>NC_142211.1:6783437-7114741 GCF_049639895.1 Pseudopodoces humilis | reverse complement strand
AAGAGAAACACCTAAGGAAGTTAAAACCGCTGGAGGCTGATGGGAGTTTGTCTCCTAGCCAACAGCTGGCCATTTCTAAGAGTTGTCAGCAGTTTTAACCATTGAAAAGTGAGATCAACCCGTGAACACCACCTTAAGACCTAAGCCAGGGAATTTCTTTGTCTCTTTGTTTCCTGGCGGTGAAAGGTAACTGAGCTCCAGCTGGCATCCCGTTCCCTGCCCAGCCCATGCAGCCCGGGCAGGGGCTGGGCTGAGCCTGCCACGGCTCCCGGCCGGGAGATGGGGCCTGTGGGGCTTCCCTCCCGGGCTCTGGCCGGGCCAGGCCGGTCCCTGGATCAGCTGCAGTTTTTGCTGTGACTGAATTCACCAGAGACTGCCGAGTAAAGAAAGGAAAAAAAGCTCTTGACCTGCGGCGGGCTGAGACAGTGACCACACTCTCCAGAGCAGCCATGAAGAATCTTCCATCGCAGACAACTCCAGCTGCTGCTCCGGCAGAGATCACAGAACCATCTACAAAGCCTGGGAAAGATTTTAACCTATTCATTACCCAGATGAGACTTGCAGATTAATCCTTTTTTCCAGAAAAAGAAAAAGAGAGTAATCAACATGTAAAGAGACTTTATAATCATATATCTATATGATACTATATATCAGAGACAGTAAAGAAAAGAATTAAGCTTCAGAAGAGGTAGAGAATAAGGAGATGCTTTAATTAAGCTGAAATATTTTTCTGTTAAACCTATGGAGATGGACAATAATGTTCTGAAAAAACTCCTTTAATTCATGACAGAGTATATGGGGAGGAATGGAATGTTCAAAGTTTGGATTTTGAGCAAAAGGTGGAGTAATTATGATACAGTGAGGTGCTGGAACAGAAGGGGAGAAGTAATAGTTGAAGATTTGGGGCCGCTTGAGGCAAAGAGAAAACTTCTGTTTTCCAGGAAAGCTCACAGAGACAGATGAAGAGAACTTTTGCCTTTGAATAACTCATCCTTAGAAATTACATCCCTAGACTCATTGACCCATACACACCTCAGAGTGATGTGTTTTAAGCTTGTTTTGCTCTTGTTCTAATCCACATCTCACAGCAAGAAATAAGTAAGTTTTCTAGTTTTTTTGTAGTTACGGCTTTAAAACCACCACAGAGAGATGTTGAATTTTGTCTGAAATTACATGAGTTAAATTCATCTCAATCAGATGTGTACTGATTGACAAATCTCTTCACTCTGCGACTCTGTTCTCTTATTATTTTTATGTTGGGTGTCAGCAGAGAGAGTTTTCCCATGCTGCATGGACCACCACTGACTTTTGATGGAATGGCAGGCCAAATTCTATTTCCACAAATGAGAAAATACCTTTTTGGTAATTGCAATGGAACATGGTTGGGAGGTGTGACTAAGATTTATGTAAAGTTACACCAAGATGTCGCCTCTTTGTATAAAGCATGATTTGGAGTGACATCTATTATTTTATCTTCTGCTTTAACACAGAAAAATTAAATATTATACAAAAATCTATTTTCACTGAGCCAAGGATTTCCAATTCTCAAGGTTCATAGGGTGCTTCAGGGAGGAATTTGATTTAGATATTTTATCTATTAGTAAGGTTTAAAATGAATCTTGAAAGTTTCTGGAGGGATATTTTTTTTAGGATTGATCATTCACTTACTGGCAAGCCCACTAAACAAGTCGAGAATGGCTTTTCCAGACTTGAGTCAGTCAAGCAGATGGTGTTTACGCCTGATGTGTTAGCCAGAGTCACTTAAACAGTTTATTTTGAGTCAACCAAAAGAAGTGATGCAGGTAAGGTCGCATCACTTAAAGCGATCAACAAAGTGATTAGGCTCAAGGGTGATACTTGATTCAGTTTCATATTCAATGGCCTTATCTCTTGCGCAAGATTCTGAATCTTAATACGATTCACATCATGCTTTTACAAACAAGGCGTTACAATATTAATTTCCCACACTTTTACATGAAACTCAAAGTTCACTGCTTCTGCATGTGGGATAAAAGCTGTTTGCTGTCAACTGCAGTCTTGATGCAGTTCACGTCTGTGTGCTCGCTTCTCTGCTCCTGGGGTCACCTGATTGTTTCTGCAGTCGATAAGTTTCTGCGTTCTTCGCTAGGAATTTACTTCTGCTTTGAATCTGTGGATATACAAGCATACCCTTTCCTCCAGGTTATTAATTGAAATGGACTTTTAATCTGTATTGGTTGTGGATTTTTGATTAGAACCAAAGGATTTTCTCCCAACTTCGCCTGAGTAGTGTTAGAAGAATGCTTGATAATTGGTAGAGTTGGTTTTGTAAAAGAACTGTTCAGAAAAAACTGTTCAGAAAATTTGCAATATATATAAGATTTTTACGTTTTTCTCAAAAATTTAAAATATATAGGGTTTTTATGCTTCTGAGGCATAGCCTCTGTTTCCTCCCCTTTTTTGTAATTAAAGATATCTGTTTTCTCATTATTAACATGAGAAACCATCAAAGTAAAGCACATGTACATGTATACAGGTAGTAAATAACACTTTTACAGTAATCAGGAACTTGTTAAGAAGATGCATAATTGATATTATGCAATATTATAATAATTGATGAATATGCGATAAGATCTAAATAATCTATAGTATAGATTACTGAATGTACTAAATGTACTATCATCTCAGAGTCTGCAACAGCTGCTAACTCAGTGATGGATTGGAAAATTATGTCTGGATAACAATACTCCAAGCTCACTGTAAAGATTCAGCTGCTATATTAATTTATTAATTGCCAAGTCAAACCGACATGAATATTGTTTTGATGCAGAAAACATCTGGGTTTATTGGTAAATTTTCCATCCAGGTAAAGTCAAGGCTTGGCCAGGGCCTCGGCTTCAAACTGGAAGGATGCCTTTATCTTACTTTCCTTAAACAGAGCTCTTAACAATTAGAATTTAATCAACTATCTATTATTTGTATCTCTTTCAGCTTAACTTTGAGAGTACTGAGAACTGTGTTGAATTAAATCTATAATATACTTGTTCGAATGAAGGAGAAGGTTAAAGAATGAAAGAAACTTGCGCAGGGTTAACTATGTAATTTTTTAATTCACTTTGAAAGAAATACATTTTGCAGAAGTTGACTGTAATTACAGTAGTAATACCTGCTGATCACCTTATATATATGTATATACAATATCTCTATATACAACCTTATATCATACAATGCTACATTAGCAGTAGATGTATAGAGAAGATAACATTTTCAAAATATTAATGCATTGACAATACTGAAGCTAAGGAAAAATCTTTTAAACTTCTTAGCATGAATGACAATCATAAGTTTTTATGCTATTTATAAAAGCAAAATTACTAGATATCAAAGATGCAATATCCATATGCAATCTATTATGCAATATCTATAAGCTTTTTAATTTATTTTTGAACGCACTGCAGTCAATAGGGGCTTCTCTCTGAAGCTTAATCGTGATTGCAACAATTTGCAGATTAGCCAGCAATGCAACTTACAATACTTCTAATTTTTGCATTGTTTAATTAAAATGTCTTTTTTTTTAAAGGTAGATAAATCACAAGATTTTCACTTGTTATTGTTGATCATTTCATTTTTGCCTCAAATATGATTTGTATTATAATTTCTATTGTTGTGGAAATTGTTTCTGAGGGACCTGTAGGAAAAAAAAATAATTCTAATATTAACAATGAATTTTCTTTTGAGGTGTCTCATTGAAATATGAGACCATATAGTTGTATGTTTTCTCCTAGCACTGTAAGAAAGAATGGTTGTGGCATTGCACAACAATGCGCTTATCTCTGCTGAAGGGCTTCAATGACCTTCTTAAGGCCTTCTTGAGCTTCACGTGTGAAGGTTCTGGGAGATTTAATGTTGTTTTCTCCTCTTAGTATGTCTAAGAGTGATGCAAGTACATCATTGTTGATTGTTTTCTGGTCTTTGAGGAAGGACTTCTCAATGGTATCTTTGCAAGGGTTCCCATTTATTGATGTTTTAGGATGGAAAATGCATCTCTTGGATGATGTAGAATGTTGAAGAAACAATTTTCAGACCAATGATCACAAGTGATCAATCTCGGAATCATTGAGAGATTGGATAGTCGTAGCTGAAGTGAAGCAATCTCCATGAGTTGGAGGTTTTCTTATGGGTGACAAAACACTGGAGAGTTCCAGGGACTATTTGTTGGCTTAATGTTTTTTGGTTTTTTTGTTTTTTTTTTTTTTGCAATTGTTCCTTCACCAGTTTCTTGAGAGCACTCTCATTCATAAAGTATGCTAACTTGGAAGTTGCCAATTCATATTGCGCTCTTAGGGTTAACAGTTCTGGGTTGTTTGGGAAGTTGTAGATGGTTCTGCGATGGAGTCTGATTGGAGTTCTCCACAGACTGTGTTCCTCAAGGGATTCTGGACTGCTGAGTCACTGCCATTACTTGTGTACTTCTCTTCCTGTTCCCTGGAAGGGGTAGGAGTTTTCCATCCACATCTCTTTTTGAGTGACATTGGCTTGCATAATGTCTTCTTCTTTTGCGTCTTCGGCAAAGACCTGGTGCTTTCGCGTTTCCTGAAGGCTCTGGGCAATTCTTTTCTATGTGTCCATGTTTCCTACATCTGAAACATGGCTTCTTGTATAATTTTGTTGCCACGACTTCTGAAGAATTGCCTTATTGATAAATTACATGGAGTGATGCAAGATTTCTTGCGAGACTCTCATCTTGTGCTTCATGGAGCTTTTTGACTCTGACTGTCAAGACATTTATTTGAATTGCTGTGATGTGCTGAGGCGTGTCTACTTCACTGCAGGCCTTTATCATCTGAGGCAAGGTTGGCTGTGGGTCAGGCAAAGCGCTGGTGATGCTCTTGCACTCTTTATTGGCATTTGCAAAAGCGAGACTTCGGATGAGGAGTGGTTTTGCAGCCTCATCACTACACTGTCTCTCCACTGCTTGCGTGAGGCGGTTGATGAATGAAGTAAAGAGTTCAGAGGGACCTTGTTTTATTTTTGTATAAATACCATCTGGGATTTCAGTTGTCTGGATTTGCAAAATTGCTCTCTGTGCTGCTTCCTTGATGCTTGCAATCACGTCTTGAGGCAAATTTGCAGCCTGATCTTCAGGTCTGTCGTGAGGATCATCTCCTGATAGATGAGCCAATGTGAGGGCTGCATTTGGGCCTCCAGCATAAGTGTTTCTCAATTGCATGAGAGCCTTGCTCCACTTCACATCCCATAATATGTATTGCAAGTCTTTTAGGATTGTGGAGGCAATATATCTACAGTCGTAAGGTACTAAATCATAATTGTTGAATATGCCTCTCAGCAGTTGTTTTACATATGGAGAATTTAATCCATTGTCATTTATGGCTTGCATCAAGTTTTTGATGACATCATAAGTCAAAGGTTCTCATCTAGGATTGGCATTTTGCTTGCCATATCTCACTGGCAGTGCCATGATTTTTGCTTCTGGTATGTCAAAATTCCCTTCTTTTCATGCTTTTTTCCTGATATCTGCCCAATTTGTCTGATTGGATTCACATCCTACAATTGGAGGATGTGGTATTTGAACTTTGTTTGCATCTTGCAAGGATGCTTCTCCTTCTTGCCTGAAGGCTGTGTCCATCCCGTTGGTAATTTGCAGTCCTGCATTAGAAGGTATGAAGGATGCAGTACAAGGATTCACCACAGGTGGCGCTCCAATAGGAGGCTGGACCTCTTGTTGACCATGAGATGGTGCTGACTGAGGAATATAGGGATCATTTACAGAGGTTGAGTTGACACCTGAAGCTGTAGGAAAGTCCCCTAAACAGTCCTTAATTTGAAGAACAGAGTTCCAAAGGAACTCTCTTGGGTGTGTGACCAACGGGATTGAGCAATAGGAGGAATTGATTGTTTGTCCCCTGGATGAAGGACCAAACCAAGCACTTGGAACAGTTGTGCCAGATGCTGTGACTTGAGAAAACAGGGGTATCTTCGTAGAGACACCTTGACCAGCTGAGATTTCTTTAATATCTTCAGCATTTGCACCTTTAAATGAGAAACTTGAGTTATCTGCTTGCGAGCTTTCTCCTTTTTGTTGCTTGATTTTTGCCTCTTGGCTATTTTGTTGAAAGCAGGCCAGGGATGCAGGACTTTGTATTGACATGTCCCGAATCCACAGGTCCATGCCTGCTGTAGGGTTTGTAAATTGAAGGGATTGTGAGTTGGTGTGGCTGTGGTCAAAAGCCTTTTGGCTCTGTGTAGTCAGCGAAGTATCCAGTGAAGCCATCTGCGGTGTAGAAATTGTTGCTTCTTCAGGCTGTTTTTGTTGCTGAACTGCAACTGTGTTGCTGAGCAGTTTGGACTTTGCAGGCTCTGAGCACAGCTGACTTTGTTGTAAACCTGCAGTTGGCCGGCACTGAACGGTGATGAAGGGCTTTTGCTGTGAAGCTGCTGCTATTTGCTGAAACTGCTGCTCAGCTGCTGTTGCTGTTGTTTGCTCCAGCGGTGGTTGCCATGGCAACAGTGTTGCAGCAGCTGGCACGGGCAGCGGCTTCGCTTTTTTACCCGTTTGCCCCCACTCGCTGGGCTGGGCACGGAGGGAGAGGACCACTCCTGCCTCTGATGTAGTGGGCGGTCCCGCTGTTGTCAGTGGGTGGTGCAGAGGCGGTGCGGAGGCTGGAGGGAATGCCCCTGATGAGTGCGGAGACACAGGCAGGGTATAGAACTCCGGCTGTGCTGCGTCACTGCTGACGTCACTTTGACTGGCAGCTGTGGTTCAAAGCACACCCCTGATAGGCGGGGTGCAAAGGATGCCGTGCTCGTCTTGAGCCATTCCAGGGCATGCTGCACCATCCCGTGCCCTCCCAGGAGGGACAGGGCTGTCCACTCCACCCCCTTAGGGCCGGAAAGAGACTCGGCTGCTGGCACGCAGGTGAGTGCTGGCACTGCTCCAGGAGAGCCCAGATATGTTTGTAAACTGTCTGAGCCGTCAGAAGCCCCTTTTTGCGGCTCGGGACATAGGTCAACTGCATGAGATTGCAGCCTGCATTTTGGAATTAACCCCAAGTCTCTGCATGGCTGTTGCTCTGGGCTTTCAACAGGCTTAGACACTCCCTTTGCCAAGACAGAGTTCAGGGAGGCTTGCACAAACTCTGCAGCCTGTGAGAATTCTGCAGCTGACTGAGATAAGCCCATGTGTTCTTTCTCTGAGCCCATATTATCTGTTCCTCCCCCATCTCCTGCTTCTGCTGTGTTCGTAGGAGATACCGTGTCTTGTGTGGCTTTTACCACCGTAATTTCATCCTCTGAAAGGATTTCCAACACTCTGGGTATTGTCTTGTGAGCCAAAGATGTCCCGACCCCCATGGAATTATAGAGGGCAGGGGCAGACCCAGCCTTCTCTGGCATATTCATCAGGGTCTCCCATCCTGTATTTGGATCCATAGCTTCCCCTGCCAGGGCTTCAGAGTCCCACTTAGTGGAGATGACTTCATAAATCTCTCTGGAAACCAGCAGAAGCTTAGCTGCCTGGTCATTAAGAGTGGCCTTTTCACATATTTTCATATTTATCTTGTCCCACAGGCTTGGGGTAAAGATTTTCTCTGGATTCGTGTTAGAAAATTCTTCCCATATCCAGGATAAAAGGCTTTTAAGCTCATCCACGGATACAGGGATTGGGTGTTCCCTGACCATATTTTCCAAGAGAGCCAAAACCGCCCTCTCAGGTTTGGACATAATGTCTCCCATATTTCTGCTCCCTTTTGACGGCTTACCTGACCTCAGGGTTAGCTTATCTCTTGTCTCCTCTGTCTGTGGTCCGTCCCGCAGCTCACAGATGTCTGGCTTTGGCGTTCTCCCGCTCTCACCAGCACGCAGGGATGACCGAGTTCTTTCTCCCCTCTCTGAGGAGTTCTCCAGCTTTTTGCTGTAATTTTCAAAAGTGGCTTTCAGTCCAAGGTGCCACACATTTGGGCGCCACTTTGTCCTGATGGATCATTTGCGGCTGGTTTCCTTTTTCCCCTTGGACTGTGACTGATGAGAGAGAGGCAATTTTCTCTTGTTCGGACTTGGTTGTTTATTCTTCTTTTATCTATATTACATGTATACAGGGTACAAGGAACAAGGTACTAAGATAGAAAGGTGCAAAATGGCTAAAAAAGAACTTCTTCAAGGTCTTTTATATGTCTATTTATCCAATTAACAAATGCCAAGTAAATTATTTTTCTTAGTGACCCAATGACCAAACACCTGTGTGTTGCGCTGCGGCACTCTCTGTCCAATCACTTACTACTACCCAAAAACCTCTAGAAGAAGATGAAAAAGGAAGAAGAAGGAAAAGAGACGCTGTCTCCCTGAAAACTCAGCTTTTGAGCTTGCTAACATAGTTTTTTTTCTAAGGACTTTCCCAGGAGAGTAACTGTAAACATAGATATGTGTACATTCTTTCTGTTACACGTCTTGTGATGGGCATCTCTCATGGCCAGTGCAGTGAGAAAGTGTTATCCTGACCATCCAATCCCTGGCCGTGGTAAGAAGCCTATAAATACTGGGAGGAAAAATAAACTCTGCTTTTACTTTCACCACACCTCGACCTGTGTCCATGTGATCTATTCATCTTCAGTGGTAACATCTGGTGAACCCCGACGTGTCTTGCACGTGTGTTACAGGGTACTGTCTAGCCTGTGGCTATGGATGGTGTTGGGCTATCTCTTACGGAAGGCCTGGTTATGGAACTATGGCGTGCGGTGTCTGTTCAGAGAGGGATTGATGTTTCGTATGCTGACTTTCAGCGATTGTGTGAGTATGGGAGAACTGAGGGGTTTTTCCCTGTGGTTGAAGCGATTTTTTCGCAGTCAGCTTGGGACGCTTTAGGCAATTCCCTGATCGAGGCTCTGCTGGTTGGTTATGAGCCGCGGCTGCTCCGGCTGCTTGGGATCTGGCGAAGGTGCGGCGGGTTGAATGGGGCCGCTGCGGGCCCGGTGGGCGTGACCCCGCCTCGGCCGGCGCCCCGGCGGTGTAAGCCCGGGGCGGGGTCGCCTCCTCCATGTGCCCTCCCGGCACAGACCGATGGGGGGGTGCTTGAAGAGGGGGTGGTGCCGGCCCTGGGGGATGCCTCAGGGTCTGTCCCATGTCCTTGCTGTGGTTGGGCCGTGCCCTGCCCCGCGGTGGGGGACGGGCCGGGCCCAGGCTCCGCGCCGGTGGCCGCACACGCTGCTCCAGTGCAGGAGCGGCCGGCACCGCTTCTTGGACCTTTCACCCCTGAGGAACCACTGTTAGGGGCGGTTCCAAGCACTGCCCCCCCCGCGCCGGATTCGTGGGGAATGGGGGCGGGTTCTGCTGGCCCCATGCTGCCGGATTCCCCTCCTGCGAGCCCGGGTTGTTCCCTGGCAGCAGAGCAGGACGGTGCCGGGTCTCCGCGGGCTGCGCCCCGACTGGCGCCGCGTTCCCCCCCCGCCTCGCGGGAGGCGGGCCGCGCTGCGCCAGCTTCACCTCACCCTGCCTCGTGTTCCCCGGCATCGCCTGAGCCTGCGGCTGGAGGCAGCCCCCCCCCGTCGCCTCTGGCGGCCCGGGCAGACCAAGGTCCTGAGCTGTTTACCACTGGCTTCGGTGGTGCTGCCGCGGGACAGAAGCCGGTGGCCTTGACGGGCCAGGGGTCCCAGGCTGCTGGAGCCTCTTCGGCTGGCCTGTGGACATTGTCCTCTTTTCAAATGACTGTGCAGCTGAGCATATCAGGCATTCCATGTGCTTCCGAATGCTTTGATCCGGTGGGTGAGGGCATGAGTGCTCTTCTTGTGGTGTGGTTGAATACCACTGCTCAGGGCACCATTGTTCACCTAGGGGACGTTGATTCGGATTTCCTGGGGTGCATTTCTGCCATGGGTTCCACACTCACCCCTCCTGTTCCTATCCCTGCGGGACCTGGATTTGCTCACCTTGTGCCTTTTGAGTTTTATGTTTGCAGAGCTGAGAACCAGCTGCGGGGAGATGGTGGCTTCGGGTTCCCTGGACCTCCCTGGGTCACTGGACTGTTGTTCTGACAGCCAGGGATCATCCTGAATGGGTGTCGTGGTTTTAAACCAATAACTAAGAAAATTACTTATTTCTTGCTGTGAGATATGGATTAGAACAAGAGCAAAACAGGCATGAAACTTAAAAGGAATAAAAAAAAGTTTATTGACAAACTACAATAATAAGAACACCAGAATAAACTTCCAGAAAAACCTTTTCATCTCCTATTTACCCACTATTCTCTTGTTCACATGACAAAAGAGACAAAAACTTTGGAACTTTGGTGGTTAAAACAGTACCAATTCTTGCTACAGTCTTTTCACCAGTCTTTGTAGAGAAACAGAAGTTTCTTCCTGTTAATTTATGGAGTTTCTCACAAGAAAACTATTTTTGTTATAGTTTTCCATTGCCCTAATGTTAGCTGCCCAGAAATGCTGTTATCAGAGCCCACTCCTCTCATTTTCACATCACTCTGAGGTGTGTATGGGCCATGAGTCTAGGGATGGCATTTTAAGGATGAGCTATTCAAAGGCAAAAAGTCTTCTTCATCTGTTTCTGTGAGCTTCACCAGAAAACAGTTTTCTCATTGCCTCTCAAGGCTTCAAGTCTCCCAGCACTTCACTATACTATAATTACTCTACTTTTTACTCAAATTTTACACTTTGAACACTTTGTTCCTCTCTCTATACTGTATCATGAATTAAAGGAGTTCTTTTCAGGACTTCATTGTCTATCTCCATAGTTTTAACAGAAAGATATTTCAGCTTAATTAAGGCATCTTCTTAATTCTCTACCTTTTCTGAAGCTTCTTTTCTTTCCTGTCACTGGTAGTTTATAAAGTCTCTTTTCATGCTGATCACTCTCTTTTTTTCTCTCTGGATAAAAAGATTAATCCGCAAGTCTCATCTGGGTAATGAAAGAGTTAAAATCTTGCCCAGGCTGTTGTAGGTAGTTCTGTGGCCTCGGCCGGTGCAGGAACTGGAGCCGTCTGCGATGGGAAGTTCCTCATGGCTGCTCTGGAGAGTGTAGTTGCCGCCCCAGCCCGCTGCAGGTCCAGAGCCTCTCTCCTTCTTCACTCAGCAGTTTCTAGTGAATTTAGTTACAGCAAAACCTGCAGCCGAGCCATAGATCGGCTCGGCCCGGCCCGGCCAGAGCCCAGGGAAAACCTTCCGCAGGCCCGCATCTCCCGGCCGGGAGACGCGGCAGGCCCAGCCCAGTCCCCGCCCAGCCACATGGCCTGGGCAGGGAACGGGAGGCCTGGAGCTCCGCCACCCTTCACAGCCAGGAAACGAAGAGAGCAAGAGAGCTCTGGTTTTACATCTTAAGGTAGAGTTCACAAGTTGATCCCACCTTTCAATGGCCAAAACTGCTGTCAATTCTCAGCAATGACCGATAATTGGTCAGGAGAAAAGACTCTAGTCAGTCCCCAGCAACTAGAACTTCCTTAAAGGTAAAGTAACTCCATGACAATGGGTCTACACCCTGTCCACCCTTGGTGAGATGCTGTCAGAGATTAGCTTCCATGGGTTTTGACACTGGCATGGACATCACGATTGTCAGGTTTGCTGATGGGCCCCGGAGTGACCCTTGGACCCGATGCTGACACATTCAATGCAAAGAAGAACTTGAGACTGACTCTTTGTTCAGCAGATTCTCTTTTCCTTTCTCATGATAGACTAGTCACCATCCGTGACTTGATGCAAGAACAGTTGGATCACAGTGATCTGGAGTTTCAACCAGTCCCTGGGACATTCCTGTTTTCTGTATCAAGAAGTCTGGGAAATAGAGGTTATTGCAAGACCTCCAGAAAGTTCATGCTATGATGGAAAGCATGGGGATGTTGCAGGCTAGCATGCCTTCACCTGCCATGCTTCCTGCTGATTGGCTAGTCCTCATTGTGGGTCTGAAGGATTGTTCTTTGCAGTTCCTTTGCATCCCGATGACAGACCGAAATTTGCCTTTTTGGTGCCAGCTATCATTAATGCTGAGCCCACACAGAGATATCAATGGAGATTTTGCCGTAAGGCTTGTGAAAATTTGCCAGCATTTGCCGATGATATGGAGCTGCAAGTGACTCCAGAAACAACCTCCTTGAAATTATTTGAGGGTCAAAAATAATTTTGGGACAAACAGTCCCGCATCAGGAGGTGCAATTATTTTTTTTGCATTCAGTGCAGACACTGCATGAATGCTGTCCAGATATTAATGGACTTTTACATGGTTGTGTGCTTATATGGGACTGACCACGACACAACTGTCTCCCTTGTTTGGTCTATTAAAGGGGGACTCTGATTTAAAGTCACCTCTGACACTGACCCCACAGGCACAGTAGATGCTGGAGGAGGTGCTGTGAGCAGTTTCTGCTCCTCAGGTTTATTACATTAATCTTTCCATTGATGTCGCTGTTTTGTTTTTTTTTAGTTTTTTCTTAGAGAGTCATGAGGCTGGATCAGCCCAATTGATAGAATTACAGACTGCTGTCATAGCATTTCATAGGTTTTCCCAGGCACCTTTCGATTTGGCCATGGATTCTGCCTCCGTGACCAAATTGAGAGCCATCCATAAGCAGGTGTTGATGTTGGAGATTTGTTTCATTTATTTTTTGGGGTTTCTGTTGTTTTTCTGGTTTTTTTGTTTGGTTGGTTTTTTGTTGTTTTTTTTTTTTTTTTTGTAATAACGAAAGGGTGAGATATCACCCTGAAATTACAGCCTTCTGGTTGTATGGAGTATTGTATTCTTTTATTATTTATCTTTTTGATTGTTTATAATGTTGCTAGTTTCTTTGTTAATTTTTCTTTTTTCTTTTCTTTTTGTTAAACCAAAAAGGGTGAGATGTCGCCCTGAAAACTCAGCTTTTGAGCTTGCTAACATAGTTTTCTAAGGACTTTCCCAGGAGAGTAACTGTAAACATAGATATGTGTACATTCTTTCTGTTACACGTCTTGTGATGGGCATCTCTCATGGCCAGTGCAGTGAGAAAGTGTTATCCTGACCATCCAATTCCTGGCCGTGGTAAGAAGCCTATAAATCCTGGGAGGAAAAATAAACTCTGCTCTTTCTTTCAACACACCTCGACCTGTGTCCGCGTGATCTACTCATCTTCAGCAGTAACAAGACGCCTCATTTCCTCCACCTTTCCTCTTATTTTCTAAACTAGCTTAAACTCTCAACTTTAATTTTTTCACCCAGTGACTTAAGAAAACTCTAATTTACACACTCACACTTAGTTTTCTATTTAACTTTAACAGTTGTTTTCATGGTGTTATAAGAAATTCAGTGCTTTCTTGGATGCCAGAGCCAGGTATCAAAGATAAGGGCACACACTCCATGCCTCTGACTCTAACAGCTAAAAATCACCAGAGTACTTATTCATTTCTTGCTGTGAGATATGGATTAGGAGAAGGGAAAAACAGGCTTAAAACTTAAAAGGAATAAATAAAGTTTATTAATAGAACTACAAGAATTAGAATCCAGAATAAAACCTCCAGAAACCTTTTCTCCCCCCAACAAACATTTTTTCATTTCCCAACTGACAACATAGAGACAAAACTTGGGATATTAAAGCACTACCAACTATACAATAGTCCTTTTCACAAGTCTCTGTAGGGAGAGGAGTCTTCTCTTGTCATTCCGTGGAGAGTTGTCCACAAGAAAAAACAGTTTTCTCATGGCTTTTTATTTCCATGCCTGGCAGCCTCCAGGAAAAAAATCTGCCATCATGCTTTCCTCCAAATTTTCACACCACCCAGAGGTGTGTTCATGGGCCATGAACTCCAGGGATATTATTTTAAGGATCAGTAATTTAAAGGCAAAGGTTCTCTTCATTTGTCTTTGTGATCATCTCTGGGAGCTGAGGTTTTCTTCTCTCCCTTGGGGCAAAGGGTCTTCATCAACTCTCACTTCTCTTTCTCTGTTCAAGCATCTCATGGGATCACAGTTACTCCAACATCTGCTTGGCTTCATCAATAGATGTGCTTGCTCACATTTACAGTTTGTAGAGTTCATTCCCCCCAATACTCTTTCATGAATTAAAGAAGTTGTTCAGAACATTATTGTCCATCTCCATGGCCTTACTAAAAAAATATTTCAGCTTATTAAAGCATCTGCTCATTCTCCTTCCATCTGTGGCTTGACTCTTTCTCTTACTGACCTTGATGTTTCATATTGTCTCTTTACATGTTGATTGCTCTCGTTTTTTTCTCTCTTTGGAGAGAAGATTAAAGTCTGCAGGTCTCATCTGTGTAGTGAAAGGGTTAAATCTGGCCCAAGCTGAGGCCAGGTATTCATGGTGTCGTATTTCAGCTTGGCAGCTGCTAAAAGGCAGTGGACAGTTTTTGGCCACTTTTTGGCCTGGAGCCATCTGTGCAGGCCAAGGGGTGGGAAGGGGGCAGCAAGATGTCAGCAGTCATGGCCTGGTCCAGCCTAGGGCCAGGGGCCTCCCTGGGAAAGGCTTCAGCCACCCCACTGGAATATGACCCGGAAGGATTCCTGGGAGGGGCTGCAGCAGAGCCCAGCCCAGCCTGGGGTTGGGGGATACCCCTCAGTCTCCATCCCCTGCCTGGGAGTTGCTGGAGTCCAGCCCAGCCTCCCCCTCAGGCCGCATAGGCCATGGGGGAATGAGGGGGAAGCGGGGTTAGCCACACCAGAGCTCCGATACCTTTCAAGGCCAGAAACAAAGAGACAAGATGTTCCTGGGTTTGGGTTGGAAAGGTGGTATTCACAAAGGTGATCTCACTTTCAGTGGTCCAAAATGCTGTCAGTCTCAGAACTGGCTAGCTATTGGCCTGATCTCAAGCAGAGAAGAAACTCCCAGCAGCCTCTCTCAGAGGAGTCACTTCCGTGGATATTTCCCACTTTTTTCTCTAAATGCCAAACTACCATACCTGGAAAATCATAAGGAGGAATCAAAACAGTCCTTAGAGATAGAAGGCAACCTTGCAAGTGTTGCTTGTCACCTTGTTTCCTAGCAAGAAAAGGTCAAGGGGTGGTGTACCCAACTGACCACTGATGGTGATGTGTTAATTTAATGACCAATGAGAGTTTTACCTTTCTGGACCTTCTCAGACTTGTCTATAAAAAAAGATCTGGAATAATAGAACTTGCTCTCTTGTGCTACCCAGAAGAGAGTCTGTGTCGTTACTTTCGCCGTTCCCGGTACAGAGCAACAATATAATAAATTCCCTGAAGTCATTAACATCAGTGCATGCATTCTTCTGTCCCAGGGGTCTCTTTGGTGGTCTCTGGTGGTTGGTAACCCCACAGTCATGTCTGATTGCCCAATGGCGTTACTTTCCAAATGAGAAGAAAAGTAGGCATAACTGGCCTAGTTTGTTAATTTTCAAGTCCTTAGATCAATGGAATATAGTTTCTTATTCCTTGGTTAATGTTTATCATACTTCTGATTGTGCAGTTCCATAGCCTAATGATTTTGCAAAATGATCATTGTATTAACCCACCAGGTGCAAAACAATTCTTCATCTGGCAACAGTAAGGTGGATTGAAAACTGACCTAATGTTCAGGCCCAGAGGATCAGTGGCACATAGTCTAGTTGGAGGCCAGTAATTAGTGGTGTACCTCAGGGGTCACTACTGAGTTCAATCCTGTTCAACATTTTCATTACTTGTCTGGATGATGGGACAGAGTGTACCCTTAGCAAGCTTGCAGATGACACAAAACTGGGAAGAGTGGGTAATACACTAGAGGGTCGGGCTGCCATCCAGAGGGCCCTGGACAGGCTGGAGAAATGGGCTGACAAGAACCTCAGGAAGTTCAGAAAAAGGAAATGCCAAATCCTGACCCTGGGGAGAAACAATCCTGTGCACCAATATATGCTGAGGGCTGTCTGGCTGAAAAACAGCTTTGTAGAAAAGCACCTGTGTCGGTGCAGCTGGTTTGTAGCTGCCAGATAAATTTGACCATATCAGACACCCAAACTCAACCAGCCTAGAAGTAAAATAAGTCCCTGGACAAGTCACAGATAGGTTGGATTGAAACCTATACAGGGGACCCTCAGCCAACCCTGTTCAGTCCTGAATGCAGACACATCACTGGCTAAGGATCTGGGTGGTGCAGGGATCCCAACCAATCACCTGTCCAAGCCTGAGAATTTTGAACCCCCTATAAAAGGAGCTGCCATAATAAACTCTTGGCTGTTTGTCTCATGATCATTGGACTTGAGTCATGAATCTGTTTCCAACCCATGACTGCACGTAACACACCTGGGGGGTCCTGGTGGATAACAAATTGAACATGAGCCAACAATGTGCCCTTGAGACAAAGAAGGTTGATGGTATCCTCAGCTGCATTAGACAAAGTATTGCCAGCGGATCAGGAGTTGATCCTTCCCCTCTACTCAGCACTAGTGAGGCTACACTTGGAGTACTGTGTCCAGTTTTGGACTCAGTAGAGGAGATACATGGACATACCAGAGAGACTCCAGAAAAGGGCTATGAAGTTGATGAAGGGACTGGAGCTTCTCTCCTATGAGACAAGTCTGTTAAGGGACTGTTAAGACTAGTGTATTGGTTTAAGACAATTTAAGAGGCAGACACTCCAAAATGAGTTACGTCCCCTTTAGCTTTAACCAATGTCTTTCCACCAATAAGGAGAGATGAATATGAGTAGATATAAGTGAAAAAATAAGTTTACTTTAAAAAGAAACAGCAACAGGCAAAAAATAACAGTAATAGTCACTAGTTACAAAGTTGATGAAATCTCACCGACTACCCAGGAACAAAGAGAAAATCAAAATGGCGGAGTAACCTCTCCCCCAAGATTATGGCCTCTGAAGACCTCTGCAGGTTCCGAGAGACAAAGGAAAAATAGGACACAAACCCTCCCCTCAAGATTGCACCGTCCACAGACAACCGTGTGTGGAGAGACAAAGATGGCAGCAGCCCTTTTCTTATCTCTCCAGCAGCAGCAGCTCTGTCAGCAAAGGTGGCTGGCACACTGGCAGCTGGATCCAACTGGTGTCTGTTACGTGCCAGTCATGGGGGGGGAGACAGAAATCCATGACTCGAGTCCTCTTGCTCATCAGACAAAACAGCCTGGTTTATTGTTCAGAACTTACTTATATAGTCCATTCAAAACTCCTGGGTCTAGAGGATTCATTGGTTGAGGTTTCAGCACTGCCCAGCTCCCTGACCAATGATATGTCTGTTTTCTGGATTGAACATGACTGGCTGAGATCCCTGCTTGGGTCTGAGTCCAACCCATCCCTGCCCCATCCAGGGACTTGTTTTACTTCTAGGCTGGTTGAGTTTGGGATTCTGATATGGCCAAATTTATTTGGCAGGTATAAGCTAGCTGCCATGACGACAGGTGTCAGCACTGCAGCCTCCAAGCCACTGGTGTTGGTGCTGCTATCTTGGGTCCCTGTTCCAATGGGGAGAGGAAGAAAACGGACTCTCGAGCATCAAAGAATGGTGTCCAGACTCCAACCAGCTGTCTTTGCTCTGTAGACAGGTGTTGCAAAATTCACTATGAAACAGTTTTTGATTGCAAAATGCAGCTTCTTGGGTTGCTATTGGTGCCAGTCCAGAGCCAGAGAGAAACAGAAGAACACCAAAGGGAAAGCCTCCACCCCTGCTGCCTCAGTTCTCTCCCTACAAGAATGAAAGGGAAGGTGCAAGAGCCAAGAAGCAAGAGAGCTCTGCCTGAGAGACCCCAGCTTTTAAAAGCCCAGGCACCCTCTAGACTCCTTGTTCGGTTTCTGGCCAGCAGGTCTTAAAGAGACAGTAACAGTTTTGGGCAAAGAGATATGGAATACAATAATACTTTGGGTTACCCAGGACACTTAGAGAAAAGAAGACTCAGGGAGAGTTCTTATCAGTGTGTACAAATATGTGAAAGGATTCCTCCTGTGTTACCTGTCCCTGCTTCCATCTTCAGTTTGCTTCCTTTTTGTGTTTGAGTTTGGCTAGTACCTCTTTGTTCATCCATGAAGTATTCCTGGTATTTTTTTTTCTGACTTCCTATTCTTTGGGAAGGACTTCCTGAGCAGTTTGGCACTTAATTTGGTTCATGTGTTTCATTTCCTATCCATACTAGTCACATGTCCCTGGTAGACCTGCCAATGCTTACAGGTCTGAAAGCAGTATTTCTAAAATGCCCCACACCAAATTTAGCACATCTACACAGCAAACCCATCACATCCCAGACATATCAGAACTGTGCATGTGCAGAAGGGCTCTGAACATGCAACGGACCGTACATAGGATATGGCCCAACAGTTGCACACCACCAAGTGTTGTGCAAAAACACTTCTTCAGGACTACTGGCCAAAGAAGTAGATGACAGATTACTACTTAGCATAATATTTTGTCATCAAAAGGAAAAGGGTTGCAAACATTTCATTGTAGGGCATGAAAAAACAACATCTATAGACACAGGGACTATATGAGTCATTATGATAGCTGAAGAAGGAAACAAAATAATGTTCCTTAAACTTCTTGCCACATCATGGGGAAAATGAGAAGAAAAAGGAAAAAAAAGTCACAATGTGTCAAGAGCCCAGTACTCCCTGACAAGGTTCTTTTAGATTTTCAACACAAGGAGGCTTATTGGTTTATTCCAAATTTACTTATTTGTAGATATTTGACGTTACATAGGATTTTGATTTAGCAGGGTGATATAGCAACATTCTGAAATCACAAGACAAATATAGTTAATACAATACAGCAATTGCAACATACAGTTGGATCACAATGCAAACATAATTCCCATTACTGGTGTCACTATGCACTATGTCATAATGATGGGCATCCCTGCTTGTGGGGAAGGAATATACTGAAGTCAGCTCAATCCCATTGCTCTCTTCAAAGTTTGTTTTGTTGGTTATTCAGATTTTATACACTGTTGTGCTGAGCCACATATACACTTGCCCCATGCTAGTCTCTGTCTCAAGAAGACATTCAAACTCTTTTGATCAACTTAGGGAAAACCATTTAAACATTCAGTTGACCCACTCAATTGATACAACCCTTTATCTAAAATAAAGCTGCGATGGGTTGATCCTGGATGAGCACCAGGTGCCTACCAAAGCTGCTTTATTGCTCCCCCTCCTCAGCAAGACAAAAGAGACAAAATATAACAAAAGGTTCCTGGGTCAAAATAAGTACAGGAAGGGGTCATTCACGAATTACCATCATGGGCAAAACAGACTCAAGTTGGGGAAATTAGTTTAATTTATCACCAATCAAATCAGAGTAGAATAATGAGAAATAAGCCTAAATCTTAAAAACACCTTCCCCTCACCCCTTCCTTCTCCCTGGGCTCAACTTCACTCCCTAATTCACCTACCAGTAGCAGGTCCATCTTGGAGCCAGATAGCATTGGCTCTATTGGACACAGGGGAAGCTTCTGGAAGCTTCTTACAGAAGCCACCCCTGTAGCCTACCCGCTACCAAAACCTTGCTATGCAAACCTAACACACAAGTCCACTGTCCAGTCCCCTTTTCATTGAGATAAGATTAGTTTGCAACAGTCAGTCAGTTCCAGCATTCTTCTCTGAGCTTCATGAGCATATTCCCTGTCTGCATTTTCACTGAGCTGCCTTCTCTGAGCCTTCTTCCATTGTAGGGCTTTGTTGATCTGTTATACAGTGCCTTTGTAAGGACCATGCAAGTGAAGCTGAATTGATTTTTGCCTTTTTTTCTTTTATATATTCTTTATATTTACACATCTATTTGCAGCTCTGTAGCTTATTATTGTATCTGTAGCTAGCTCCAGTATTTTTCCTTACTCTGATAGGCAGAAAGACAAAACACATTCCAGAGGCTCCAAGCTGGAGGGTCAAAGGCTTCTATCCTATCTTAGTTCTTTCTGGAAGCCAAGGTTGAAACCAGCTCTTTGAGACACATTTTCATAAACAAAGTTTAGTTCCTATCTAAGAGGGGAGGATTTAGAAAAGGGTTGAACCAAAGGGGAATTTCCTCATCACTTATACCTCTAATTGGTGATTTTTGTCAGTTATGCTAATTTGCTAAACTTATAAAATTGTATACACCCCCTGCACAGGTGTGTGGATGCTAAATGCAAAAAGCAAGCAGGGAACAGAGCCTGTGTGAAACTAAGTCACACAGGCTTCTCAGTCTGGCCTGAGAGCATAAGAAAGAAACCAAACAGTCCTTGGTAAAGGACAACAATCTGCAGGTGTTGTTTAGTCAAGGGGTGGTGTTTCACTTATGGGGATGTGTTGCTTTAATGACCAATGAGAGTTTTACCTCTCAGACCTTCTCGAACATGTGCATAAAAGAAGATTAAGAGTAATAAACTTTGCTCTCTTGGACAACGCAGCTGAGAGAATCATGTCATACTGCTTCGCCGTTCCTAATATAGTACAATATGGGTGGGCATTTTTCCATATCTTCCCCTGGAGGCCTCCAATAAAGACCAGCCTTTACATTACCTCCTATACTGATATTGTCTTGAAAGTGTGTTGTTTTATTTTTGGGTCCTTTAAGGCATCACAAGTATCTGCGTAACTGCTTTGAAGAAAGGGAGAACTTCCATTATCCTGGAGAGCAAACTCCAGGCTCTTGTGAGGACAGTGAGTAAATTGCTGAGCATCAGGTATTTCTTCAGTGCACAAAATAAAATGTTCAGAATGTGGGACATTTTGTCAACCCCAAGGGTATAACAGTAATGACAAGGGTTGGAAACATGGATCTGTTACAGATTAATACTTTGAGAAAAAGCTATTCACACTTCGGCTAAGTTTATATTGGTGTAGTCTATCCAGCTATGCAACAAATGATTACACCAGGCTACTATATAAAAATGAATTACAGGCATGCATAATTCAAATGTAGAAATTACTTCTCTCTGCTGTCTGTCATTGGACCTTCTCCTCTCCCTGCTCTGTCATTTCCCCACATACTTTGTCACACTTCAAACCAGTTAACGCTGTTGACTTACTACTACCACCACCTCTGTGCTGAGATGTGGTAACCCAGCCCAGATACTGTATGTGCACAACCCCAACAGTCACTTTGGCCCAGATGGGCATGTACTTACAGTTATCAATAATCAGAAAAGGGCATTCTGATATTTGGTATATGCACTAGCTTGTTTTTTCCCTCATGGAAATTAGTTTCCCAAACTGGCACTAGACAACAACAAATAACAGAATGGAACTTTTATCTGTTGTTGGGGGTTAGGTGTCCTTTTTTTGTTTTTCTGGCTTGCCCGTGGAATTTTTACCCATTAGTTGCAGGGACAACCTAATTGTGGGTACTTGGTGGGTGCTTGACAAAAGACAAAGAGTTTGGCCAGGCCCAGGCGGGGGGGGCGGGGGGGGGGGGGGGGGGGGGGAGGGGGGGGGGGGGGGGGGAAGGGGGCAGGGAAAAAGGAGGGTGGGGACAGTTTGGCGGGCTTCCTTCAGCTTCAGAGGAGAACACGTTGGGTGCAGAGCTGTTGTGGTGGGGTGAAGGGAATTTCAC
The DNA here is from genome assembly GCF_049639895.1 of Pseudopodoces humilis. Classification (NCBI taxonomy): domain Eukaryota; kingdom Metazoa; phylum Chordata; class Aves; order Passeriformes; family Paridae; genus Pseudopodoces; species Pseudopodoces humilis. Next base: position 7,093,303 of record NC_142211.1, on the reverse strand, counting down.
CATCACCCAGACGGAGCTGCTGCTGCTTCTCCTTCTTCCCTCTTTGTTGGTGGCCTCACACACCCTGTCCTGCCGGGACGTGTGGCAGTGCCAGGCACCGCCGCGGAGCTGCTGATCCACCTCAGCCACCGGCCCGAGATCTCAGCTCATCCCTGCTGTTCCAGCCGACTGTTCCTTAGAGCCCTGCAGAAGCACTGAGACCAACTGCCCGAGGGGGCTTGTGAGACAAAGCCTCTTCTCCATCCTGTCTCAGCCGAGAAAGCTGTCACGGGGCCCCTGGTGTGCTGGATTTAGAAACCTTGTTAGGTAGAACCATGTTGTTTAGCCTACCCAGGTTCGCGGGGCATGTGGTCATCGCTATATTTCTCCCATTTGCTGCACCTTACCTAAATATGGGTCCTATAACTAAGGCTACTGTGGCTATTATCCAGTTTGTTTTGTGGGTTGATAAGGTGAGGAATTCATGGATGTTTAACGTCCTCTGGATGGTGGGCTCATGGATTCAGAGCTATCACACACTAACTGGATGGTTTTCGGGTTACTTTAATAATGGTACCTACTGGGAGAAAAAGACAGCTGGGAAAATTTTCTCCCAAACTTTCACCCAGTTCCTTGGGCCTACCCCACCAGTTTTCGAAGGGTTAAAATCTTCTCTGAATGCTAATGACATCATACAGTGGCTGGTGGTACTGATAGGCCTGTTCTACTTAGCATTCAGAGAGAAAGGGAAAGAGACAGGGGGTGCTGCTCCAGAACCTGGCACAGCCCCAGAGACAGGGATGCTACTCCAGAACCTTACACAGCCCCAGAGACAGGAGGTGTTGCTCCAGAACCTGGCACAGCCCCAAAGACAGGGGGTGCTGCTCCAGAACCCGGCACATCCCCAGAGACAGGGGGTGTTGCTCCAGAACCTGGCACAACCCCAGAGACAGGGGGTGCTGCTCCAGAACCTGGCACAACCCCAGAGACAGGGGGTGCTGCTCCAGAACCTGGCACATCCCCAGAGACAGGGGGTGTTGCTCCAGAACCTGGCACAACCCCAGAGATGGGGGGTGCTGCTCCAGAGCCTGCCCCTGCCCCACAGCCCACCTCAGAAATGAACCACCCACAGTGGGTGGGGGTTCTGGTGAGGGAGATGCGTGAGATGCTAAAGGAGTGCATTTCCTCAGCTGCTGGGAAACCCTCCCCCTGCCTCGAAGAGGGAGAGTCTGATGGTGCAGCAGTGGAACCCACAGACGTTACAACCGTCCAGGTTCCAGCTGAACCACAAGGGCAGTCACAGCCAGCAGCAGTTGCCCCTGTGGAAACCAGGAAGTCTAAGATGAAATCACAGCACCCTGTTGATAAGGATAAGAAAGGAGGGCCCTCACAACCCACAGAGGAGCCAGAAGTTGAAATCATTACAGAGTCCCTGACATATGACTGTCTCCGTAATTTGCAAAAAGACATTGCGAGGCGGGGGTGTGAAGCTTATACAACCTGGTTACTTAGGGTCTGGGACCCTTATGGGTGCAGGCGTGCAACTGGATGGTGGTGATGCAAGGAATGTGGGACCCTTGACCCAGGACTCAGGTGTGAATCAGGTATTCGTAAGGGAGCCAGGGCCCCTTTCCCTCTGGGAGCGGCTTTTGATGAGTGTAAGAGAGATGTTTGTCCACAGAGAGAAAATGGAAGAGTGATGTGGTAGTGCACATTCCTGGGCATTCCTTAGTTTCTGTGTAAACCCTCCCTGCAGCTGTGACGTGTTCCTCCCTTCCCCTCCCTGTCCCTGAAATGTTATCCCATTGGTTGGTGTTATATGTCTCCTCGCCCCTCTCCCGAGGTTTGAAAGTACCCAGGAAATGTTTCCTCCCTCTTTTTCCTCCTGGATCCCAGCCTGAAAAAACATCCGATGTTATCCCAGAGGGAAAAGCAGCCCTTTGGTCTTTATCTTGGTCGTGAAGAGCCTCCCCGCCTTCCCCTCGACATAGCTATCCAGGATTAATCGGGAGGGACAAAGGGGGGCTACTTCAGAGCACTATCATAGAAGGGGCTGGAAAACCATTGAGGAAGGGATCCAACAGCTGAGAGAAGTGGTGGTATTAGAGGTCCTTTTTGGGAGGGGTGGACAGCATGATAATGACCCTGACAAAGTCAGGTGCACTAGGCAGATGTTTTGGAGTCTGGCAAATGTAGGGCCAGGTGAATACGCCACCTATATTGCACTGATTAACGCTGATAACAGCGGAGAGACAGTGGGTTCTGTTGCCACCAGGCTTAGACATTTCTAGAGTATGGTCCATGACCCGCAGCAGGCTCGGATTTCTGCTGTGATTAAGGAATTCAAAGAGGAGATGAGGGAAATGAGGGAAGAGATGAGGAAGAGCAATTCCCATATGGCACCAGTTCGAGTCACAAGCCCAAAACTCCAAGCCCAAAGTCCCCTAGCTAGAGAGAGAGGGTGCACCTCACGAACTGAGCTGTGGTTCTTTCTACGTGACCATGGGGAAGACATGGGAAAGTGGGTTGGGAAACCCACTTCTGCCCTGGCAGCACGAGTGCGTCAACTCAGGGAGGGAACCATTAACCAGAAAGGTTCCACTAAAGTGAAGGTAGCCTCAACCTCCCGTGACCAAACTGCCAGATATTACAGAAAGGAGGATGATCGCCTTGAAGGAACCTCTAGCATGTATGCTCAGGGAGGAGAGGATGACCAGTGCTAGAGGGGCCCTGCCTCTAGCCAGGAAGAGGCATGGGAAAACCAGGTCTTTTGGACAGTGTGGATCCGATGGCCTGGCACATTAGAGACACAAAAATACGAAGCTTTAGTTGATACTGGTGCACAGTGTATCCTAATCCAATCAGGACATGTGGGGGCAGAACCTGTTTCCATTGCTGGGGTGACGGGGGGATCACAGCAATTGACTCTGTTGGAAGCCGAGGTGAGCCTGACTGGGAAAGACTGGCAGTAACATCCCATTGTGACTGGCCCAGAGGCCCCGTGTATTCTGGGCATAGACTTCCTTCGGAATGGCTATTACAAAGACTCAAAGGGACTCAGGTGGGCTTTTGGAATAGCTGCTGTGGAGGCAGAGGACATTAAGCAATTGAACACCTTGCCAGGACTATCAGAGAACCCATCTGCAGTAGGACTTCTGAAAGTAGAAGAACAGCGAGTACCAGTTGCCACCTCGACGGTGCACTGCCAGCAGTATAGGACAAATCGAGATGCTGTGATCCCCATCCACAGGATGATCCAAAAACTAGAGAGTCAAGGAGTGGTCAGCAAAACCCACTCACCCTTCAACAGCCCCATCTGGCCTGTGCGCAAGTCTGACAGAGAATGGAGATTGACTGTGGACTATCGTGCATTGAATGAAGTGACTCCACCTCTGAGCGCTGCCGTGCTGGACATGCTGGAGCTCCAGTATGAGCTGGAGTCCAAGGCAGCGAAGTGGTACGCCACTATTGACATTGCCAATGCATTTTTCTCCATTCCCCTGGCAGCAGAATGCAGGCCTCAGTTTGCCTTCACATGGAGGGGAGTGAAGTACACTTGGAACCGACTGCCCCAGGGGTGGAAGCACAGCCCCACCATCTGCCATGGACTGATCCAGGCTGCCCTGGAAAAGGGTGAGGCTCCAGAACATCTGCAGTACATTGATGACATCATTGTCTGGGGGAACACGGCAGTGGAAGTATTTGAGAAAGGAGAAAAGATCATCCAGGATCTGCTAGAAGCCAGCTTCGCCATCAAGAAGAACAAAGTCAAAGGACCTGCTCAAGAGATCCAGTTCCTGGGGGTAAAGTGGCAAGATGGACAGCGTCAGATTCCTACTGAGGTCGTCAATAAGATCACTGCAATGTCTCCACCGACCAGCAAGAAGGAAACGCAAGCTTTCCTAGGTGCCATAGGTTTTTGGAGGATGCACATTCCTGGGTACAGCCAGATTGTGAGCCCTCTCTACCTGATCACCTGCAAAAAGAACACTTTCCACTGGGGCCCTGAACAACAAAAAGCCTTTGCCCAAATCAAGCAGGAGATCGCTCATGCGGTAGTCCTTGGCCCAGTCAGGACAGGACCAGATGTGAAGAACATGCTCTACTATGCAGCCGGGAACAATGGCTTGTCCTGGAGCCTTTGGCAGAAAGTGCCTGGAGAGACGCGAGGCCTACCACTGAGATTCTGGAGCCGCAGCTACAGAGGGTCCGAAGCCAACTACGCTCCCACAGAGAAGGAAATCTTAGCTGCCTTTGAAGGAGTTCAAGCTGCCTCAGAGGTGATTGGCACAGAAGCACAACTCCTCCTAGCACCCCGACTACTGGTGCTGGGGTGGATGTTTAAAGGAAAGGTTCCTGCTACCCACCATGCCACTGATGCTACATGGAGCAAGTGGATTGCCCTCATCACGCAGCGCGCCCGCATTGGAAACCCAAATCGCCCTGGGATTTTAGAGATAATTACAAACTGGCTGGAAGGTGAAAACTTTGGTCTCACGGATGAAGAGGAGTGTTGTAGTTTAGGGCATAGCAGAGCGGAAGATACCGAGATGTAACGGGAAGCTATTAGACCCCCCCTCTGTTAGGAAAGCTAGGCCTTTTGTAATTAGCCAATAGCACCCAGGTGTGACGTATGTAGATGGGAGTAACACAGTGACCCCAAGCTATAAAATGTTAAGTTTCCCTGCAATAAATCGCCATATCTTGCCATCCATCACATTGATGCAGTGGGATATGGACCGAGCAGCTGAGGATAGCTGCCGTGCTGGCTCCAGCCAGGGTACCAGCCTTGCTTTGAACCCCAACATCTGGTGCACGAAACCCGGGAGAAAAAGCAGGAAGAAACGTGAGAAGAAATGAAAAAGCAAGGATACCCTGAGTCAAGGAGCAGCGGTCAAGATAGTGAGTCTATTCTTGATGGGAAAAGCCTGGGCCCAGAAGGATGATGGAATCATCAAAAAGGTTAGATTGTAATTAAGTTGTAAACCTAATTTGCTTGTTATTGCAAGAATTTGGGTTGTTGAAGTTGTAAATGAGTTTGTAAAGTTTATCCACCCTAAGGTGTGGGACAGATGTGCTAAAATCTTTGCTGAAGAAATTTGGGAAACGACAAGGAACTGTTTGCTGGCTACCCTGAAAGTTAGGGTCAGAGCTTTATAGCCCCCAGACGGGAGAAGCTCAACTGAGCCGGGAGGGGGGCTGGGAGTCCCCTCAGTCCCTAAATTCTTATCTGCTCTCAGAGAAACAGCGAAGAGCAGAAGATTTTTGGGAAAAGTTAATAGAAATAGCCAGAGGTGTGGCAGAAAGAATAAGAAGAAAGCATCCCCCCAAAGACATAAAGATGGCGCAGAGAAAGAAGTTGTAGCGCGGGAAAAATATGTCTCTAACAAAGAACTAAAGCTGGCTTTGGAAGGTGGGCACAGTCGGGGGGGATGGGAGAGAAAAGGAATGTGAAGAAGTGAAAGAGATAAGACTTGGCAAATGGGAACAGAGACACAGAGACTGGAATGCAAAGAGATAAGGAGAAGCAGAAGGCGGAGGGAAAGGTGGGTTAAAAGACGGAGTGGAGGGTGGAACGAAAGTCTTGGAGAGCCAGGGGGGAAGGAACGGCCCAAGAAAAGGCACGGGAAACAGGAAATAACCAGCCAGTTGAGTTCTAACTACGACCGATGTACGAGCGGTTCACACCCCCCCCCCCCCCCACCTCTGGGAAGAAGCGCCGGGAAAATACAGAGTTTGTTACAAAGTCATAATTTACTGAGTTTTTAAAAGGTGGTTATGTACCCTTTTAGAGTTAATTTTGTGTTTCAAGTAATTATGAATTTATGCAGTTGGAGTTTTCAGAGTTTTTCTCAGATTTAAAAAGTAGCTCGGCGCGGACGAGTTTAGAAAACACACACGGCCGAACGCTGTTGCCATGGCAACCACCGGTGAAACAAGTAACAGCGACTTCAATGAAACCGCGGAAAGCAAAGCAATAAAACAACAAAAAACAACAAAAAGCTGGATATTTTGGAGAGGGATAAAAAAGAGAGAGTTTTAATTAGACAATTCAAAAATTAAAAGCTTTATAAATTGTATTATTTGTAAATTAGCAAAGTGTTATAATCAAGATTGAGATTTAAAAATGTTTTTATTGAATGAAGTGTCTTTAAAAATAGATTAAAAAGTTTAAATGCTGTATTTCTGTATCCCAAGAAAGTTAAAAGATTTTTGTTTTGTTTTAGTAATCATATATTATCCATTTGCTGAGTTTTTGACAGTTTTAATAAAGAAATTCTAATGTGAATCTTTTTGTTATATAAAACATATAACTGCATATATATCAATTTGGATTTTGGATTTTAGTTTAAAAATTAGGCTTGATGTTTTTGAAAAGTGCTACAAAAGCTAAATGACAACTTGCCCAGTCTTGTGTTGCTGTGGCTTTTTTAAAAGAAGCTGCATTTTGAAATTTTAACTAATTTGAACATATACTAGGCAAATTCTTGTTGTGAATGAGTGTTTTTAGTAACATTTGCAGTTATTGTGGGTCATTCTCAAAGCTAGATAACATAAAATTGTGATGTATTTGTTACATTTTTATAATTTTTATAGTGAATCCATGTTACTGTTCACTTGAATGTTTTTACGTTAAGTTGTATAACTTAGATAGCCTTTTAAAAGTTAAGTTTTGTTATTTCTTTTTGTTATAAATAATTTTTGTTAAGTTTAAATTTTGTTTAATTTGAATTGTTTTATGTTTTATTGGAAACACTTGTCTAAATTGCAAAGTATAGTTATTTTTTTAGAGATATGAAGACAGCTACAACTGAAACAACTGTGATGGGACACTGATGAACACCTGCTTGTGGACAGAAATGAATGCAGTCTGTGACACCCTAGACTTCATTGAGAGTTCTATTCAGTTGTTGCAATTTTTGCAGTTTTGTTTGCTATAACTTCCTTATTTTTCAGTGTTTCCAGAATTTAAAAAAAAAAAAAAAAAAAAAAGTAGCATTGCTGAAGATCAGCTGCCAATAGAAGAAGCTTCAAATTAAACCAACTGCTGAATGATTTAATTAGTCTGGTACCTGAAGTTTTTAATCATTTGCTTTGTACAAATGCATTTTAACAGTTTGCTGTGCTGTAAGCATCTCATAGCTGTTGTTATTGAAAACCTTGTTTTAAAAATATGTTAAGAGGCATCTTTCCAGTTTAAAGTCTAAGACCCTGGCCAAGTCTTAACTTTACCTGGACAGAATGTTTATCAACAGATCCAGATGTTTTCTGTCCCAAATCAGTATTTGAGTTACTTTTTAACTCAACAATTTGACCCTATTAATACGACAGCTGGATCAATTTTGAAGTGGGCTTGGAGAATCATTTCCGGACTGATTGTCCAATCCTTCACTGATAATTTTTGGTTTTGTTTGTTTGTTAACTATGAGATGCTGGTGCAGTGTTTTAATAATTAACAGTACTTTTATATTAATTGATTTTTAACTGTTATAAGTTCTTACTAATTTTATATAAAGTTTTGTGTTAATGTTGAACAGAAATACATCTCATTTTTATTTTTTAGAAAACGGGGGAAATTGATACCCTAAAAGCAATTTGATTAGTGTAATTCATTAACTTCAAGGAGAGAAGTGCCTGTGTTTTGTTGGCAGGTTCAGAAAGGTCACCTGTCCATCTGACCAGACTGTCTGCCTCTGAACACATGAGATCCAGTGAACAGAGATGTCATCACACAGCCTTGGTACTCCAGACATGGATCAAAAGTGGACCTGTCAAGACACAGTTGTGTCCGAACACTACACAGACAGTTGCCAACAGAAATTTTATGTTGTTATCATGATGTGGTGTCTCTATTAATTTTTCAGTTATCCTTTGTTTTAAGATTTAGAAGGATCTGAAGAACAACTTGAACATCAAAGCCCTCAGTCACCAATCAACTGCCAGCTGACATCACGGGAGCAGTGAACATTCCAAGACTGAATCGTGTTAGAGAAATTCTGTAGAAGATTTGAGAGGTGTAGAGACTCCATCTAACTATATACAAAGCAAATTGTAATTGTGTGTTTATCCTTTTAGCAAATTGTTTTTACGCTTAGATTACATATATACCAGAACACATATGTTAAAAGTAGTTAGATAATAGTTTAAGGTAAAGTGTTTAGCCTGTGTAGAAATTATTATGTTAGTATAAAGTATAAGTATTTTCCTTTAAGAGGTAGTGTAAGCATCTTTGAAAGTTCATTTAATGCTAAAAGTTTTAGCTGTGAGTTTGCAAGTATAGTGTTATTTACATGGTAAACTGTTTATAGTAATTGTGCTGTTTATAGTTATAACACCTGAAGTAGTGAGCCCCAACCTTGTGGTACAAGCTGAGAACCCATGATCTAATAGTCTAGCCCTTGTAATTATACCCAAGCTTTAACTCCTCTGTTGACTTCTGTGTATTAGCTGTTATCATCCCCAGAGTCCTATACCACCTGGATGAAGAGTTGAGCCTGCAAGTGGAGAGACTCACCTGACTTCAGAAAAGAGAACTGGTGACAGGTGTAACCATAGCGATGCTGCTTAACCTGAGAGCAACTGGTGCTGCCACAGGTGTCTCTGCCATTGTGACCCAACAACAGAGACTGTTTTAGCTACAGATGACTGTAGATGAAGATCTACAGAGAATTGAGAAATCCATATCCTTTCTAGAAAAATCAGTCTCCTCACTCTCTAAAGTTGTTTTGCAAAACAAGTGAGGTCTTGACCTTCTATTCATGCAGCAGGGAGGCCTCTGCATCGCCCTGAACAAAGAATGCTGCTTCTACGCTGACCACACCGGAGTAGTGAGAGACACCATGGCAGAGCTATGAGACAGGCTGTCTCAACGGAAAGCAGAGAGAGAAGCTCAGCAAAACTGGTTCCAATCCTGGTTCGATCAATCTCCATGGCTAACCACCCTAGTGTCTACCCTGATTAGACCAGTTGTGATGATTTTACTTGTGCTAATCTTTAGACCATGTGTTTTAAATAAGCTTGTGTCCTTTTTTAAGAGCCGACTAGAAAAATTTACACAATTTTATATTATACATTTTCAAGACTAATACACCTTATATTTTAGCAAATTAATTATTCATAGAGAGAGGGGAATATGTTGTCGTTTAGGGCATAGCGGAGCGGAAGATACCGAGATGTAACGGGAAGCTATTAGACCCCCCCTCTGTTAGGATAGCTAGGCCTTTTGTAATTAACCAATAGCACCCAGGTGTGACGTATGTAGATGGGAGTAACACAGTGACCCCAAGCTATAAAATGTTAAGTTTCCCTGCAATAAATCGCCATATCTTGCCATCCATCACATTGATGCAGTGGGATATGGACCGAGCAGCTGAGGATAGCTGCCGTGCTGGCTCCAGCCAGGGTACCAGCCTTGCTTTGAACCCCAGCAGAGGAGCAAGAACAAGTGACACGAGCTGAAGAAGCTCCACCATACAAACAACTGCCAGCAGAAGAAACATGCTGTGCTCTGTTCACTGATGGTTCCTGTTGCATCATAGGAATGAACCGGAAGTGGAAAGCAGCCGTATGGAGCCCCACATGACAGGTCGCAGAGGACACTGAAGGAGAAGGTGGATCAAGCTAACTTGCTGAACTCAAAGCTGTTCAACTGGCCCTGGACATTGCTGAAAGAGAGAAGTGGCCAAAGCTCTACCTCTACACTGATTCATGGATGGTAGCCAATGCTCTGTGGGGATGGCTGGAAAGATAGAAAAAGGCCAATTGGCAGCGTAGGAGAAAACCAGTCTGGGCTGCTGATGAGTGGAAAGACATTGCTACCAGGGTAGAGAAACTGTCTGTGAGGGTCCGTCATGTAGATGCCCATGTTCCCAGGAGTCGGGCTAATGAAGAGCACCAAAACAATGAGCAGGTGGATCAGGCTGCAAAGATAGAAGTGTCAAAGATAGACTTAGATTAGTAACACAAGGGAGAGTTGTTCCTAGCTCGATGGGCCCATGATGCCTCAGGTCATCAGGGTAGAGATGCCATGTATAAGTGGGCATGAGACCGAGGGGTGAATCTAACCATGGACAGTATTTCTCAGGTCATCCATGACTGTGAGACGTGTGCCACGATCAAGCAGGCCAAGTGGCTGAAGCCGCTATGGTATGGTGGGCGCGTTGGTCCAAATATAGGTATGGGGAGGCCTGGCAGATTGACTACATCACACTGCCCCAAACCCGCCAAGGCAAGCGCTACATGCTCACGATGGTAGAAGCCACCACTGGATGGTTGGAAACTTACCCTGCGCCTCATGCCACTGCCCGTAACACCATCCTGGGACTTGAAAAGCACGTCCTTTGGAGGCATGGTACCCCTGAGAGGATTGAGTCAGACAATGGGACTCATTTCAAGAACAGCCTTATAAACACTTGGGCTAAGGAACATGGCATTGAGTGGGTGTACCATATCCCTTATCATGCACCCGCTGCTGGAAAAGTTGAATGGTGCAATGGCCTGCTTAAAACAATCTTGAAGACGCTGGGTGGAGGAACTTTCAAGAACTGGAAGATTAACTTAGCAAAAGCCACATGGTTGGTGAACACCTGAGGTTCCACTAACTGAGCAGGCCCTGCCCAATCTGAGCCCTTTAGAACGACAGATGGAGATAAGGTTCCGGTAGTACATATGAGAGGTATGCTGGGAAAAACTGTTTGGGTTGATTCTGCCTCCAGCAAAGACAATCCCATCCGTGGGGTTGTCTTTGCTCAGGGACCGGGTTGCGCTTGGTGGGTGATGCAAAAGTGTGATAAATGAACTTATAAAAATTCGTAGAGATCTAAATAAATATATTTGTAGCGATAATAATATAAAATATAAAGTACAGTGTGGCCCACAAGTCCTTCCCAGATCTAGTCGCGAATTCCCACTCGAGAGATAACGATCCTAGCCGGCGCCCATCAACGGAAAAGAATGAACAGGACACGGGCCATCAGGCTGACAGGGAAGGGCTCGGACAAGATACTCATCACCGGACCTGAACACCCCACCTTGCAGGCCACTGTTGGGGAAGCAATCAGGCAGACAAAGGGAAAAAAAGTCCAGCCGAGATATCCATCAGCTCCAACCCGGATCCAACCATCCCATCCAGATGGCCTGAACCAAAATGAAATCAAGGAACACTCAGAACTTCTTTACATATGAGGAGACGCTGCCCGGACGTCTATTTGACTCTATTCTCCAACGCCAGGAAATCAATTCATCCAACAATCAAGGACCCTTGGTGAATGGTGCCTGCCTGGAATTTGGCCTCAGGACACAAAATCCCTATAAAAACCCCGGACAGTCTACCCTCCTTCGTGGATTTGGGAACACCTATACCTTTGGGTATAGACCCCTGTCCACCCAGCGCTGCGCTGTTTATTTTATTGTGGTTTTTCCTCATTGTTTATTTTTTATAAAAATTGTTTTATAACAAATTGTTCTTTTATTTAACCCAAATTTGCCTTTGCATTTATAACAAAAGGATGGAGAGACCTGGAGCATACATCAAGGGGACCTTGTTTTAGGGTGAACTACCCATGACACTGTGTTTGTATCTGTATCTGCATGTACATATGTATGTAGTTAAAGTAGTATGTGTTTGTGTATAATTTAAAGGTTTAATATTTGATGTAACATTTTGGTATGGGAAAAAATTCGGGGTGGATAATGTTGGGGGTTAGGTGTCCTTTTTTTGTTTTTCTGGCTTGCCCGTGGAATTTTTACCCATTAGTTGCAGGGACAACCTAATTGTGGGTACTTGGTGGGTGCTTGACAAAAGACAAAGAGTTTGGCCAGGCCCAGGCGGGGGGGGGGGGGGGGGGGGGGGGAGGGGGGGGGGGAAGGGGGGAGGGAAAAAGGAGGGTGGGGACAGTTTGGCGGGCTTCCTTCAGCTTCAGAGGAGAACACGTTGGGTGCAGAGCTGTTGTGGTGGGGTGAAGGGAATTTCACCATCACCCAGACGGAGCTGCTGCTGCTTCTCCTTCTTCCCTCTTTGTTGGTGGCCTCACACACCCTGTCCTGCCGGGACGTGTGGCAGTGCCAGGCACCGCCGCGGAGCTGCTGATCCACCTCAGCCACCGCCCCGAGATCTCAGCTCATCCCTGCTGTTCCAGCCGACTGTTCCTTAGAGCCCTGCAGAAGCACTGAGACCAACTGCCCGAGGGGGCTTGTGAGACAAAGCCTCTTCTCCATCCTGTCTCAGGCGAGAAAGCTGTCATGGGGCCCCTGGTTCTGTTTTCTTGCTAATGCTGTAGTTATTGTTGTTTGTTTGCCTGGTTATACTAGTAAAGAACTGTTATTCCTATCCCCAGATCTTTGCCTGAAAGCCCCTTGATTTCAGAATTATAATAATTCGGAGGGAGGGGGTCTACATTCTTTCATTCCAAGGGAGGCTCCTGCCCTCCCTAGCAAACACCTGTCTTCTAAAACTGAGACATCTATCTACCTGAAACTTTAATTGAGGCAGAAAACCACAGGCAAGGGTATATCCCATTCCCTGCTGTAAGACTGGGAGTTCTGGTGGTACCTGGAAATTTACATAAATTTGGGCATATGTAGTAGCTTTAGTTCGCCAATTTGAATTTCCTAGCCAATGCACCAATTTAATGCAGTGGGTCTAATGTTGGCCAAATGCTCATACACCCACTAGAATTATTTAATCAGTTTCTGCTGTGAGATGGGTTTAGGAGGAGAGCAAAGCAGGCTCAAACTTTAAAGGGTATAAAGAAAATTTTGTTAACAGGATAAAAGGAAAAAAAAATCAGAATAAACCTTCAGAACATTTCTCTTCCCCCGACACCCTCTTTTCTTTCCCACTGACAATATAAAGAGAAAAAAACTGTGACTTTCAGTCAGTTTACCACCTCTAAAGTAATTTTTCTTCAGTTCTCCTAGGGAGAGGAGTCTCTCTTGCCGTGCCATGGAGACTTCTCCACAAGAAACAGTTCTCTCAAGGCTTTTAATTCCCACAAATAGCAGCCACCAGGAAATCTGCAATTGTCAAGTCCCTTCCATCTTTTGCAGCCTTCCCACAGCTGCATTCATGGGCCATGTCAACTTATTGGGGTGCTATTTTAAGGATGAGCTGTTTTAGCATAAAAACAAAAGTTCTTGTATCCATCTCTGAGAACAGAGGTTTTCTTCTTTGTTGTAATTATTCCGAGAACCCCTTCATCCTTGCACCCCATGGACACGTGCCTGCTCTTCACAGAACACGGGAGGGAAGGGGTCCCAGAATACATACAACATGGACCTAAGGTATCTTAGACACAGGAGGCTCAGACTTGCAAGACATGTTCCCGGGTTTATTGTATGGGGATCGCCTCGGGGCCAGAAAGAGCCCGAGATGCCTCAGGTGCTATCTCTTAAACTAGGGGGAGGGGGTGGTCAGGAATACAGGGGGGTTATAGCCAATGGAATAGGGAAAGGGAAAGGGAAGTTAGGTAGGGACTAACATTACAGAAAACCAAGGGTGAGTTCTTCCATTGGGACATACCATAATTTTTAAATTCACTACAACACCTCACCCTTTTCTGTTATACAAAAAAAAAAAAAATACTTTGGCTTATTTTGACTCAGACCGTGAGCTTGTCCACCACTCAAAATTGGTGGGTCGGCTAGATTCTTTTCTGTTGGCTAGTTCCATGTGGTTAGCTTCTGAGGTAGTAGAAATTATACTACTAAGGGCTTTAAATATTAAACAACAGATAATTCCAAATGCCAACACAATCAAAAACAAAACAAAAAACAACAGGATTGTTTTAATTATTGAGGTCCACCATCCTGTGAGTCCCCAGCCTTTAGACAGCTCGCTAAACCAGTCCTCTGATTCTTGTTTCACTTGTCCAATCAAGTTCTTCATCTCTCAGAGGGATCCATGGACGTTGGGAGCTTTCGAGGTCAAGTTTAAACAGCCAAGTCCTTCAAATTCCTGGCATTCATGTCCATGCAGTAGCAAAAGGAAATCTATGGCCGCTCTGTTTTAGAGGGTCACTTATCTGGTAATTTCTTCATCTTTGTGGAGGGAGCTGAGGGCAGTGGACGTTAAGTTGGCCTGTTTAACTACCCAGCATTCTGATTGTCCTAATTCACCTAGTGCTTTGGCAGCTGCAACCCATGGAAAAAATATGGATGCAGCAATTCTTTTTGATTTTGCCCAATGAAAAATGTCAGAATCACAATTTGGTTATAAAATGTCAGTGTTTCTTTTGTAAACTTTGTGGGTTGAATTCTCTTTCCAAATCCATTTATTAATTTGGGTTTGATTGAGAGCTAACAAGGACAGCCATCCAAAAGTACACGGTCTTCCTTGAAAGCGAGATGGGATCCCTGCCCATTCTCTATCTCCAAAAATAAGAAATATGCTTTTAGGGAGGGTTCTTGGATGTGAGAAGAGAGGATCATCTGCTGTGATGTGACTTAGCACACTACGCCATTGCCTTGGTTTGAATTCGTTTCGATACTGTACTATGTGGTGGTATAATTTTGTATCTGTCAGTGAGTTATAAGTGAGGTGGATACAAAAAGGTGCAGGGGAAGAACCTAATAATTCTAATTCTTGGGGTTCTTTTTCTGCTTTGGGCAGTTTTGGTAGCCACTCTTCTACAGGGTTCTTGAATACTACAGTTCACTGCTTACGGCTTTCATGTTGCTGGGTGCTGTGTCTTTTGGCATCTGTGTTAGGTTTGGGGGTCTTAAAAACGAGATTCACTTAATAAATTATAAAAAGAATTTAATATAAATAAAAGACAATTAGAAGACATAAGAAATAAAGCAAAGGGTTAAAATGGCCAGGTGCCTTGGCGCGCTGCCAAGAGCACACCTGGTATCCCAGGGATCTCCTTTTTATCCCCTCCTTGCTGTGAGGGGTTAATGCATATTCAAGCATGTCCCCTCCCTGGTTCCGCCTTCTTGGATCATGCTCTTCACAGTTTTATTTTCTGCTGGTCAGCATATATTTTTTGCTGGTCATCATTATTCTTGCTGGTCAGCATTTTTCTGGAGTTTGGTTTCCTTTCTTTTTGCAAATGGTCAGGGCAGATAACAGTCCAGGGCCAGTCATCCTTCCCCCGAGGACAGCTGGGCTTCATATCTTCCGCTGATAACAGTTTGGCCTCTATTGTTCTCTTGATAAGAGTTTGGGCCCCACTGTCCTTGCCCTCTGGGGTTTCCTTGCCTTGTACCTAGGAAATTCTTTTAAGCTTAAGACTTGTTAGCAAGAAAAAAGTACATACATAGCTAAAAAGTATTTAACATATAATATTCATCTGCGAAAGCCAATATCACAATACAAATTTATAACAGGGGTGTCGAAGATGACTGGAGAATCTCCAGCTTGCAGTGGGATTCCTACCAGATAGGTGGACATAGGGCCTTTTGCTGCTGCAGTGGACAAGCAGATATTCTCTTGTTGGAGTGTTTGTGCCAGGGTCACCCAGATGTTCTGTTGTGGCTGAGGTATGATCCAGGCAGCTGTCAGGCTGCCCAGCATGAGCAGGATGACAGTGGGGGTAAGGCTTGAGAGGACTGATGAGCTTGTCTTTACAAACAAGCTGTGGGTCAGTTGATAAGATGTAGCTATCAGTGAGAGACGACAGAAACAATGGGATGGATTCCAGTAGAAAATCAAAGAGGCACTGAAAGAACACTATGAATTCCATAAAAGTTAAGAAGGGATTATGCATTGGGGGTGTGGGGGGGGAAGGTATCGCTGCCGGTATCAGGTGTTCCGGGAAGCCTGTACCTCTCAAGTACCTCAGCCTATGGGGAAAGAGAGAAGGGACAAGCGGCTGGGAATTAGGATAAAAAGGAGGCTGTGCCCTCCAAAAATTGGAGAGACCCCAGGGGAATGCCCCATGGCCTCTCCCTTTATTTGAATAAAGAAAAAGGACTCCTCTGTCTCCTTTTTGGACGTAAACCTCTGGTGTTTGTGGATTAATTTTCCTGACAGGCTCATCGTGGATTTGAGTGGGAGGTAGGTTATCTCTAAAAAAAGGAAACAAACATTTTTAAAAACATATTCACAGTCAAAATATATAGGTCAGAAGTTAGAAAGGTTTCTTCTTGTTCTTTCCTGCAGTGTCTTCTCTTGAAAGCAACAACCACTTGCTTATTTTCTTGCTGGGGCGGGGTTTTTGGGAACAAAAGGCTTTACTCATTTCTGAGGTATCCATCAGGGGCCCATAGGGGTAGATACACACCCGTAGCCACGCCCCCAGGTGACAAGTTCATAGGGGCCTTTGGTCTGCTAGGTTTCTGGGTCTCTGATTAAAACTGGAGGACGCTGTGACAACTAAACTTGATCACCAGTGTTAAAATGCCGAGCCACTGGTGTTAGCGTTCAGGAACACATAATCACAGAATGATTATATGAAGGTGCTTTATTAAGAGCTCTGGGTGTCAGAGGTACACATACCCAAATCTGACCCAATTTGGTTTTGAGCTGAACATGTTTTTTTACTCTATCGTTATATAACTTACATATTAATTATTAAACTTACATTGTTCTATTGTATACATTGATTTTACCAAAGCATGGATTTCTCGTGATCCCCCTCGAACCCCTAACATAGTTTCTCATGATTCTTTAAACAATAATTATATCTAATCACATCTAACAACAGTATCATTTATCATATACTGACAACAGTGTTGATATATTTTATATATTAGTAAAGGCCTGTATGCACAAACCAGCCTTTGAAATAAGTCGTGATATTAAAGGCTAAAGTCCTTGAAACCTTCCTGCAGAAGAGAGAGTAAAGCAAAACAATATCCTTATGTGCAGGAGAAAAAATGTAAACCGGTGTGTGTTAGGCAATAGTAGCTTGATCTGCCCGCGGACCCTGTAAAACCCTATAAAAGGTGTGCTAAAGATAGAAATAAATGGTGTTCACGTTTACTTCTGTGAAGGCTGGTGAATAAACTGGCGGTCTCTCAATAACACAGGTGCAGTTTCACATGATCATAGCAAGCACAATGCCTAACATTTCCCAGTGCCAACTTTTAACACTTTTCCCAGGGCTTGCCAAGGCTAAATTTCTTTCTAACTTGCCAAATTTTCTATGATTTTAAATGTATTTACTATCACTGGGGGACTCATGTTTTCAAATGAACAGTTCAGGAAATTGATGGTAAACATAGCTTTACAGAGCTTCTGTTGTGGAGACATCCACACTGTTCCACTACTTTGCCTGGCTGGGACTTTTTTGAGTGTCTGATGGGTACGCTCAATCACAGCTTGACCTGTAGGGGAGTGGGGGATGCCGGTTTTGTGTTCCACTCCCCACTGCTGGACAAATTCTAGGAACTCTTTGGATTGATACGCTGGGCCATTATCAGTTTTGATTTCCCTAGGGATCCCCAGCACTGAAAGGCTTGCATTAAGCATTGTTTGGCATGTACAGATTTTTCTCCTGCATGAGCAGAGGCATACACTGAACCCAAGTATGTGTCAATGCTCACATGTACATACTTAAGATGACCAAAACTGGGAATGTGTGTGATGTCTGCCACACTTCACAGCTCTCAAGGCCTTGGGGACTGACCACCAACACCCAGCGATGGCAGAGCTTGGAGATGGCTACTGGGACAGATGGCAACCATGGCTTTAGCTAGATGCCGTGTCAGCTGGAACTGATAAATCAGTCCTGGTACATTTTGATGGTATTGCTAATGACTCAGCTTAGCTGGTTGGAACACATCTGGAAGACGTACCTTTTCGGCTGGGGCAGCAAGGGAATCAGCTTTCTGGTTACCCTCAGTGATTTCACCTGGTAAATCGGTGTGTGGCTTCACAAACATCACATAGAAAGGATGCTCTGAAGTTGAAACCAAATAAAACAGTTTTGAGAGTAACCTAAAGAGATGTTTGTTCTCTATGACTTTGAGAACTGCCTGCTCTGCTCTGGACACAACCTGTGTGACATAGGCTGAGTCGGTAACCAAATTTATCAGTTCTGAAAACTTCTCAAAGGCTCTCACGGCTGCAGCCAGTTCAGCTATCTTGGGTGACCCCTCCACAAACTCAACATCAGATTCCCACTGCTGAGTCTGAGGATCTCTCCAAGTCATCACCGACTTATGGGATACTCCAGATGCATCAGTGAACACTGTAAGCGCTTTGAGTGGGTTAGGCTCCTTTTCTCAAGAGGAATGAGGTGGAATTCCTCATGAAACAATTTGTGCGATGGTGCATGGACCGATATTTGCCCACTGTAGCTGTGCAGAGCTAACTGAAGGTCAGCAATGCTCTGCAGCAGGTGCTCAAACATCTCTTTGGTCAGTTTCTATGGGGAGTGTTTGCCTTCTCCAGAGAGTCTGACTGGAAAGTGAATACACATAAGGTCACATCCTGCCAGTTCTCGCAGCCTTACCCTGGCCTTTTGGATCAGCTGAGCCATCAGCTCTTGTGGCTTGGTGGTGGTTTTGGGTAGTTGATGGGAGAGGAAGACCCACTCTATGATTAAGAGTGGATCTCTCTGCCCCTCGGTCCATTGGAATATCACCCCATGTAATTGTGGTAATTTCCCCAGGACAATAAGTTTATAAGGCAGCTCAAGCTTGAAGTGATGTGCCTGTCTTTCTGTCAAGGCCTTTTGTGCTTTTTCAATAGTGGTTTTTGCTTCTCGAGTCAGTTCCCTGGGAGACAGTAACTCTCTCTCCCCTTTCAATAAATTGAGCAGGGGACTCAGGTCTTCATTAGTGAGACCTAGCCAGGGTCTGACCCAGTTCAAGGACCCGCAGAGGGAATGGACATACCCTAGGGTTTTTGGATTGCTAATGATTTCCAGTTTCTGTGGAACAGCGGTTCGCCGGTGATCTCCAGGCCCAGGCATTTCCAAGGTGGCATCATTTGAACTTTGTCCTCTTGCAGTTAGAATCCACCAGAGGTTAAAACTTTAACCACTAGGTCAAGTATGTGTTGCAGTATAGTGTCATTGGGACAGCACAGTAACACATCATCCATATAGTGTAAAGTTATGCCTTCTCTTTTTTCAGCCCGAAAGGGGGATAACAATGACGCCACATACCACTGGCAGATAAAGTGACTAGCCTTCATCCCCTGAGGTAATACTCTCCAGTGGTATCGCTTCATTGGGGTTTCCCGGTTGACTGTGGGAATGGAAAAAGCAAACCGTGGTGCATCTTCTGGGTGCAGGGAAATTTGGAAGAAATCGTCTTTAATGTCTAGCACTGACAATTGCCAATTTTGTGTAGGCATTATCGGGGAGGGCATTCCCGGTTGGAGAGACCCCATGTCTACAGTTTTGTTGCTTATTCCTCTCAGATCCTGAAGGAGGTGCCACTTACCCTTACCTGGCTTTTTTATTACAAATACTGTGGAATTCCAAGGGCTGGTTATTTCTACTATGTGTCCCTTTGATAATTGTTCATTTACCAGATTTTCCAGGGCCCTGAGCTTCTGTTTACTGAGAGGCCACTGGCTCACCCACACTGGATTGTCATCCAGCCACGTTAACTTTTGAGTAGGACGCTCTACAGTGGCCTCCATCAAAAATCCTGGGGGTTCTCTAGAATGGTTAGTTTAACTCTCCACTGGGACATGGTGTCTCTCCCTCACAGGGGGCACTTATAGTCAGTGACAAACGGACGGACATTGGCCAGTCTTCCATCTGGGCCCTCGATTTGAACAATGCTCTTAGAGATCTTTTCCAATTTTACTCCTCCAACACCCTGTATTTTGCCCGCCATGGGTTGCAATTCCCAATGTGAAGGCCACACCCTTTCAGGTATGATAGTCACATCTGCCCCAGTGTCAATCAACCCTTCCACATGGACATGCTCTGATCCGTGAGTCAGGTTGCTCCCCATAATGGGTTTATCCTAGCCAACCACTTCTGCCCAGTAAACTCCTGGTGCTTTGTCATCTACTGGGACCTCTGCTGGAATAGGGATCACCTGGGCTATTATCTGCCCTTTGGTCAAATAGAAGGGTGGCTGAGGGTAACGCGCCAGGAGAGTGAGGTGTGTTAGGTCTTCCTTAATTGTCATGGGAACCCCCTCATTCTCCATAGGTTTGTGTGCTGTGTCCCCAGTAACAAAATACCTAGTTATCTAGTTCTGCCATGTCTTGTGAATTGTCCTGCAGTTCTGCTCCAATGACTGTCCAACGTTCTGTTCTGAAATGAAAAGCTTCAGCAGTTACAAGTCTGGATCATTTTTGCTGTTGCCAGATCTTGTTAGGCATGTGTTCCCCACAATTATTTTTCTGTGGTCCCACACCCCGCTCCCCATTATCCATGTTTTCAATTAAAATAGAGGGGTTTTTTTTGTTTCAGGTCTGTCACTTTTGTGTCTTTGCGCTGGACGGGATAGCGCTTCTTTTCTAGTTTTTTTGTTGATTGGCTACAGCTTCTTTCTGGTGTTTCTTTTGTTGCTGGTTTTGAGGACAATTCCTTGCAAAATGTCCTGGCTTCTTACGCTGGAAGTAGATGATATGCTGCAGCTGTCCTGATGACATCTGTGGCTTGTTTGTTCCTGGTGTTGCTGCTGCTACAGTCCTTGTGTTTGTTGATCCTGGCTTCTTGTCATGTACAGTATACAAATCTGCCTTTTTTTTCACAAGCTTCTATCATGTCTTCTATGGTAGGTGGAGGATTAATGGGCAGACTCAGAATAATTCTGCGACAAGGTTCGTTGGCATTCCTTTGAGCCATCTCTTTAATTAGTTCCGTCTGGGCCACTGGTCCTTCTACTTGTCTCTGTATTTGCAGTCTAAGTCGGTCCACAATTTGCAAAATACTTTCTGATGGAAGCTATTTAATATTAACATAGCTGACTTGAGTTTCAACTGTTAGTAATTGGTTAAAAGTTTTTTCTGCTACATCACAAATTTTATTTGAAATAGATTTTGTTAATATTTGCACCTGGTCTTAAGGTTTAGCCCACCTTCCCTCCCTGCATAGATGTTCTAAAGTTATTTAATTATTCTCTGTATCATGTGCATCCTGGGCTCTTTGTCTAAGCTCCACTAGGAGGATTCTTAAGGCTTTTTCCCTTGAGCTTTCCCAAAGATCAAACTCGGGGGGAGTTAAGAGTCACCAGAAAAGGTCTTTGAGATCAGCAGGAACTACATCCTCTGATTTTAATGTAACTCTTATTATTCCTTTTAATACTTCACTATCTCTTCCAAATTCCCTCTGTGCTTTGCATAATTCTTTTATATTTTGGAAAGAAAATGGTTGATATTGCACCTGAATTCTTCTTTTACCAGTATATACCACAGGAGCCACTGTAAGCATATCTTCATCTTCCCCAGGGCCTGTACCTCCTGGGCTTCCCCGCCCACCCCCACCCACACTGGGCACGGGGGGGGGGGGGGGGGGGCCCTGCTCCATCACCGGCTTTTTGGTGGGGCCCAGCCCCACCCCCGCAGGAGTTCGGTGAGGGCCTATTCCCTCCTCCCCGGGAGCCAAGGCCTGGACACCCCTTCCCCTGCCCCAACTGCAGGAGCAAGGGGTAGGGCTATCCCTCCCACCCCCACTCTCCTCGTGGAGATAGGGGGAAGGGGGCAGGGGGAGCAGGATTGCAAAATCTGGATGCAGGGTCGCAGGGTGATGTCATGCAGGGGAGGAGCGTGGTGGAAGGGAGAGGTATGTCTGAGGGAAGAAAGGGATTGTGGGCAGAGACAGGTGGGCAGAAGGGGTTATGGAAAGGAGAAGGGAAGTAGGATGGAGGTCTCCTCATGTGGCCATCTGGCACATGGCCAGTGCCATTTTGGGTCCCAGCCACATGGGGATAGGAAGGTTCATTGCCTTTAACAGTCAGGATAGGAGGGTACAGGCAAAGACCCCTGATAGCTTGCGCAGCACTATCAGGGATAGGGGGCTGAATGAGACACATGGAACCAGGAAGGGAATTGTCAAGGTGCATTTCCTGAGTTTCTTGATCCGTTCCATGTGTCTCTTTCAGCTCAGGAGCAGAGGGTTTGGAAGAAGGATTAGGGGAAGCCAATGGAACCTGCAGTGGCTGTTTTTTCACTTCTTATTCCCTGTTAACCAGTTCTTTTTGAATGAAAAGAAAAAACGAGAGATACTTTGAAGCAGATCTGTCTGCCTCCTCTATTTTAAGGGTTAACAAGTTTCTGATCCTATCCCATGCAGGGACAGAATCTACATCTAACATGTAAAGCTGTGGGAAGTTATGAGACAACCATGAGATAAAATGTTTCAACTTATTTCTAGAAATCTTAACATCTGTGGTACTTAAAAATTCTTGCAATTTGGATTCAAAATTCTTTTGGTGTGCAGACAGCTTTGATCCCATTTCTGCTGTCAAAAAGCTGTTAGCACAACTCATTTTTATCTTCTTTCACCATAAAAGCAACAAAGCCAGCAGTGGCAGGCTTCTCTCAGTCCGGCCCCTCCCACACCCCGGGGTAAGACACAAACTGTTAATCACAGCCACAGCTGCTTCTGCTGAGCTGGTAAAAACACGTGGCCAAGGCCATCGGGGGGGAAATGCTGCTTTCCCTCTCTCCGCGCCATGGCCACCAGGTCACGTGGCCCCCATGCACCTGTGCCACGCGGCCATCCCGCGCAGTGCGCCATAGCTGTCTTTGCGCCGAGCCTGCCATTCGCGTGGCCCAGGCCAACCCCCACTGAAGCCGCCAGGCTCCGTGGTGCTCCGCGTCGCTTCAGCTGCCCATGGGGACACTTCCGCCACAGCCGCTGGGCTCTGCAGCACTCTGCACTGTCTCGGCTGCCTGCCGCTGCTTTCACGGGCCGCACTCACCACAGCCACCACCTTGGGCACACATCTAGCCGATCTTAAACCTCTCTGCCGCCGTGTGCCGCTCACCCGCGGTGCCCTTCACCCCGCACTGGGCACAGGTCGAGACTGGTCCTGCCACTTCATCGCTGGCCCAGGCTCATGCCCTCTGGCTTGGTGCCTGCCGCCATTGTCACCATCTGCAAGGTGGGATTCGTGATGTGGTTCTTTTAGTCGGTCTTAGAGTACAAAAGATTATCAGCAAATCAACGACTTAAACAGCAAAACACACTTTATTGAGTGCTCATCAGCACTAATATGCAATAAAAGGAAAAGAGGAGAAAACAAAGCATAAGAAAAAGAGAGTAAGGCGATTATTATCTACCAGTGTCAAAGTCCACTCAGCCGTCCACGGACGCAGAGTCTTCTGTCCGTTGGGGAGATCTCAAAAAGGAAGGTAAATTGGGATGTGATTTTATAGTCTTTTACAAAGCGAGGGGCACAGGGCCAAAAACAGAGGAGATTGATGACCATTGTGATGAATTCCATTGCGCAGGGGGGCAGGTGTAGGGTACAGAGCAAACCATGTCTTGCAAGTCTTTGCTCACCAGCAGGAACGAGGGCAATGTGTCATGGAAATCCATTGCGCAGGGTACCACGCACAAGCCTCTGCTCACCAGCAGGAACAAGGGCAGTGTACCATGTAACCACCTGCAAACAATCACTTAGCAAACATCCACCTCAGCTAGGCCCGAACCCCTAAACCAAGTCCCTTGTGATATTCAGGGTCTCAGTCTCTGTCCTTCAGACGGTTGTGAGACAGATGAGAGAATCTTTGGACCGTCTCATACAGCCACCCATGTGGGTCACGCCCTGGGGCCTCTCTGCTTCCAAACAGGGCCTCCGCGCCACCGTGGCTTCATGCTCGCCCGCTCAGCTGCGCTGCTTGCCTGTGCCGCTGTGGTTGCTGTCGGCCCATCCAACTCACTGCTTTTATATCCTCGGTTGTCTCAGGCTGTGTAAGAAGATCCTTATTCCTGAGACTGACCTTCTCCAGGCTTGAGAAGGCGACCAGCCTCTCCCTTGTAAGCTGTGCCTGCACTGTAGCTCCCAAGGTAGCTGATGTCCTCCAGGCTTGCGAAACACACATGTGGGTTTCCAGCTGCTCATGGGGGGGCTCTAAAAAGCTCCAACAATGGGCACCAACTACTATTTTTGTTCCCCTGCTCCCCATGGGCCGTGTTCCTCCCAGCTACGGTCCAGAGGAGGGAGGAGTTATATCTAAATAGCAAGGATTAGAGGTAAAAACGAGGCTCTTTTCTTCCTGGGACGATGTCCTGGCTTTATTCAGGGGATCTGGAGCAGAAAAGAGGAAGAGTCTAACCCTGCACTGCTTTTTGAAGGGAGGGGAAAGGGGGAAGGGTTACAAATTACAGCCAATAGAAAAACATTACACGGGAGGAGTCAGGGGAAGGGACTAACCACTCTGCAGCTCAGAGGGTCTATCTCCAGATCATACCATGTTCCTTAATGCATTTCAACAAATGATGTTAGATAATAATAGAAATGTGACATCCTTTACTTCAAATCAGTAGTGTGATAAAGGAAAACTGCTCAGAATATTCATAGAGTCCTTATAGAGGTAAAAATGAACTTTGTTTATTGCATAACTCAGTACATTCTTATAGATTTTTTCCAGGGTTCACGTGGCTTAAGCAAAACTGCTATTGGCTAGTGCATCCTGCTTGTCATCTTCTTCTTTGTTTACATTCCTCACAGCAACTTCAAGGTCACTGTAAGCTGGAACCTGGAACCTGGGTTGTACAAACAGGCTTTGGATAAAATATCATGTGTACAGTGTGAGAAACAATTACAGGAACTTTGAATATCAACCAGATAAGCTTCCCTGACCAGAAACCAAAATATTTCAATTTTAACCTGATTGAGACTGTTGACATTTTTATTTAATTATCAAATAAGATGACCTGTACTGTGCACCAGGAAAAATTGTATTGATTTTCATTTGCACTAGCTTCACAAATGCCCATCTGAAATTCTCTGATTTTTGTGATACAAAGGGTGAGACTGAATGATTAAGCATCTTTAATCCTTAAAATCTACGAAAAGAAAGATAGAAGCAGGCAGCTCACTGTGATATGAGCTGTTCTGAAAACTATACCACAAGTCCTAGTATAAGACTACATCTTCCACACTGCCTCAAAATCCTGTATTTATAATGGTATCAGGGTAACTAAACCAGCACTGAAAGACATGTATACATGTCATGTATACAAGACATAACAACATGTATAAACAAAAGCAAATGAGCAACACAAATTACAGTTCATGCAACATTTTTGAGCTGTGCTTAGAACAGGAAAGAGTGATATACAATAAAGAGTAAAAAAAACACGTTGTATTTCTCTTTCTCTGAGTTTTAATTCTCATTAATTATGGATGAGTTCTGGTTGGTGGATATATTTTGGCGTTATGTGTTTGAAAACATATCTTACCTCCATTCAGATTATGAAAAAAGCACAACAAACATGTGCCACCCTGAAAACTAAAACCTTCTGATAATGTTTTCATAGTTTTAGTTACTTTCCCATTAAAGTTCTATAAACATAAGTTGTTTATCACGTTCTTTCTAAGAAACATCTTTTGATGGATGTTTTGCACGACCAGTGTGCTTGGGAAGGTGGTAACTTAGTTATCCAATCCCTGGTCATTGTCGAGAATCTATAAATACTGGAGTCAGAGAATAAAGTTGCTTCTTTCCTGTTCTAACACTGAGAGGCATTTGTGTGAATCATTTCATGTCCCTTAGTGACAAACATGCCTGTTGGCTTGATTTACGGAATAAAAGGAACCCTATAACTAGCAGAGTAGTTATAAGAGCAGGTATGAATTTATTCAGCGCTGAGGTGCATGGGGATATCTCCTCCAAAAAGCATGCACACCTTTTTGATTAGGTTTTCCCTTTTTATCCTGTACAGACTAGGTTTACACAATACGCCTAATACATATTAATTTCCTAACCCCACCTGTCTTCACTTCATATTACAATTAGCCCCATGCCCCTTTCAGTTCTTTGGCCACTTTTTGGGACTTCAAATCTGTTTCTTCCGGCTTAGGGTCTGAGGAATCTCTTTTATCCTGTGGTGCCTTTGTCTTTGCATCTTGTTTGTGTATTCCAGCTCCTTATTTCATCTTGCAGTCTGACCCTTTTTTCTTGTTTTTGTGGATTAGGGTGTCAGGGTATGGTTTTTGTCAGACACCCCTTTTAATCAAGCATTTCTTCCTAATTCTTAATTTCTTTGTTTCAGGCTAGGTATCTATATTACATTTGGTAATTCGAGAATTCTGGTACCCATAAAGGTCAAATGGAGTGTTGAGTGTGGAGGACAGTGAGCTGGCCACCAAGACACTCACCCTTCCCTGGAGGGGAGGATAGCCATTAAGGAGTTAACTTGCCCTGGGAGAGAAACTGCAGCTAGCCACCTCTATAGGTATGGTGAAGTAAAAAAGCTGCCTCCAAAATGCCTCAAATTTTCACGTAGCTCCCTTGTTTCTCATTGGTTTTCGCCTTCGACACGCTCTGACCTGCAGGGAATAAAAGGTCACTTCTCTGTGACCCCAGCAGTGTTCATATCAGGGATTTCATGGAGGATAGAGCTTAATTAAACCTCCTAAAGAGTTCAGCTACAAAGCTCCATCTCTTTCTTCTATTCACCTTAAGAGCTGATTTCACTCAACCAATCCTTTTAAGGGCTAGAAGTTGAAATCCAAAAACAGATGCAGAGGTGTGGGAGGTCGCAGCACCCGCCCCCCCCCCCCCCCCCCAATCCAGCTGACTTTACCTGGTGCCCAAACAGGGACCTCTGCTGGACGATCCCTGGAAAAGTGATCCCTGCAGCTTTCAGCAGCAGGAAAAAGGCCATGGTTGGCCAGCCAGTTCCCCTAGGAGATCTCCATTCTAACAAGGAGTCTCTCAGGGACCGGCCACAACTGCCCACGGACCACCTGGGGAGCAAGGGAAAAACTCCCTGAGGACTGGTCAGAAGGCGAACACCCACCCAAGCAGGTTTCTTTCCAACCGGCAGACTTGCAAGTGCCTGAAGAAAGACTGTAAGTCTGTACATTTGGGGCTGTGAAAAACGACATTCACTTTCCTGGTAAATTGTAAAAGGTTTAATAAAAAAGACAATAGGAGACAAAGACAATAAAGCAAAGGGTTAAAATGGCCAGGTGCTTGGCTCTCTGCCAAGACCACACCTGCTGTTTTGAAAACACCCTTTTTATAACATTTCCATTGCATCAGCCTGTTGCATATTCATAAACAATTATGCATTTTTAAACTTTTCCAAGAACTGTTTTGCATGGCCACTCTGCCTTTTTAGAGCATGTGTCTATCTTCATTATCGCCTTCAGTTTGGGCCTTGGTCCATTCTCTCCACAGATGCTAGGTGTTGATAATTGGCATGACATCAGTGAGGTCCTCATCATATGTTCACTGGATGTTATTTCAGTCAAGCAGACAGTTCAAGCATGACTATCAGCTATTCCACTACTATGCTTTAGTTAAAATAAAAACTATAGCAAAACCACTTTAACGATGTGAAAAATGAGGTTCACTCTCCTGATAAATTTTAAAAGGTTTAATATAAACAAAAAGACAATAGGAGACAAAGATAATAAAGCAAAGGGTTAAAATGGCTGGGTGCTTGGCTCTCTGCCAAGAGCATACCTGGTGTCTTGAGAAGACTCCTTTTATACCATTTTGCTATATGAGTTTAATGCATATTCAAACTTTTTCAAGAACTATTTTGCATGGCCACTCCTTGGATCCGCCTTTTTAGAGCATGCACAGTTGGTTTTAATTTCTCTTTTATCATCTTTTTATTTGGGCTTGGGTTCTTTCTTCCACAAGCAGTAAGCATTGATAGCGATGTTGAGTAGCCTGGGCCCCATTCATCTGTTCACTGGAGGTTATCTTGCTTGTTCAGGCAGGACCTAAACCTAACATCCAAAACTCTTCTTGACCTATGCCTAAATTCCAGCTAATAGCAGGAGAAAAAGAAAAATACATAGCAAAAGCTAACATTATACATATAACATTTATCTTAATGCTTGTGAAAAGTCAATATCACAATATGTATTTATAACAATATATATATAACATTCATTCCAATATTTTGTGAAAAGACAGTATTATAGTATGTATTTATAACAGGGCTTTTTCCTTTTTGTTTTGCTTTTTACTGCTTGGGTGTGGGAAGAAGACCGAGGATGGGGAGTCATCTCTCCCACCCTCAGAGAGATGTTTTTTTCCAAATTCATGATACCCTGGTCTTAAAAACGAGATTCACTTAATAAATTATAAAAATAATTTAATATAAATAAAAGACAATTAGGAGACATAAGAAATAAAGCAAAGAGTTAAAACGGCCGGGTGCCTTGGTGCGCTGCCAAGAGCACACCTGGTATCTTAGGGATACCCCTTTTATCCCATCCTTGCTGTGAGGGGTTAATGCATATTCAAGCATGTCCCCTCCCTGGTTCCGCCTTCTTAGATCATGCTTCTGCACAGTCTCAGTTTCTGCTTGTCATCATTATTCTTGCTGGTCAGCATTCTTTTGGAGTCTGGTTTCCTTTTCTCTGCAGATGGTCAGTTGTTGATAAGAGTCTGGGCCCCTCATCCTTCTTTTGAGGGCAGCTGAGCTTATCTTTCCCCCCTGCCCACGTCCTGGTACTGGCTTTTTGATAACAGTTTGGCTTCTATTGTTCTCTTGATAAGAGTTTGAGCCCCACTGTCCTTGCCCTCTGGGGTTTCCTTGCCTGGTACCTAGGAAATTCTTTTAAGCTTAAGACTTGTTAGCAAGAAAAAAGTACAAACATAGCTAAAAAGTATTTAACATATAATATTCATCTGCGAAAGCCAATATCACAATACAAATTTATAACAAACCCCTCCTCTTCTTTTTTTTATAAATCATTTGGCTTGAGCAATAATTCTTGTTTTCTAGCTTCTAGCACTCGTTCATTTATTCACAAATCAATTTAGCTTCTTTCAACAGATTTTTCACATTATTTTGTTTTCTTAATACTATGATTTTTTGTTTTTGTTTTTGTTTTTGCCATTCTAGATGTAGCTAATTTCAGGTCTATAGGCATTTGCTATGCTTTGAACTATATTGGTGATCAGCCAAATTAAACAGGGGATTAAACAAAGAAGAACTATTAAACTAGCTGTAGCACTGCTACAAGGGGAAGAAGCTTAGCTTCTACTACTCTATCCCCAATACATTATCTCATCAATTTTTGGTCATTACTGATTTTCATTTTTGAACCAGCACATGGGCCATTTTTCTGATATCTTTGGCGATATCTAGAATGGCATTTTTATTGTCATTGAAAACAACAATCTTATGTATTAATTTTTTTTTTTTACAGAACACCCCTTCTTTTAGCTAATAAATAGTCTAAAGCCACTTTACTCTGATATATTGCAGCTCTGGCTTTTCATCTCTGACTGGCTATTAGTTCCATAGCCCCAGCTGTTTTATAGGTTATGATTTCTACAACAGCTTGGAGTTTCATAATGCAAAAATTGGGGTTCGATATCCTCAACTTCCATCTTGTGCCCAAGAATGTTTCCAATATGCGTTCAGGGGCCATTTCTCATCTCCCCATTTTTGAGGTGCTCAAAACCATTCTCTTTTATTTCTTTTTAGGACTTCCAAAACTAACACCCCCAACTGATTTCTGTCTCGTCAGAGTACAACTCCCCTTCCATTGTGAAGGGAGCTTTGGGTATGCACTTTTCTCACATATCCAAAATAAGCCATCTGGTGCCTTCTAATAGTCATTTTTCTGTTGATTTATATTTTCCTCAAATTTAGATATTTCTGGGATTCCAGAGTAAGGATTTTTCCCTTTACTATTACATCTGAAGAGTCTGGTTCGATTATCATACACACAATTCTTTTCTTTTACTTTTCCTTGAGTCCAATACAGAGTTGGCTCTTCTGGGATTCACCATGTAGAAGTTCCATTGCTAACCTTATACCTTTTACAGGGAGTTTTCCCTATTTCTTTAATAAATTCCTTACCAGTTCGCCATAAACATTCTTCCCTTATCACTGTTGAACTTAGAATCCATCTTTCTGGTCGAGTCCCCCCTCTTATATTGGTCCGGTTCCACTTAAGGAGTTCCACCGGGCTTATGCTACTACCTTTCCATGGCCATTCCTCCGTCATCAAGGCTCCTCCACAGACTCAGCAGTTCGTTATGTTAAGTTCTTTACTTATCCTCTCCCCTAAATCCACAAACAGGTTTTTCCCTAGTCTTGAGATATCTATTTCCCCTTTTAATTGCTGTTTGAGCCCTGCATACAGGTCCTGACGTGAGGTAAAGTTAGGTTTAGGTTTCTGTGTTGGTTTTATCTTTTTTCTTATCACTTGCTCTTTTATCAATTCTTGGGTTTTTCTCTTGACCGCCCCCGTGGAGCAAATCCATTTTTCCTCTTTTGGGCAAATGCTTCTCAATCTAGTACCACTGACTTCTAAGTTTTCTGTGATCCAATATTTTTCCCATTTATGTATACAGGCACTTAACTTGGATGGGTTATAGCAGTGACTATTGATATTGGTGTGGGTAATAAGAAAGAAAACCCGGTGTCATTCCATGTAGAGCTTTTGATAGCATTTGTAACATGGCTTTGCTGGTGTCCCAAAAGGGAAAAGGATAAGTGACAGAAAAAGGAATAATAGGGGTCCAGTATGACTTACACCCCCACCAATCCTGCCTATGAGGTTGCAGCTCACAGCAGGTGTTTTATATTCTTCTCGGTGGCGAGTTGTAGTGGTCAGTCTGGTCTTGCCCCCTATTTCCTTGTCACTTCCTCTTTTGTAATTTCCAAGCAAATTTCTTTTGACACCTTTTAGCAGCAGTTTCTCACCGTTCTTCAGGTACTTCCCACTCAACACGCACTAGTAATTTCCCATCTGTAAAAAAAAGTTATTATTTAAGTTATTCTTAATAGATTTGGCACCCAACACTTCCTGCAATGAGAGGCTTAACTTTGTGAACCATAATACCTATTATTCTCTAATTTAAACACTTATATTTAATCTAGATAGCATGTCCCATATTGGGATGATTTAGACAAGGTATATGATGTGGCACTGATGGAAGTTGTGGTTTTCCCCCCCTCCTTTATACAAATCACAGGCAAAAGTAAAAATATACGAGGATTTCCCGACTAAAACAGCCCCAGTCCTCCTGTTTGGAGTGGGATTTTTCCTCCCCAAGGTGGATATTGAAAGTGTCCCAGAACTTGTCCAGGCAGGACTTGAAACTACTGATACAGGCTTGGTCTTACTTCTCAGTTAGGCGTGATTTTTAGCTCATTCCTTGGGTCATTTGGATTGTTTCAGTTCATTACCGCTGGCCTCTATCTAAGAGTCCAGTTTGTATCACCCTGTTTGGGTGTTACAGTTCAGTCCTCAGATCTTTTGATCTTATTGGTGTGAATCCAACTTCACTCTTTGATCCAGATTGCAGCTTCTCTGCCTTAATTATCAGTAGTACCTGAAAACAATTTCTTAATAACACAGGGAGAATGAAAACATCACATCAAAATTTTCCATCAGTATTCTTTAAAATTCTTGGGTTAAGCGAAATTTAACAGTTAACATAGGAGCCAATCTCTTTCTGCGCGTTCAAATTAGTTAAACAAGAAAGGCTAGGTTAGTTTTGACTTCAAATAAATTACATTCATTACCTTTACCCTTTGGTTAATATTTACTTGTTTAGCTTCACAAACTTCTTTTATCGGTTTCTTAGAACAAACCCCTTCCTTTTAACAACAAGAGTAAAAGAAAGAAAGGGAAAAAAAAATAAAAAGAGATCTTATTTCAAGAAATTAAACACTTTGATGAGGTTTTCAGAACCTAACGAGCTAGACTACTTTTGCTTTGGTCTCATCATACACCGGTCTGTTTCTTCGTCCTTTGTTCCGTTCCTTCTTTCCCATTCACAGCAGTTTTTCAGGCTATTTCTCTCTCCCCCTCCTGCTGCCGCAGCTCTGGGCCGAGCAGGCTGTTTCAGCAGCTCGCTCTGCAGGGAGGGGCTGTCACTTGTGTGCTGACCCTGGGGCAAAGCTCGTGTCCCCTCTTTCCCTGCTGTGCCGTCCCTTCACACACAGGACTGGCATGTTCAAACACACTCAGCTCTCACCACAGCCGAGGGGCAGAGCCCGGAGTCCACAGTGCTCTGGTCTGGGGCTCCTCTGCTGGGCCAGCTCGCTCCTCAGCACCAAACTTCACCCAGCACCGCTGCCAGGCCGGCGAGCACTCCCGGCACCCCGCACTCCTCGAGACCCCGGCACAGACACGGCGGGTCCCGCTCCAGCAGCGCCCCTCACGAACCGCGCTCTGCACCCTTTACATCGGGTGCGAGAGGACCGGGAGCCGCCACACCGGGCCCCGCTGTTCGCCACTCACAGGGACCGGGTCCTGCTGCAGCCGCTTTACATAAAAGCAATAAAACAACACTTAAACCTAGCAACTCCTAACCCAGCGCTCCAGATGCTCCTAACATCTCCTATTTCGGGCACAATTCTCACCTCTAATCGCGCTTGAAAGTTTTTTGTTTTTTTTTTTTTCTCCTCACAAGCCAGTGCACACTCTTCGGAGCCAACAAGACACTTCTCATTCTCTTTCTAAAAATCTTTACAACTCTAATGAAAGGCATCGCAAACCTCTCTCTCTCTCTGCCACTATCATCTCGCACTCTTTACACTACATCTCTCCAGAATTTCCACTACACAAATTACTTTGCTTTAGAATCAACTACAAAATCCTAACACCTCCTTTTTGGGGATCTTCCCCAAAACCCCAAAGGCGCTAGACACAGAGACCAGTCAGCTAGCCAGCTACTTTTACTAACTAAAACAAACCTGCAATTACTATTTCTACTGCCTTGAACAGATCTTCAGTCAAGCTAGAAATGAAGACACAGACATCATTCTTCTCTAAATTTTCTTCTACAAGTACAAAGGAGTCTATCCTCACACAGCTCCTTAATGTGAATAATCTCTAGTGTAACCTTTTTATGACAAGATATGATCAGGTCTTTTATTTTTACAGGAATTTAGATACATTGACAAGTTTCTGACAATACCTTTATGTTTCAACAGTACTTGCAGCTTATATACTATGAACAATCTATAGCAAGAACCAGTCTTACAATTGTTTTCAAACTCTTCTTTCACAAAATAAGACTCATCTCTAAAAACACATGTACTTATTAAAATAGATCAAGTTTAGAGTCTCCACAATTCTCTTCTCAATTCGACACACTAACAATCTTAATTCTAATCTTTTAACTGGGTCCACTTCTGCTTCTGTAATAAGCACAGCTGCAAAACAACACAAGCACTCCTAGAGACATGCATTTTCTTGGCAAATTCAAAAGAACAAGAAATCATGGCAGTTCTGAGCCTGATCTTCACTTAAGCACACCATCACAATAACTCTTTTTAGAAATCATCAGAGAGATGATCAGCATTTCATATTGTGAAAAGAGAGACAAAATAATTTTCAGCAGCAGTAAAAAGATTTACAACAATCCATAGGATTTTGCTTTTAGGCTGGTACCGGGTTCTGCTGTTAAGAACCATGGGCTGCGCCCATGAGCACGGGACACAAACAACATTAGAGCTAACAGCTCTCACACTTATTGACAGCCTGATAAGTTTTCACCTTAAGAAGTGACTACTATGCAAATTACTGTAACTTGCTTTTAAAATTAAAATCAACCACAAAATTTTACGATATTCACTAAAGTAAAGAAATTAGAAGGCATACTAAGAAATGGGTTTGTTTCTCTACAAAATAAATATTGCAGTCACTCAAGAAAAAAAAACAAACAGAGCTTACTTATTTTTCCACTTTCTCCCAGGATGCATTTCTTGGAATTTTTCTAAGCTTCTCTCTAAAGCTTCTCTGCTCTTCCTGAAATCTCAAATTTTAATTACCGACACAGCTTACTGCTGCAGAAGCCTACAGCACCATCATACACGGAATTCTCTCAGAACCCGGTAAAACAAAGGCTTGCAACTTGCAGCTCTCTTGGTTTGGAGCTGATACCATACACCAGTACTGCTCCATATCTCACTCACACATCTGGCTAAGAAAAAGCTCTCTGAGACAGTTTGACACCAGTCCTTACTCTCGGAATCACAGAACTTAATGTGCCTAAGGTCTCATAAGACCCCGGCATAGAAAACCTGGGTCCCAGAGGGACTCACCTGGCTCTCTCACCACTGGGCATGTTCCCGGCCTGTTTCACGGCTTCAGGAGGTTCCAGGAGTCACTGAGAGCTCCTCCGATCCACCTGTGCCTGGAGCAGGGAACCCGAACCAGCATCTGTGGTTTAATCCAGCCTGCCGGCAGCCACCTAAACACAGCTCTGCGGCTTGAGAGCTCCAAAATAAGTTTAAACAATCCAGGGGCACCAAGACTTAGACGGCCCCCTGCCCTCACTTTACTCAAAAGGGATGAGCTGAATTCATCCCCTCAGGGCACCCTCCGTGCCTGATCTTATCAGGGTTCGGCCCGACTCACGGCCGGCCGGAGCTCCAGGAGTTCCCTTGCACTCCTGAGGCTGACCTGCCCCTCCGTCCCAATAGCTCGGCAGGGAGTAGCCCTGGGAGCACCATCTCCCAGGAAAACCTTTCACCGCCGCCACAGTGGGGCAAAAATACTTCTAAAAAAACCAAAAAAAACAAACAACTTCAAACGCTGAACCACATACCAGCTCACCAAAGCGATCCCTCCCCCGCAAGCAGCTCTTGTTGCCCGGGGGGGGGAGGAAAGGCGCGGAGGGAAGATCTCCACTAAAGATAACCTTGGCTTTACTCTGAGACCAGACCCGCTGAGAACAGATTTGATACAACACCCCCGCGGCTCCTGGGCTACAAGCCCCAGTTCTGGTTTGCCCCCCCCCGGGGCTCCATGACAGGAGCTCGCAGGGAGGAAGCCAATCACTCCATGTGTCCCCACCGTGATCTAGTTCCTGTGGAAACATCGACCTGTGTTCACTCTTACTCCAGCACAGTACAGGATACCTTTCCTCTTTAGCAACACAATTCCAAAAAAAACCAACCAAACAAACAAACAAACTTTAACACAACAATCACACTTATTTACGCATTCTCACATCTGTTCATTCAACTCCACCCAGTCACAGCAAGACAATAAGGTGCTCTTTACTTCCCAGTTACTTGTTAATATACGCCCATGGGCACTGTAATATGTCAAATATCTCAAGTTTCTTGGATTATTCTTCAATTTGGCAGTTTTAAGTCCAAATTTCTTGGATTTAATCCTCAACTTGACAAAGTTTTAGAGAATCCACATTTTACTCTGTTTTCCCAGTGGATTGTGCCAGGAAAACCTTGGGCTCCCTTTCTCGAGGGGCTAACCCCTCCCCTGAGACCCAGTCCCAGTAACCCCGGGGGTATCTTGCAACCCCCGCTTCCCGCTCCCCCAAAGATTACTTACAATCCGTCTTCTTCTTTGGGTCTTCGTGCACAAGAATTATGGAGCAAAAATACCGCGGTTTTTAGGGAGCCTTTTCCCCTTTCCTTTGCTTTATTCCTCTCCTTCTTGTCCTCGGGGTTTTGACCTGCAGCCGCTTGGCCCACGCTAGGAGAAACGGAGCGGGGTCTGCTGAACTCAGCAGGGGCGCGCCTGTTTCCCCGTTCTGGGTCTCCGGTGGTCCTAGAGGTGAGGTGCTTATCCCGGACGAGCCCCCAAAAATTCTTAAAAACGAGATTCACTTAATAAATTATAAAAATAATTTAATATAAATAAAAGACAATTAGGAGACATAAGAAATAAAGCAAAGAGTTAAAACGGCCGGGTGCCTTGGCGCGCTGCCAAGAGCACACCTGGTATCCCAGGGATCTCCTTTTTATCCCCTCCTTGCTGTGAGGGGTTAATGCATATTCAAGCATGTCCCCTCCCTGGTTCCGCCTTCTTAGATCATGCTTCTGCACAGTCTCAGTTTCTGCTTGTCATCATAATTTTTTTGCTGGTCATCATTATTCTTGCTGGTCAGCATTCTTTTGGAGTCTGGTTTCCTTTTCTCTGCAGATGGTCAGTTGTTGATAAGAGTCTGGGCCCCTCATCCTTCTTCTGAGGGCAGCTGAGCTTATCTTTCCCCCCTGCCCACGTCCTGGTACTGGCTTTTTGATAACAGTTTGGCTTCTATTGTTCTCTTGATAAGAGTTTGAGCCCCACTGTCCTTGCCCTCTGGGGTTTCCTTGCCTGGTACCTAGGAAATTCTTTTAAGCTTAAGACTTGTTAGCAAGAAAAAAGTACATACATAGCTAAAAAGTATTTAACATATAATATTCATCTGCGAAAGCCAATATCACAATACAAATTTATAACACTGGTTAAAAGCGGTGTTAGGTTTTCTAAGAGGGATTTAACGGCTTTTCTTTCCTGGGTTTTTAAGTATTTTCCAAGTACTACACAAGATTCTGTTTAAACTCCTTGTGGGATTCTGTAGGCAGAAAACTGTATTTGATGATGGCAAAGAGATCTTTCAGTTTCTAAATTCTTTCCTTGTTTCATCTTATAGTTAAAGCAGTAGAACATTTAGAAAATGCCTCTGTTAATGGTTTGGGAAAGGTTTCAGGTCCCCAGTTCGAGTCCCTTCCCCCTCCTTCCTGTCTCTGTGTTCCCAAACCCATTTCCCCGCCTGAGAGCCGGTCTAAAGACGGTTGCTGCCACAGGGCACAGGGATGCCTCCAGCTCCCTGATGTCTATAGACTCCCTGTCTCCCCCTGCCAGGACAGCGAGACCTCCGCTGTCCCATCTTCCCCCTGAAACTCCTTCCCCAAGCCCCGTTTCCCGGTTTCTTCTCCGTTCAGGTCCCCCCCCCCCCGCCCCGCAACATGGCGCTGGCCACGTGTCTAGACATTCTGTTTCTTCCCCTTCTTCTCCAAGTTCTCCCGCCCCTCCTCCATTGGTTCCCGCATCCCCTGGGTGCACCTGCGTCCCGCCCCCTGCATCCTGCGTGGCCCCTGACCCCTTCCTTTTCCCCTCCACCGCCGTGGAGGCACCTCTCCCCCGTCCCCCCCAACGCCGCTTGGAGTAACTGTGCTGGGACCCGCTACCCCCCATGCGGTGTGCAGCACGTGGCCCTGCCCTCCCCTCTGTGTCAGTCGGGGTGTGAGAAATCAGGTTGTGATTCGTGTCAATCAAATAGCACCCACCTATGTATGTGTGTCTGCGGGCAATGCAGAGACCATGAGATTATTATGAAGAAGAGTTTTAAGAATCAGCTAAAGAAAGGCATGGAAGTAAGGTTTAACAAGGTAACTATATAACAGTAAACTTTTAGCTAACAGTTTGTTTTAACAATAAAATTGTAATTACCTACAAGTAATTAATATAAGCTTTAAACTACCTTGTAGTGTAAGTTTCAACCTATCCTTTTACAAGCTATAAATTGTGTTATTTTGGAGTATAGAAGAATTTGTAATCACTTAAAAAGGGGAAGTAAGACTAACATGAGCTGAGAGGCTCTACAAAGGCGTTTTGAAACATTCTGACTGAGTTTTGTAATAACTGAGGAAGAGGCCCTATGAAGACTTTTTTTAGACATTCTGGCTGTAAGTTGTGAAATGACTGAAAGAGGGCTTGCAAAATGTATGCTGAATAACAGAATATATATGCTTGCTTTGACAAACTCTATAACCAAAATAATGCTAGTGGAAAAAAGATATTTTAAAAGAAGAATGAGAACCTGGAGAGACATCGGAAGACCATCTCAGACCACCTCCCCAACAGATCTCCAAAAACCACAACTGCTGATTATGAAGAAAAACAAGCAGAAAATAACTGAAAATTTGAGGAAGTACCTAGAATGATATAAGACTACCATTCAAACCCTGAATTTGTGCGTTGCTTAGGGCAGAGACCCTCACACACCCAGGACTGTAAAATTTGCTCACCTTTGTTATAAATGCATATTGTGATGTTGGCTTTTTGCACGTATTAAGATGAATGTTATATGTATAATGTTAGAATGGCTTTGCTGTGTGAATGTAGTTTTTTTATTTTTTTCCCTGCTATTAGCAAGAATTTAGGCATAGCTCAATATAGTTTTAACTGCCTGACCAATTAGGATAACCTCCAGTGAACAGATTATGGGGCCCTGGCTGCTGTCAATGCTCACCACCTGTG
This sequence comes from Pseudopodoces humilis, assembly GCF_049639895.1. NCBI lineage: Eukaryota > Metazoa > Chordata > Aves > Passeriformes > Paridae > Pseudopodoces > Pseudopodoces humilis. The sequence goes on along the minus strand of NC_142211.1, from coordinate 7,055,302 downwards.
GGAACAAGGAGCCAAAGCCCAAATCAAAAGATGATAAGAAAGGAATTAAAACTGCAAAGCCAAGAAAACGTGCATGCTCTAAAAAGGTGGACCCAAGGAGTGGCTATGCAAAACAGTTCCTGGAAAAGTTTGAATATGCATGAATCCATGTAGTAGAAATGGTATATAAAGGTTGTTCCCAAGACACCATGTGTGCTCTTGGCAGAGTAACAAAGCATCCGGCTGTTACTCTTTGCTTTATTTTCTGTGTCTCTTATTGTCTTTATTAAAACTTTTAAATTTTACCAGGAGAGTAAACCTCGTTTTTCACACCTTTTATCGAACAAATTAATAAATTGGCTATATTGCTTGACAAATTGGCAAGTCTAGTTTTTCATTTATAATATAATTACTAAATGTACTAGATGTACTATCATGCCAGAGTCGGGAACAGCTGATAAATCCATAACGAATTGTAAAATTATGTCTGGATAACAATTGTCCAAGCTCACTGTAAAAGTTCAGCTGCTATATTAATATATTGATTGCCAAGTCAAACCGACTTGAATATTGTTTTGATGCAGAAAACATTTGGGTCTGTTGGTATATTTTCCATCCAGGTTGTCCTGGTTTAGGGCAAATTTGGGAGAAAACCTCCAATGGGGGCCCCCCCCAGGAAGCAAACCCATGTGGCCCTTTTCTCCCACCCCCCAACCGGTTCGGGAAGAGATTTCTCTGAGACAAGTGGAAAAAACCTGTTTATTTCACAGGCACAGCACTACCCAGCACAAAAATGAATGATATCAAATTACAAAACCTCTCGCCGTTCCGAAGAGATGACAAACTTCAGAGGGTCTCTTTCCTGTGGGTGTTCGCTCTGTTATCAGTCCCTCTGGCGCTGGAAAATGCCGCTGCCCAGGCTGGGCTCCCGGTAGTCCACGGGTGCAAGCTCCTGGTGCTCCCCCAAGTTCCCAGTCCAGAGCAGGTTCGATTCGTTTCAGAAAAAGGGAAAGAAAACAGTCCAGGAAGACCGCTCTGCTCTGGCTAGTTGGAAAGCCAAGGTGATCTGTGTCTTGTTGTCTGTCTGTGCTGTAGTCAAAACTCCCGATGCGGGGGGAGCAAGTACAGTCTCTGATAACAGACTCGGTGCTTCTTTTCCACTCACTTTTACTCTGAGATGGAATTTTAAGAATACTGTGAGAAATGAACTTGTAAAAATTCGTAGAAATCTAAATAAATGTATATAACAATAATGATATAAAATATAAAGTACAGTATGACATACAAGCCCTTCCCAGATCTAGCCACGAATTCCCACTCAAAGGATAACGATCCTAGCCGGCGCCCATCAACGAAAAAGAATGGACAGGACACGGCTCATCAAGCTGACAGGACAAAAACTCATCAAACTGACAAGGACAGGCTCGGTGCCCATCAACGGGAAAGAATAGACAGGACACGAAACATCAAGCCAACAAGGAGAGGCTCCGACGAGATACTCATCACCGGACCTGAACACCCCGCCTTGCAGGCTACCGTTGGGGGAAGCCATCAGGTAAACAAAAGGAAAAATCCAGCCGAGATATCCATCGGCTCCAACCCGGATCCAACCATCCCATCCAGATGGCCTGAACCACAATGAAATCAAGAACCACCCAGAACTTCTTTACATATGAGGAGACTCGGTCCGGACGTCCATTTGACTCTATTCTCCAACGCCAGGAAATCAATTCATACGACAATCAAGGACTGTTGATGAATGGTGCCTGCCTGGAATTTGGCCTCAAGGCTAAAAATCCCTATAAAAACCCCGGACAGTCTACCCTCCTTCGTGGATTTGGGAACACCTATACCTTTGGGTATAGACCCCTGTCCACCCAGCGCTGCGCTGTTTGTTTTATTGTGGTTTTTCCTCATTGTTTATTTTTTATAGAAATTGTTTTATAATAAATCGTTTTTATTTAACCCAAATCTGCCTTTGCATTTATAACAGATTGGTGCCGTGACTCGGATCGGAGAAACTGCGGGGAATCTCGCTGCCCAGGACGGGTACCCCCGCTGATTTTGGCGGCCTGGTGAGTTGAGAACCCCCGTAGTTCATTCCGATATCCGAACCAAATTTAGGCGGAGGTAAAAACCACAATAAAAAGGAAAAATCCGGATCGGAGAGCTCGGAAGGCACGGAGCCTTCGGGAAGCCGCGGCTTACTTTGCTCATAAAACGTCTAGTGCGCACAAGGACACCCACGCAGGAAAATAGCTGTAAGTACTGCTGGTTGAGCGGGCGCGATCGGGCGAGTGTGTGAGACGTGATCTGATCACGAAGCGAGTGCGGACTTCAAGGTCGCGTTTCCATCCTCCCGCGAGGGAATTGGCCGGCCGCGAAGGAAGCGATACAGAGTGAAAGTTTTTTTTTTCCCTCGACACACACTCGTAAAACCTGAGGCCAAAGGGTGTCTCGGGAACTGATCGCAAGGTACTAAGAGGGGAAGGGACGTCTTGTCGAGCTCGAGGCTGGTAAACCCTCTTAGTAACGGACCCAGGGAGAGGTCCAGGGAAGAATCAAAAGTTCCGATTACAAGAGACCTCAGCTCAGCTCGCTGAAAGGTGAGTATCGGCAAATTTTGATTCCTAAGTACACAACGCAGAAACTGATATCGACTCCCGGAGAAGTCGAAGAAAGGTAAGAATATATTTGCGAAGTATGGGGCAGAAAAAGAGTAAGCTTCAAGGAAGAAGCACAGGAAAAGATTCCTCCGATCAGGGGGAGGAATCACCAGACATCCCACTGGAAAGTCCCTTGGGGTGGATGCTAAAACACTGGGAAGATTGTCCCCAGAGGAAGGGGAAATCAAAGGAAAAATTAATACATTATTGTATGGAGGTTTGGGGAGGACAGGAGTTGAGAAGTCACCTCACTTGGCCAGTGTTAGGCACATTTGAAAAATAGACGTGTAACAAGTTGTTCTCCTATGTGGAGAACAAGGTCCCCTCAGATCCTGAGGAGAAGGAATATGCTAAGCTCTGGGTAAATGTCAGAGTAGGGCTATTTCCAATAAAACAAAAAGAAAAACGTGAGTCGAGAGCTGAGTCCTGGGAACCCCTCGATCACTTACCACCCCCGTATCGAGGACCAGCGGGACCTTCCTCTGCAGATCAAGTAGTGCCCTCAGCACCCTTGGGCCCCCGAGACCAACCCACTGAGATACGTGTGTCTCAAGCGGGAGAGTCGGGGCCAGCAGCGATGCCGGCAGCCCTTCCCCTTTCCCCGCCTGTAAACACCGTAACCACAGCAACCTCCTCGGAGGTTTTTTCTGCACAAGGCTGGGGAACACCCTATCCGTCCCTGCCGGTCCAGCCGCCACTACCGGGACCCTCCCATACAACGGAGGGGACTCCTCCCTTAAACCGGGTGGCGGCAGAATTCCCACAATTGATAACAGGGAGGCAACCCACAATCACCAATTCCCCTCCCGCAAGTAGAACCCGTTTAAGAGCTAGAATGATAGATAATGAATGGGGAGAGAGCGAAGAGGGGCACCGGTTGTTCCCTCTTAGGGAAGTACCGACGGCCCCGGGAGTGATCGGTTTTGTGAATGTACCCCTTAACTCTGGAAATGTAAGAGCTTTTAAAAAGAGATGGGGCGGTTGTTGGATGACCCTTTTGGGGTGGCTGAGAGGTTAGATGAATTTTTAGGGAGTAGTATTTATACCTTTGACGATCTTATGGCAATCCTGAGATCATTGTTTAATCAGGAAGAAAGAGAGATGATTAAACAAGCCGGTATCAGAGACTGGGACAGACGCAATCCACAGGGGACGCCAGGTAACCAGAAATAGCCTAGTGTAAGCCCGAGCTGGAATGCACAGACGGAGGAAGGCAGACGGAACATGATGGATTTAAGGAGCATGATTGTACAAGGTATAAGAGAAGCGGTCCCTAGGGGCCAGAATGTTAGCAAAATTTTTAGAGAATGTCAAGGAAAAGAGGAACCACCCACTGAATAGATCGAGAGATTACGGCGAAGTTTACAGATTTATTCTGGGACTGACCCGAACTCTCCTGTGGGGGAGGCTCTGTTAAAAACACAATTCGTTGCTAAATCTTGGGAGGACATTAGGAGAAAATTAGAAAAGATCGAGGAGTGGCAAGATAAAAGCCTCCAGGAGCTCCTAAGGGAAGCTCAAAAAGTATACATGAGGAGAGAAGATGAGAAGCAGAAATTGCAGGCTAAGGTTTTAGTAACTGCAGTAAAAGAGATCCAGAAACAAGAACAGATGCAGGGTAAGTTTAAAACACTACCCGGAAAAAGTCGAGGTTCTCACTGGGCAGCCCCGGCCCCACGGAGAGAACCCCCGGAATGCTACTACTGTAAAAAGGTAGGACACGTTCAGCGGAATTGTAAACAAAGAATAAAAGATGAGAAAATTTTTCAAGAGGATTAGGAGTGTCAGGGGCTCTTTAATTTGGGGACCAGAACATCCAAGAAGCCCTTGATAAAATTAAAAGTGGGCCCCCAACGACAGGAAGTAAGTTTTCTTGTAGATACTGGGGCAGAGAGAAGTACCCTGCAGAAATTGCCATACGGATGTGTGGCTAGCAGAGAAAAAGTTTTTGTAATCGGTGCAAAGGGAGACCCCTTTGAAGTGCCTGTAATAAAAAATGTGGAAATAGAATCTGAAAATAAAATTTGCTTAGAGAATTTACTATTAGTAGAAGAAGCAGATTACAATTTGTTGGGGAGGGACATGATTGTCGCTTTAAGAATTAATATCATGATTAAAAATTCTGAATTGGTGGTGAAAATATTTAAGTTGACTCCTAAAAATGAAGAGAAAATAAACCCTGAAGTATAGCATTCAAAGGGAGAAGGGAGTTGAAACAAATAATTGATGACCTCCTAAACGGGGGTACTTTAGAGCCTTGCATGTCTCAACACAACACCCCCATCCTGGCTGTAAGGAAGACGGATGGTAGCGTCCGATTAGTCCAGGACCTACGAGCGGTAAACGCTAGGACCCGGACTAGATTCCCGGTGGTGGCCAACCCCTATACTTTACTAAATAGACTCACACCAGAAGATGTGTGGTATAGTGTGATTAATTTGAAAGATGCTTTTTGGACTTGCCCTCTGGATGAAAGGAGTAGAGATTATTTTGCATTTCAGTGGGAGGACCCAGATACAAACCGTAAGCAACAGCTAAGGTGGAAGGTCCTCCCCCAGGAGTTTGTGGAGTCTCCGAACCTTTTCAGACAAGCTTTAGAACAAATGTTAACCCAATTTGCTCTTGAGGACAGGACAAAGCTTTCACAGTATGTAGATGACTTGCTAATAGCTGGACCGACTGAAGAGAGTGTGAAGAAAAGCACGATTGCCTTGTTAAACTTTCTAAGAAAGAAAAGTTTGAAAGTATCAAAATCCAAGCTGCAATTCACAGAGCCTGAAATAAAAAATAAAATACCTCAGACATTGGATATCTCAAGGAAAAAATTAGACCCGGAGAGGGTAGCAGGCATCCTTGCATTGCCTGCACCAAAAACAAAAAGGCAAATTAGACAAATTCTAGGGCTCTTGGGATATTGCAGGCAGTGGATTGAGGGTTTCAGTGAAAAAGTGAAGTTTTTGTATGAAAGATTAAACACTGACAGGCTGAAGTAGACTGAACAGGATGAGTCTAATTTCCAGAAATTAAAAACTGTTCTTATGACTGCCCCGGTACTAACTCTACCAGATACGAATAAAGAATTCCAGTTGTTTGTGAATGTGAGTAAACAAACAACACAGGGAGTCCTGACTCAGGAATGGGCAGACAAAAGAAGCCTATAGGGTTTCTTTCAAAGATCTTAGATCCAGTCAGTCGAGGTTGGCCTACGTGTTTACAAGCAATTGTAGCAGTAGCTCTGTTAGTAGGAGAAGCAAAGAAAATAACTTTTGGGGCTCCTCTGGTAGTCTACACTCCCCATGATGTGAGAAACATATTGCAGCAAAAAGCAGAAAAGTGGCTGACTGATTCCAGGCTCCTGAAATATGAAGCCATCTTAATCAGTTCACCCGGTTTAGAATTAAAAACTACTTCTGCACAAAATCCTGCTCAGTTTTTATTCGGTGAACCTTTAGAGAAATTAGTTCATAACTGTTCTGAGATCGTGGAGCTGCAGACCAGAATAAGACCGGACTTAGAGGATCAGGAGTTAGAAGGGGGAGAGAAGTGGTTTGTAGATGGATCCTCGAGAATTATTGAGGGAAAAAGAAAATCAGGATATGCGATAATAAATGGTGCATCTGGGGAAGTTGTGGAATCTGGACCTTTGAAAGCAAGTTGGTCTGCACAAGCTTGCGAGCTCTATGCTCTCCTAAGAGCCCTCCGGAGGTTTGAAAGGAAGGAGAGGGACCATATACACAGACTCACGGTATGCTTTCGGTGTGGTACATACTTTTGGAAAAATTTGGGAAGAGAGGGGTCTAATAAATACCAAAGGAAAAGATCTAATTCATGGGGAAATAATCAGACAGATTCTAGAGGCAGTCCGGGGGCCAAGAGAAATATCAATTGTCCATGTAAAAGGACACCAGACAGGGTTGCAGTTTCAAACCCGAGGTAACAACTTAGCCGATAAAGAGGCAAAACGAGCAGCCCTGCTTACCGTAAGTATTCCCGAGGTGACTCCGGAGGAATTACCGGAAATTCCTATGCTCCCTTCAGAGAAAGAGATTGAAGAATTCAAAAAAATAGGGGGAGTCATGAAACAGGGAAAATGGTGGTTACCTGATGGGAGGGAGCTGATCCCGAGGGGAGTGGCAAGGAGAGTGTTACAAAGACTACACAAACAGACCCATTGGGGAACTCGGGCGCTGGCAGATCAGTTCCTGAAATTTTTCGGATGCAAGGGGATTTTTGAAATTGCCAAACAAGAGGTACAGGGGTGTGTGGTTTGCCAAAAAGTAAATAAATCCAACTCCAAACAAACCGTTTGGGGAGGGCGGCCTCTCTCATACCGACCATTTGAGAGGATCCAGGTGGACTTCACCGAATTACCAAAAATCGGGAGATATAAATTCTTATTAGTAATAGTTGATAAACTTACGCACTGGGTAGAAGCCTTTCCCAGAGCAAGGGCTACGGCCCAAACAGTATCAAAAATTTTATTGGAAGAAATCATCCCTAGGTATGGGATAGTAGACTGTATTGATTCGGATCAAGGAACTCATTTCACTTCAAAAATTATAAAACAAACTTCAGAAGCTCTGGGTATCAGATGGCAATACCACACTCCCTGGCATCCTCAGAGTTCAGGGCAGGTGGAAAGAATGAATCAGACACTTAAATCCCAATTGTCTAAACTCATGATAGAGACAAAAATGTCATGGATTAAGTGCCTCCCTCTTGCTTTACTAAATATAAGAACAATGCCCCATTCTGAAACGGGTCTGTCCCCTTTTGAAATGTTGTACGGAATGCCATACAAACATGGAATGCCGGTGGGACACCCCCAAGTGGAGGATGTACAAATACAACCATATCTCATTGCTATCAACAAAAATTTATAGGAACTACGAAAACGAGGACTGATTCCCCAAAGCACCACTCTGGGATTTGCAATACACCAGATACAGCCTGGGGATAAAGTCCTCGTCAAAGCGTGGAAGGAGCTTCCCCTCAACCCCCATTGGGAAGGACCTTTCCTGGTTCTCCTGACCACAGACACAGCTGTCCGGACCGCAGAAAAAGGTTGGACCCACTCATCTCGGGTAAAGAAAGTGAAGGAATACGACACCTCCAAGTGGAAAGTCACCACCCCTCCGGGAGAACTAAAGATCAGACTACAGCGTAACCACAAATGAACAATAACGATCAGATAAGTTGTATTCACCCTGAATGTAATTGTTTTCCGTTTATACATTTTAAGTGCGTCTATTGTAACCAGATTTGGGTAACCCACTGTTTGGGAGGGTACAAACCTAAAGGATTGTGCATAAAGTGTCTAGAAAAGGAACAGGATTTGACTAGCCGTCTCTTAATACTTGCCACCAGGGCGGGGTTGTTGGAACTCGACTCTCCTGAGTGGTTCCTACTTTTTCAAAAGGGGATAAGAGGGAAACTAGACTCCAAGGCAGAGGCTTTAGAAATCGAGTGCCCAAAGACAGTAAAAGTACCGTGCAGGACAGACACGATTAAGTCGTCTCGGTGGGCTACCTTTAAAAGAAGATACGCCATAAGAACTACAAGGGCCCCTGAAGAATATCCTTGCTGCCGGGAAGATGGTAATCCCCGCCGTATATTTTTATACGGGCGAAGGGCAAGGCAGAGGGATACACCGGTGGGGAATCCTGATGTTCCTGAATCTAGCCATGTGCTTGACCAAGGGAATGAGCCCCGAGGTGCCTCTGGGGGATCCTCCCCTAGAGAAGTGTGAGCGGTGCCAGACCACCACAAATGCCGGACGAATAATCGACTGTCCTCCAGAACAACAAAGGGGGTTTTGTATATCCAATGGCACTCAGTATAATCTATGTGAACTAAAGGGGGAAGTCTGGTGTTATCACCCAGCGGCGAGTCTTAAGGACGGGCAGTCTAAAACTCCTATGAAAAGAAAGACTGAAACTTCCCATTTCAGGTATAGGAGAGAAGTGGGAGTGATTCCCCCAATTCCAATCTGCAGTCAATGTAACAAAACGGTCTGGATAGGGGGGAAAAGACAATCCACCTTTTTGGCATATTATGCGGTTAACCCTTTATGTTACAATAAAGCGAATTTGAAAATGTGTACCATGGGAGGGAAGGTATATTGGGAAGGTAGAAACTTAAAACATGAAGAAAAAGCTTTTTTTAATAATGAACCGATAATCCTTGATTTGTTAAAAAGTAGTGATGACCGGGTATGTTTGCAATTCAACCCAGTATTCTGCTTCTCCAGGGATGAGGAAGGGGTGGACCCTGAAAACAAAATAAAACAACTAACCCTAGAGTTAAAGAGGCGAGAAGCGGAAGCTCGGAAAAAGAGGCTAGAACAGGAGAGGCTTAACTCTCTTAGTGAACATTATGAGCAATTAGAGAAACAATACAGCAATTGGGGGTTGCCAAACCCCAACCAGAATCTTTTCATAGATCTAATGCAAGAAATAGCCACAGAATTAGGTCTATCTAACTGTTGGATCTGTGGCGGGTTAAAATCAGCTGAAAGATGGCCTTGGAAGGGAGAGGGACTAACCCCAGAGCAACTTCTAAAATGGGAAGGCTCTAAAATATCAAAAACAAAACAAAGACCAGAGGGATGGGTTATAGACCAAAGAATAATCGGTACTGTCTGCATTAGCAGAGAGGGAAAAGAATTCACTGATTTAGTAGGCTATACCCCGTGTGTAAGCACACTCACGGTGAATTCGGAAAGCAAAACTAAAACCTGGCAACCTGAACCACCCGCGGGCTATTGGAGTCGCTCCCGGGGGAATAACTGTGAATGGATGGAAATAATTGGACTTTGCTGGTACAAAAACTCTGGGGCCAATCCCTTCCATGAGCTAATAGGATTGAAGGAATATTGGGATGATCCGGCAAAGTTGAACAAGGGTTGGGAAGCTCCTGATGGTATATATTGGATATGTGGGAAAAAAGCTTATAGCGAGCTACCCAGAAAATGGAAAGGATCCTGCACACTTGGAATAATTCAGCCCTTTTTCTTTACTCTACCTAAAACAGAGAGTAAATCATTGGGAGCCCCTCTCTTTGAAACATTAAACAGACAAAGGAGGGAATTAAAACGGGAACTACCAATGGCGGGAGGCAACCAGAAGTGGAACGAGGAAGAATGGCCTGCCGAAAGGATCATTCAATATTACGGGCCCGCTACTTGGGCAAACGATGGCAGCTGGGGTTACAGAACCCCCATTTATCTCCTCAACAGACTTATCAGATTGCAAGCGGTGGTAGAGATAGTTTCCAACCACACTTCAGAAGCCCTAGAACTCCTAGCCAAACAACATTCACAAATGAGAGCTTTTGTGTACCAAAACAGACTAGCTCTCGATTATTTGCTAGCCGAGGAGGGAGGAGTGTGTGGCAGATACAACGAATCCGAGTGTTGTATGGAAATAGACGATTACGGAGAAACAATAAAAGGATTGGCTGCTGAAATTAAAAAAGTAGCTCATGTGCCAGTCCAAAAATGGAATTCAATCCTACAAGCCTCCTGGTGGGACCAGATATTCGGGCAAGGGGCTTGGTGGAAGAAGCTAGTATTTTTCATCACTTGTTCAGTTGCCGGAATCATTTTCCTTCCCTGCTTAATTCCTTGCTTCATCAGACTAATTCACTCTGTTGTGCAAGGAATGCAGATTGCCACACTTCCAATCGATCCTGAGAAAGCACAAGGGAGACCTACTCCTCTCTCTAAACTAATGAAATTAGAGGAGGAAAAAGAAAACGAAAATGTGATTAAAGCCTTAAAGAATTTTGAAAATAAATATAACCTGGCACAAACATATAGTGAGAATTCGTTAACGGACTGGGAAGAAAATGAATGTGAGTAAAAAAAATTATAGTCCTCCCCTGCAGAATTGGATGAAATAACACGAATTTTTAATGTAATGGATTATTAGGCGGGGGACTGTGAGAAATGAACTTGTAAAAATTCGTAGAAATCTAAATAAATGTATATAACAATAATGATATAAAATATAAAGTACAGTATGACATACAAGCCCTTCCCAGATCTAGCCACGAATTCCCACTCAAAGGATAACGATCCTAGCCGGCGCCCATCAACGAAAAAGAATAGACAGGACACGGCTCATCAAGCTGACAGGACAAAAACTCATCAAACTGACAAGGACAGGCTCGGTGCCCATCAACGGGAAAGAATAGACAGGACACGAAACATCAAGCCAACAAGGAGAGGCTCCGACGAGATACTCATCACCGGACCTGAACACCCCGCCTTGCAGGCTACCGTTGGGGGAAGCCATCAGGTAAACAAAAGGAAAAATCCAGCCGAAATATCCATCGGCTCCAACCCGGATCCAACCATCCCATCCGGATGGCCTGAACCACAATGAAATCAAGAACCACCCAGAACTTCTTTACATATGAGGAGACTCGGTCCGGACGTCCATTTGACTCTATTCTCCAACGCCAGGAAATCAATTCATACGACAATCAAGGACTGTTGATGAATGGTGCCTGCCTGGAATTTGGCCTCAAGGCTAAAAATCCCTATAAAAACCCCGGACAGTCTACCCTCCTTCGTGGATTTGGGAACACCTATACCTTTGGGTATAGACCCCTGTCCACCCAGCGCTGCGCTGTTTGTTTTATTGTGGTTTTTCCTCATTGTTTATTTTTTATAGAAATTGTTTTATAATAAATTGTTTTTATTTAACCCAAATCTGCCTTTGCATTTATAACAATACAAAACCTGTGTCTGGGTTAGGTGGACGAATGGGGATACAATTTAACATCATAATCAACCCAGGAAAATGACGAGGATGGCTCGGACTCCAGCCTGGAGAGCAGGGTGGAGTTTTCTCCTCCCGTGACGCGGGGCTGGGGGTAGGCTGTGGCTCGGGTTCTGAGGTCAGCTCCCTCGGGGTTGCTGGGGCCCCAGCGAGCTGGGTCCCAGCCGGCGGGCCGTCAGGGGTTCCACGGAGCAGATGGGCATGGCCCTGCCTCACCTGGTGCCCAGACAGCAAAAGCCGTTCTCTGTGTGGGTTTCCAGCGCAAAGCGCCATGGAGCTGCCTAAACAGGGGTCCGCGCAGCCTTTGGATGTTGTTCTATTGGGAACGGTGAGAAGAACGACACAGATTCTCTTGTGAGTTGAACAGGAGAGTTCCTATATATTTTATTACTTCAGATCTTCTTTTATAGACCGATACGTGAAAGTACAGAAAAGTAAAACTATTATTGGTTAGTAAACTAACACATCACCATCATTGGTCAGTGGGGTACACCACCCCTCAACCTTCTCTTGCAAGAAAACAGGAAACTGACAAACAGCACCTGCAAGGCTGTCTTCTATCTCTGAGGATTGTTTTAATTCCTCCTTATGATTTCCCAGGCCACTTTCTCAGGCGAGACTGGAAGTTATGCGGCCTGCTTTTCCACAGGCACTGTGCTCCCTGCTTCATAGTTAGCATCCATACCTGGAAGAGGAGCAGGGGATGGTCCCGTGCCCTAGCTGTGGCTGAGCTGTGCCGTACCCCCCAGGAGTTAATGGGGGAGGAGGCTAGGCTCTGAGCCAGCTGCCGCGCATGTGCAAGCGAGTGCCATCCTGGAAGGCGAGGGTTTGGGTGACTCTCTCGGTCCCTGTCCCGGTGGGTGGGGCACTCGTACTGCTCTGCATAGAGCAGTCGGCACTGACTTTTGAGCCTTGCGTCCCCGGGGAGACTCTGTTAGAGGTGATCCGGCCTCTTCTTCTCTTGTGCCAGATTCATTGGGCATGGGGGGAAGTGCCATGTGCAGCGCGGATGCCGAGCTGGCTGCTGTGGGCCCCGTGATGCGGGTTTCCCCTCCCGGGAGCCCGAAACACCACCTGGCAGCGAGAACGGGGCTGTGCTGCGGCTCTGCGAGCCGCCCCTCTCCCTGCGCCTTGGTCTTCCCCTGCGTTGGGGGTGGGCCGGGCCGAGCTGGCTCCACCTCGCCCCGCCTCGGGTTCCTGGGCAATGCCAGAGCTCGCAGCTGGAGCGGGGTCGCACCTTCTGTCTCCTGCAGCTGGGACGACCGTGGCGGATCGAGGCCCTGTGTTATTTACTCTTGGCACAGGCAGTGATACCACTGTCATGAAGCTGGTGGCCCACAGAGGCAAGGGTCCCCAGCATGGTGGGTCTTGTTCGGTTGGCCTGTGGACTTTACCTCCCTGCCAGATGACTGTGCGACCGTAGGACCAGGTGTGGTTTTGGGAAGCAGTAAGAGCCAAGGTTGACGAGGTGGCTGGTCCTGCTTCTGAACATTATCCCCTGGTTGGAGGGAATGGCTCCTCTGATTCTGCTGGTGCTACGGCGGTTGTGATGCCAAGCACTCTTGCAGTGTCTTCCAGCCAAGTGCCTGGCCCTGTCTTGGGGGATTCTGTGAGACAGGATGTGGCAGGCGAGACTGTTCCACTGGAGGGTTATCAGGTGTTCCCTGTGCTTCAGGATGAGACTCAGAGGACCCATCAGCCATTATCCTGGAAAGCTTTGGCAAATCTCCGGGAGATGGCTGAGAAACATGGGTTAGGGTCAAATGAAGTTATGCAGGCCCTTCAGGGCCTTGTTGGTGATGTCCTGGTACCTTATGATATCCGGAGTTTAGCCCGTGTTCTTTTTCAGCTGGTAGAATACAACATTATCGAATCGCAATGGGCTCAGATGGCCTGTTGTGTGGTGCAGCAGAATACTGCCTTGGGTCAGCGGGATCCCAGGCGGGTGATCAGATCTGATGCTCTGCTGGGTAAGGACGGCTTCGCTGGCATTAGTAGGCAGGTTGGCCTTGACCCAATTGTGCTTGATCAATGCAAGGAGACAGGCATGGCAGCGTTAGTGCAGACCACAGAATTCGCTGCCTCAAAGGAGCCTTTTGCGACTGTTGTCCAGCGGGCTGATGAGTCTTTTCTGTGATTTGCGAATCGGCTGACCGCTTCTGTGAAGAGGCAGGTGCAAGATTGAGAGGCGAGACAGATTGTGCTCAAAAGCCTCGCGAGGTCTAATTGTAATGCCATGTGTTGGAGGATCATTGGAATGCTCCCTGGTGATCCCTCACTGCTGCAAATGGCACAGGCTTGTGTAGAGGCAGGTGTCGCTGCTGAGGAGCAGCCTACCTTGGCTGCCATTCTGCAGCTGACTTGGCTGAAGCTGGAGGGTGGGCAGTAGCAACAGGGGACTGCTCAGGCCAACAAGAAGCAGAAAAAGAAAACGCAGGGAGTCTCGACTCCCTTGTTTTTCTGTGCCTGGTGTGGTAGGCCAAATCATGCAGCAAATGTGTGCAAGGCAAAGGTCCATGCCAATAGTCAGCCTCTGCCGAGCTCGGGAAATGGGAAACAGAGCGCAACGAAGAAATGCGCTCAGACACAAGCCTCTCTTCACACCACAGAGCCGATGGAGGTCTGCTTGGCCAGCTCGTAGCCAGCACCTGCGGTTCAGAGGTCCTTGATGTCTGCACAGTGGATATGGTTGTCTTAGACTCTTGCAGGATGTACAGGGTTCCCTTGGATGTTTTTGGTCTAGTGGGTGAGGGCATGAGTGCTCTTCTTGTGAGGAGATCTAGTACCACTGCTCAGGGCATCGTGGTGCACCTGGGACTCATCTATTCGAATTTCACAGGGCAGATTTACGCCATCGTTTCCACGCTCACCCCCCCATCACTATCCCTGTGGGAACCAGACTTGCTCAACTTGTGCCTTTTCAGTTTCGTGTTCACAGGGCTGAGAACCGGCTGCAAGGAGATGGTGGCTTTGGGTCCACTGGGCTGCCTCAGGTTCACTGGACCACTGTCCTGACGGCTGAGGATCGTCCTGAACCGGTCTCCACCCTGTCCAGCCCTGGTGAGACGCAGGAAGAGGTTAGCCTCCAGGGGCTTTTTGACACTGGCGCGGACATCGCGATTGTCAGGTTTGCTGACTGGCCCCCAGAGTGGCCCTTGGAACCGGTGCAGATGTCTGTCACGGGGTTGGCAGTGGCAGCACAATGCTATGTGAGCCGGAGGCCAATGTTCATCACGAACCCAGAGGGAGACACAGCCATGGTTTGGCCGTATGTTACGAAGGAGTCACAACTCTCTGGGGGAGGGATGTTCTGGCTGCATAGGGAGTGCATATCAGGACAGATTTTTGATGGGGGCCACTGTGCTGGAGGGTGTAGACTGTTCGACGCCTCCTATATGGTGGCTGGTGGATAAACCCGTTTGGGAGAACCAGTGGCCCCTCCCTCATGATAAACAAGTCACCCTCTGTGATTTGGTGCAAGAACAGTTGGACCAGGGTCATCTGGAGCCTTCTACCAGTCCTTGGAACACTCCTGTATTCTGTATCAAAAAAAAGTCTGGGAAATGGAGGTTGCTACAAGATCTCCAGAAAGTTAATGCTGTGATGGAAAGCATGGGGACGTTGCAGGTTGGTATGCCGTCACACACCATGCTTCCCACTGGTTGGCTGGTCCTCATTGTGGATCTGAAGGATTGTTTCTTTACAATTCCTTTGCATCCCGATGACAGACCAAAATTTGCCTTCTTGGTGCCAGCTGTCAATAATGCTAAGCCCGCACAGAGATATCATGTTGGGGCTTTTGCAGGTGTGCTTGGCTTACAACCTCTTTATAGAAGGACGTCTTAATGTAATTCCGAATAAAGAATGTGGATCAAAGGAATATGTGCCTTGACCCACATCCGAACTACAGAGCATGCTGATCTAAGCAGTAGACTGCAAAAGAAAAACAAGGTCATAAATTCTTCCTGCTTTTGAGCAAGAACAAAGATCAAACAGAGGTCTGCAAACATCTGGTGATTTGCTTAAGATAAAAGTTAATTGTATGTTTGGCAAAGAATGTATACAATGCTATAAATCAGAATGATAATCTGTACGCTATTTTTAGATGCTTGGCTTAAACTATATAGGCACAGCAAGAACACACAATAAAGGGTCTCAGTTCCACATCACATTGGTGTGCTGTCTGATTCCTGCCTTAAGATTGGACTTCAACAATATCAATGGAGTGTTTTGCCACAAGGCATGCAGAATTCACCTGCCATTTGTCAATGGTATGTGGCTTGAGCCCTGTCTGGAGTTTGCAAGCAATTTCCTGATGCTCATCTCTATCATTATATGGATGACATCTTGGTGGCTGCTCCCACTGAGGATGAACTGCTGAGGATACAGCCTCAGCTGATCAGTGCCCTGCATTATCATTGGCTGGAAGTAGCTCCAGAAAAGGTTCAGCGCCAACCTCCTTGAAAGTATTTGAGGGTCAAAATTTTGGAACGGACAGTCCAACATCAAAAGCTGCAATTTGTGCATTCGGTAAAGACACTGAATGATGTCCAAAAGTTGGTGGGTGTTGTCACTTGGTTGCATCCCTATTTGGGACTGACCACGGCACAGCTGTCTCCCTTGTTTGGTCTGTTAAAGGGGGACTCTGAATTGAAGTCACCTTGGACGCTCACCCTGAAAGGCACAGCAGGTGCTGGAAAAGGTTCAGCGAGCAGTTTCTGTTCGTCAGGTTTATCGCATTGATCCTTCCATTGATGTTGTTGTTTCCATTGCCACTCCAGATTTGCATCCCACGGGTATCATTGGCCAGTAGAATGAGTGGTCTGATCCCTTGCATGTCCTAGAATGGGTCTTCCTGCCCCATCAGCTGCAGAAGACAGCGACTGCATTGTTTGAGCTAATAGCTCACTTGATAGTCAAATGCCAGCAACGGTGTTTGCAATTGATGGGTGCGGATCCCGCAAAGATTGTGCTCCCGGTACCGTGGGAGGATTTTGACTGGAGCTTTGTGAACAGTATTTCCTTGCAAAGTGCTCTGGAAAACTTTTCTGGGCAGATCACCTATCATCTGCCCAGCCATCAGCTATTGCAAGTGGCGAAATTCACTGAAATTTCTTTGTGGCCCAAAAATTGTCAGGAGACTGTGCAAGGACACACTGTCTTTACTGACACTTTGGGGAGGACTGGGAAGGCCATTGCTACCTGAAAGGACGGATCTGAGTGGCAAGGTTTGGAGAGTCATGAGGATGGGTCAGCCCAATTGGTGGAATTAAGGGCTGCTGTCATGGCATTTCAGAAATTTTCCCAGGAACCTTTCAATCTGGTCACGGATTCCGCCTATGTGGCTGACATAGCCTAGCGGTTGGGTCATTCAGTTTTGAAGGAGGTCAGCAATCCTGCCTTGTTTCATTTACTGAAGATCCTGTGGTGTGCCATTGAGGCCTGGGTGCATCCATACTACATTCTGCATGTGAGGAGTCATACCAGTTTTCCAGGGTTCATTGCAGAAGGTAACGCAAGGGCTGACAAATTGGCTAACCCTGCGTGGGTTGCACCTCAGCCTGACACGCTCCAGCAGGCCAAAGCATCGCATGGGTTTTTTACCAGAACGCACATACTTTGCAGAAGCAGTTCCAGCTGATGTCAGCTGAGGCCCATGACATTGTTTAGTCTTGTGACAACTGTCATGCGCTTGCTGTGCCTTTGCCGGAAGGGGTAAACCCCACGGGCCCTAGGGCCTTGGAGCTTTGGCAGATCGATGTCACCCAAGTTGCCGAGTTCGGTCGGCTCCAGTATGTGTATGTCAGTGTGGACACTTTGTCCTCTGCAATGTGGGCCTCCACTCACACGGGAGAAAAGACCCACGATGTCATTGCCCACTGGAGGCAGGCCTTTGCCTTTTTAGCCATACCTTCTGCTGTGAAGACCGATAATGGTCCTGCTTACACCTCTCAGAAGGTGTGGCAGTTCCTGCAGTTGTGGGGTGTGTCACACAAGTTTGGTATCCCTCATTCTCCGACAGGGCAAGCTATTGTAGCACATGCTCATGGTACACTAAAGAGAGTTCTACAGAAGCAGAAACGTGGAATGCAGGGTGAGACCCTGCACAGTCAGTTGGAAAAAGCTTTATATACCCTCAATCATCTCACGGTGCCGCAGAACTCCAGTAACCTGGTCATGTTGAACCATCACCTTTCACTGCAGGCTTTGGATGAGACGAGTCAGCCTCAAGTGAAGGTTCGAGTGAGGAATTTAGTCACCAAGCACTGGGAAGGTCCCTATGACCTTATCGGTTTGGGGCATGGGTATGCATGTGTATCCACAGATACTGGGGTACGCTGGGTACCTGCCAAGCGCACTCGTCCTGACCTCCAACCACAAAGGCAGCACCCAGCCGACGAGCGGGTAGGAGACCTTGAACGGATTGAAAGTCATCCAATGGATGGGCCATTGGATGATGACTCAGATGCAGATGACGTGAGTGATCACCCCGATGGCCCATCCACAAGTAGACACTGATGCTGAGCATGTTTTCATTTTTATTTTTGTAATGGAGAAAGGATGAGATATCATCCTGAAACTAAAGCTTTCTGATTGTTTGAAACATTGTTTTCTCTGTTATTTTCCTTTTGATTGGTTAAGATATTGTTTTTTCCTCTGTTCATTTTACTTTTCTTTTTCTTTTTTAAAGACAAAAAAAGTGAGATGTTGCCCTGAAAATCAAGCTTTCTGACATTGTTCTCATAGTTTCTAAAGGCTTTCCCAGGAAAGGAACTATAAACATAGATGTTTATGCATTCCATTAAAGATATGTCTTTTGATGGACGTTTCTTACAACCAACGTGGTTGGGAAAATGGTAACTCAACTATCCAATCCCTGGTCGT
This sequence comes from Pseudopodoces humilis, assembly GCF_049639895.1. NCBI lineage: Eukaryota > Metazoa > Chordata > Aves > Passeriformes > Paridae > Pseudopodoces > Pseudopodoces humilis. The sequence continues at coordinate 7,036,986 of NC_142211.1, read as the reverse complement.
TGTCGAGAATCTATAAATACTAAAATGACAGAATAAAGTTGCTTCTTCTTCTACCACACCTCGAGCGGTGTCTGTGTAAATCATTTCCTGTCTGACAGTGACACAAATATAATTTGTATTATCATTTCTATTGTTGTGAAAATGATTTCTGGGGGACCTCTAGGGAAAAAATTAATTTTATTATTAACAATTAATTTTTCTTTGAAGTGTCTCATTGAAATATGCGACCATACAGTAGCACGTTTTCTCCTAACACTGCAAGAAAGAATGGTTGTGACATTGTACAACGATGTGCTTATCTCTACTGAAGGGCTTCAGTGACCTTCTCAAGGGCTTCTTGAGCTTCAGGTGTGAATCTTTCTCCTCTTAGTAGGTCAAAAAGTGATGCAAGTTCATCATTGATGATTGTTTTTTGGTCTTTGAGGAAGGACCTTACAATGGTATCTTCACAAAAGTTTCCATTCATTGATGTTTTAGGATGGAAAATGCATCTCTTGGATGAAGCAGAATATTGAAGAAACAATTTTTCAGATCAATGATCACAAGTGATCAATCTTGGAATCATTGAGAGATTGGGCAGTCCTAGCTGACGTGAAGCAATCTCCATGACTTGGAGGTTTTCTTATGGATGACAAAACGCTGGAGAATTCCAGGGTCTATTTGTTGGCTTGATGTGATCTTTCCGCAATTGTTCCTTTACCAGTTTCTTGAGCACCCTCAATTTCTTCTGTGTCAAGGACTACCAGTTTACCCAGACAAGATTGTCTGTCTTTCAAGTTCATCTCAAGGTGGTGAGTGCTGCAGTGACATCCATCAATAATCCACTTCCCTTTTTGAGTGCTGTTTGAGGGCAAAGCAATGGCCTTGGCTATTGGCGTATTCTTTGGGATGATCAACGGAGGATGCAAGGACTGGGCCAAAACTATTAACTTCTCATCACAGTTCATTGAGATGATTGATGAATAGACAATGAGCTGTACTGTTTCTGTCTTTGCTTATAATTAAAATTCTTGTTTCTTCCATGATGTTCCAGTGACCCCCATGGGAATCACTGCATGATTCTCATTCTCATTCATAAAGTATGGTAATTTGGAAGCTACCAATTCATATTGCACTTCTAGGGTTAACAGTTCTGTGTTGTTTGGGAAGTTGCAGATGGTTCTGCAGATGGAGTTTGATTTGGGATTCCTCACAGATTGTGTTCCTTGAGGGATCCTGGACTGCTGTGACACTGTCATTATTTGTGTGCTTTTCTTCCCATTCCTTGGAAGGGGTAGTTTTCCATCCACTTATATTTTTGAGTGACATTGACTTGCACAATGTCTTCCTCTTCTGCATCTTCGGCAAAGACCTGGTGCTTTTGCGTTTCCTGAAGAAATTCTTTTCTATGTGTCCATGTTTCCCACACCTGAACCATGGTCTTTTGTGTAATTTTGCTGCCATAACTTCTGAAGAATTGCCTTGTTGAGGAGTTAGATTGAGCGCTGCAAGAGTTCTTGCGAGTGTCTCATCTTGTGCTTCAAGGAGTTTTCTGAATCTGTCTATTAAGACATTTATTTGAATTGCTACGATGTGCTGAGGCATGCCTACCTCACTGCAGGGTTTTATCATCTGAGGCAAGGTTGGCTGTGGATCAGGCAAGGTGCTGATAATGCACTTGCACTTTGCATTAGCATTTGTAAAAGCAAGACTTTGAATCCGGAGTGGTTTTACTGCTTCATCACTGCACTGTGTTTCCACTGCTTGTGTGAGACGATCAATGAATGAGGTGAATGGCTCAAAGGTACCTTGTTTTATTTTTGTATAAATACCATCTGGGATTCCAGTTGACTGGATTTGCAAAATTGCTCTCCGTGCTGCTTCCTTGATGTCTGCAATCACTTCTCAAGGCAAATTTGCAGCCTGATCTTTAGGTCTGTCATGAGGATCATCCCCTGATAGATGAGCCAATGTGAGGGCTGCATTTGGGCTTCCAGCATAAGTGTTTCTCAATTGCATGAGAGCCCTGCTCCACTTCACATCCCATAATATGTATTGCAAGTCTTTTAGGATTATGGAGGCAATATATCTACAGTCATAAGGTACTAAATCATACTTGTTGAATGTGCCTCTCAACAGTTCCTTGAAATATGGAGAATTTAATCCATTGCCTTTTTGGCTTGCATTAAGTCCTTGATGACATCATAAGTCAAAGGCTTCCATCTAGGATTTGCATTTTGCCTGCCATATCTCACTGTCAGTGATTTCTGTTTCTGCTATGTTGAAGCTCCTTTCTTTAAGTGCTTTTTTCTTGATATCTGCCCAATTTGTTGAAACGGGTTCAAGTCTTGCAACATTCCTTGGAAGGCGAGGCACCAAGGCTTTGCTTGCATCTTCTCCTGGCCTGAAGACTGTATCATTCATCTTGTTGAACTCTCCCTCTCCTCTGTAGGGCAAGGAAGTAGCCATTTGCTGTCTTGTATTAGATGATGTTGAAGGTGCAGTATGAGAATTCACCACAGGTGGTGCTCCAATAGGAGGCTGGACCTCTTGTTGCCCATGAGATGGCGCTGGCTGATGAGTATAGGGATTATTTACAGAGGTTGAGTTGCCATCTGAAGCCATAAGGAAGTCCCCTAAACAGTCCTTCAACTGAAGAAAAAGTTCCAGAGGAATTTTTTTTTAAATGTAGGCAATGGAGCTGAATGAGATGACCTGCTGCTTTATGGATGAAGGGCCAAAACAGGCACTTGGAGCAGCTGTGCCAAACCCTGTGTGGTTTGAGAAGACAGGGGTATATTTATAGAAACATCTTGACCAGCTGAGATTTTTATAATGTTCTCAGCACTTGTGCTTTTAAATTACAAGCTCGAGTTATCTGCTTGTGAGCTTTCTCCTTCCGGTTGCTTGATTTCTGCCTCTTGGCTGTTTTATTGAAACCAATCCAGGGGTGCTGGACTTTGTGTTGATATTTCCCATATCCACGGGTCCATGCCAGCTGTAGTATTTTTAAGCTGAAAAAATTACATGTTGGCAAGGCTGTGGTCTGTTGCTAGTGGACATGAAATAGGAGCGTGGGTTCAATCACAGCAGCCAGAGGTTTTCATCTGAAGGCTTTATTTCAGGGTTTTTAAGCCCCTTTTATAAGGTGTTCTGATACAGGTTTAACATGATTGGTAAACGGAACAACACCTCCCTCATCCCATTGATGGGACAAGAGAAAACACTCAAGACATCTGTACAACATTATTTTGGGAACCAAAAACCTATTTACAAAAAACAGTCCTTGAGAGAAACATGTTCTCAAGAAACTTTCCCTTGGGAACAGATCAGCCACTGACAGGCTGAAAACTTTCTCAGGCTTAGAAAATCATGTCCACAGTGGTCAAAAGCTTTTTGACCCTGTGTAGTCAATGAAGTATCCAGTGAAGCCATCTGTGGTGGTGAACCTGGTGCTTCTTCAAGCTGCTGTCATTGTTGAACTGCAACTGTATTGCTGAGCAGTTTGGACTTTGCAGGCTCTGAGCAAAGCTGACTCTACTGTAAAGCTGCTGCTGGCTGGTACTGGGCAGTGATGAGAGGTTTTTGCTGTGAAGCTGCAGCTGTTGTTTGCTGACGCTGCTGCTCAGCTACAGTTGCTGTTTGCTCCAGTGGTGGTTGCCATGGCAACAGCGCTACAGTAGCCAGCGCACGCAGCAGCTCCGCGTGTCCACCCGTCTGCCCCCCCACGCTGGGCTGCGCACGGAGGGAAAGGGATCACACCTGCCTCTGATGTACTGGGCGGTTCCACCGTCATCAGTGGGCAGTGCAGAGGCTGGAAGAAACACCTCCGCTGAGGGCTGGCCAGGGGGCAGTGAATCAAAGGGATATCAGTTTAAATCACAATAGCAATAATGCACCTTTATTTTAGTGCCAACAACATGGGTTATGCAATAGATGAGAGGGAAAGAAAGGGAGGGAGAGAGAGAGAGAGAGGGATAAAGAGGCAAAGTAAAGAGAGAAAAAAGGGGGGGTTATAGCTACCAATGGATGAGACAGGGTCGCCGGTGTCTTCTTCCCTGGGAAGATCTCTCTTGAAGAAAGTAACTTAGAAAGTCACTTTTATAGTCTGTTTCAAAGTGAGGGGCAGTTGGCCAAGAGGTGGGGAGATTCACAGGCAATTGTGATTAGACCCGTTGATCTGGGAAGCAGGTATAAGGTACAGAACAGGCCGCTCTTCACAAGTCCTTGCTCACCAGCAAGAATGAAGGCAATGTACCGTGGCAGCACAGCAAGCACACTTGCAAACAATCACTTGGCAAGCATCCACCTCAACCAGGCCAGAACCCCTTTACAAAGTCCCTTGGGGTCTTCAGGGTTTTAGTCTCTGTTCTTGTGACGGTCGTGAGGCAAATGAGGAAAACTTTGGACCGTCTCTTACACAGCATTTGCTTCAGTATAATGAGAGTCTTCACCCTAGATAGCTATCCAGGCCAAATCTCAATTCATTTTCCTAAAAATAAATTATTCAATTTGGTTTTTAATCTGGTCCCTAAATTCCTCCAAAGCAAAACACCCCTCAAAGCTCTGACCATTTTTACTGACAGCTTGGGGTCCTCCCACAAGTCACTGATGATGTGGAAGGATCCTAAAAGGCAGAATTGGCAGCCATTGTCAGAGCCTTTGAGAGATTTCAGGAACCTATAAATGTAATTACTGATTCAGTGTATGTTGCAGGTGTGGCTATGAGAGCAGAACACTCACTTTTAAAAGAAGTCTCTAATCTAAATTTGTATAAGATGATTTCTAAACTGATTTATCTCATCTCCCACAGAAAGCATCCTTTCCATATAATGCATATGAGGTCACACACCGACCTCCCAGGTGCCATCACAGAGGGAAACAGAAAAGCAGATGCACTTGCCATGACACCTGAGACAGCTAATGTGCCAGATACTTTTGGCCAGGCCAAATTGTCACATGCATTTTTTCATCAGAATGTCCCAGCCTTCATGTGCACGTTCCATCTTTCAGGAGAACAGGCCAGGGTTATTGCAGCCACCTGTCCAAACTGCCAGTCATACCAATTGCCGTCCCTAGGCTCTGGGGTCAAACAGATGTTACCCACTTCCCAGAGTTTGGGAGAACAAAATACATTCATGTATCTGTTGATACCTTTTCAGGAGCAATGTTTGCCTCAGCCCACACAGGGGAAGATGCACCATATACCATCAAACATTTTCTCCTCACATTTGCCACCCTGGGAGTCCCCAAAGAAATAAAAACTGATAATGGACCTGCTTACAACTCCCTCAAATTAAATGCATTTTTCAATCAGTGGGGAGTGAAACACACCACAGGTATTCCTCATAATCCCACAGGCTAGTCCATAGTGGAAAGGACCCATGGTACCACCAAACAAGTCCTTGCTCAGGAAAGGGGAGGGACAGAGACCATGTCTCCAGTCAAGAGGCTTTGTAAAGGTCTCTATGTCATTAATTTCCTAAATCGTTCATTTTCTGAGCCAAGCCCCCCTGTACTGCGGCACTTCTCAAATTCAACCCGAGCTAAGCTCGATGAGAAGCCACTGGAGCTGAACAAAGATCCTGACACCCAGCAAATAGCAGGGCCTTTCCCATTGATAACTTGGGGGAGGGGATATGCCTGTGTGTCAGCTCCCTCTGAGCTGAGATGGCTCCCAGGAAAATGCATTAAACCTTATTTAGGGCCAACAAACACTGTCCCCAACAAAGATAACAATAATTACTCCAAGTCTACTGTTGCTGTGGGTTTCGGTCTCCTCAGGGCTGAGCTTCTTGGGATACTGCCTCAAAGGGGAGTTTCCCTTATCTCAGTTCTGTTTCAGGAAGGATTCTCCAAAGGCTCGTTTGCTTCTTGTTTCTTGTGTTTATTAATATATATCAAAAGACTTGGCAGGTCTTTCCCAGACTTTCTGCTCAAGTTCAACCCACCATCACCTGGCTCAAGTTGGCTCGAAAGACACAAAATGGCTCCCAACTACACAGCTTTTTTATCTTTATACTTATTCTTACCCGATTAACTACAGACATGTAAATTATTTTTCTTAGTGACCCAATGACCTATCACCTGTGTGCTGCACTGCTGCATTTTCTATCCAATCACCTACTACTACCCAAAAACCTCTAGAAAAAGAAGATGAAGAAAGAAAGAAGGAAAGGAAACAACACCCTAAACCCTGCATCTTGTTATCTGTTCTCTAAACTAGCTTATACTCTAACTTTTTCACCCAATGACTTAAGAAAAACTCTCCAATCTACATACTTGCACTTTTAGCTTTTTTATTTAACTTTAACAGTTGTTTTCATGGTGTTGTATGGAATTCAATGTTTTCTTGGATGTCAGAGCTAGGCATCAGAGACAAGGGCACACTCTGTGCCTCAGACTCTAACATCTACCACAGAACCACAGGATCAGACAGCAGCCACTTGGAGATGGAAACGCCACAAAACACTGTTCCTACAAAGGGTACACCGCCCTATCACTAGGTCTCAGACCAAACAGAATACCAGGAATGACAGCAATGCCAAAAAGCTAGGAACATCCTAGCAAGTTCACTGTTAGCCCGTTATCCCCTAAACTCCCCTTTTCCTTTATACTTACCTCCCTCGTACCTACCTTCCCTCTTCAGTCCCTCTCCCTCTTCCCTAAACTCCCCAACACCACCTCCATCTTCAGGATTTTGTTTCATTAAGGAAACAGGGAATGAAGAGTGGAGGGGAAAAATAAAAGGCAGAGAGATACCCCCCCCCTCCAAAAAAGCTAATAACCTATGTGTATGTTTATAACAGAATCTCCATTTGCAGCCAGAATGAAAACCACTCTCCCTGGTGCCGTTGCAATGATCATCTGGATGCTCCTGATGGCTCAGCATGCCCTCAGTTGGATAGTCAGCCAACCCAGCCATAACATGTGGGTCACCCTGGTCAGGACCCTCCAGCAGGACAATATGGGCCTGTCCATGGGCTCAGTCGATAATCTGCTGCAGTCCTGTCTGGTGGGGATCCCCCTTAGGCCCAGCGAACACCCCTTTGCAGGGAGGTGGCCCAACCCGATGGAGAGCACTATGGAGGGATGGAACCGGTGAATGGAGAAGTTTCCTAAGGTACAGGAGGAACCTAGAGAACTGGACTTGTTTGGGTCATCTAAAGCCAGTTTTTGCTTTAACTTTTATTTCCTTAACCCTTCAGCTAACTACATTAAGGATGTAACCCCAACCAAAAAAATTTACAATTCGGTCAAATGGTGCAACTACACAGCTGAGACCTCATTTAACTCCTCCAGTTCCATCTTGCCCAGAGTGCTCCCCCAGGTGTGTTCCTTCTCTGTGGAGACTGGACCTGGAGTGGAGTTCCCTCTTGTCTCAGAGGAGGTCCCTGCACTTTTGGTCAGCTTAGCACCCTCACCCCAAACATCACCCTATTGCAAGATTTGAGACAGAAAACAAATTGGCATGCCAGAAACATACTCTGTCAGGATCTTATGAAAATTGTGATTCTAAATTTACTGATTGGCCAAAGAATAAATGGGTTGCAGTATCCATCTTCCTTCTGTGGGTGACTGCTGCAAAAGGCCTGGGTGAGATTTTGCATCTGGGGTATTGCCTTACTAAGCAGGCCAACAGAACATCTAAGGCACTCAGCACCCTCCTCCAACGATGAAGACACAACCAGACATGCCACCTTGCAAAACCGTGCAGCAATTGACTTCCTCCTGTTAGTCCATGGACATGGCTGCCAGGACTTTGAGGGCCTCTGCTGCTTTAACTTGTCGGAGAAAAGCCAGTCCATCCCCAGGAACATCCAGTTGCTCAAAGAAGATGTCAAAGAGCTTCAAGCCGAGTCAAAACCTGTCACTAAAGGACATGAAATGATTCACACAAGCATCTCTCAGTGTTGGAACAGGAAAAAGGCAACTTTATTCTCTGACTCCAGTATTTATAGATTCTCGACAATGACCAGGGACTGGATAATTAAGTTACCACCTTCCCAAGCACATTGGTCATGCGAAACGTTCATCAAAAGATGTTTCTTAAAAGGAATGTGTCCTGCTTTAGAGCAAATTTGGGAGAAAACCTCCAATGGGGCCCCCCCCCGGGAAGCAAACCCACGTGGCCCTTTTCTCCCACCCCCCAACCGGTTCGGGAAGAGATTTCTCTGAGAGAAGTGGAAAAAACCTGTTTATTTCACAGGCACAGCACTACCCAGCACAAAAATGAATGATATCAAATTACAAAACCTCTTGCCGTTCCGAAGAGATGACAAACTTCAGAGTGTCTCTTTCCTGTGGGTGTTCGCTCTGTTATCAGTCCCTCTGGCGCTGGAAAATGCCGCTGCCCAGGCTGGGCTCCCGGTAGTCCACGGGTGCAAGCTCCCGGTGCTCCCCCGAGTCCCCAGTCCAGAGCAGGTTCGATTCGTTTCAGAAAAAGGGAAAGAAAACAGTCCAGGAAGACCTCTCTGCTCCGGGTAGTTGGAAAGCCAAGGTGATCTGTGTCTTGTTGTCTGTCTGTGCTGTAGTCAAAACTCCCGATGCGGGGGGAGCAAGTACAGTCTCTGATAACAGACTCGGTGCTTCTTTTCCACTCACTTTTACTCTCAGAGGGAATTTTAAGAATACAAAACCTGTGTCTGGGTTAGGTGGATGAATGGGGATACAATTTAACGTCATCAACCCAGGACAGAATGTGATAAACAACTTATGTTTATAGAACTTTCATGGGAAAGTAACTAAAACCATGAAAACATTATCAGAAGGCTTTAAGTTTCAGGGTGACAAAAACCCAAATGGTTTACGGATTTTTTTTGACACTTAGGACTAAGGGGCTGGGTTGTTGTCGAGATGAAATACAAAGGATGGGACTACTTTGCTTCAAAATGATTTATTGCTCAAGTAGCCAGATAAGATATCAGTCTCGAGGTGCAAGGTTTTAAAGAGGCAATAAACCAGTCATAGCTCTAAGAAGTCATAAGTTTCTTCTCCGCACGGCAATATATAACTTTTTAGTCCAATAGAGAGTTGACACAAAACTTATTTTCACTTATTAACCTATAACCTTTACTTGATTTTGCTGCACTACGTCTGTCTTTTAACCAATAAGGTGACAGGTCACGTATTCACACACTTTCTTACTACAGTTTTTAGATCTCTAACTTACTCTATGCATCACACTATTACAGCTTATACCTCAAACTATTTTACCTAATATAATTTCTTTCTTACTCTAAGCATATTCTTACTTGTACCTGTAGGAACATAAGTTTATAATTTCTCTACCCAATGTCTGTGTGCTTTCATTACTGCATCACTCCAAGCTCTTTCCAAGGCTGCAAATTTAACCTTTCTGCATCTGTACAAGTTTCTATTCCTCGGTTTCCAACATCTCCCCTCTCCCTTTGCACTAAAAAATCTCTATTAGTGGAATTGGCAATCATCCGTTGCATACACTGAAGCAAAAAAGGCACTATTGTTAATACTATTGTCACAATCACTAAAATGTGTAAACCTGTTTTAAGGCACTTTTTTTTCCAAGGTATTAAACCCCATCCATTAACCAAATCATCTAGCCAAGTTCCATCATCTACTCTGATTTTTGAAACTCCTTCTTTGAGCTTTTGTATACTTTTATAAATACTTTTGGAATGATCTGAGAGATTCATGCAACACATTCCTTCAAAATCTTAACATCCATATCCATATGCCAACAAGAGAAAATCTATTGCTACCCTGTTTTGTAAAGTTGTATGCCTAACACCTTTAACATCTGTTGTACTACTACTACTTGTTGCTGTGGGATTTCGGTTACTTCTCAGGGCTGAGCTCCTCTGGGATGCCTCCTCAAAGGGGAGTTTCCCTTATCTCAGTTCTGTTTTAGGAAAGATTCTCCAAAGGCTCGTTTGCTTCTTGTTTCTCGTGTTTATTTATATATAATTAAAAGACTTAGCAGGTCTTCCCCAGACCTTTTTGCTCAAGTTCAACCCACCATCGCCTGGCTCAAGTTGGCTTTAATAGCATAAAATGGCCCCGAAATATGCAGTTTTTTTATCTTTATACTTATTTTTACCCAATTAACAATAGACATGTAAATTATTTTTCTTAGTGACCCAATGGCCTATCACCTGTGTGCTGCACTGCGGCATTCTCTATCCAATCACCTGTTACTACCCAAGAACCTCTATAAGAAGAAGATGAAGAAGGAAGAAGACGGAAAAGAGACAACACCCTAAATCCTCCATCTTGTCTTCTGTCTTCTAAAATAGCTTAAACTCTACACTCTAACTTTTTCACCCAGTGACTTAAGAAAACTTTCTAATTTACACACTCCAACTTTTAGTTTTTCTATTTAACTTTAACAGTTGTTTTCAGGGTGTTATATGATATTCAATGTTTTCTTGGATGTCAGAGCCAGGTATCAGAGACAAGGGCACACACTCTGTGCCTCAGACTCTAACAACATCTGCTAAAAAAACACTCAATGCAAGGGACGTAGCATTAGATTGTTTACTCAGCCAACATCCCAATTGATCTAATTTCTTTGGTGCTTCTGCGGATGCAACAGGTGGCATAAGAAGGGATTCTGCGAGCCTTTTTCCATAACCCCAAGGATTAAAATCATTCTTACACTCTGGTCCGTATTGATGAATAAATGACCTTTTTCCTCTACATCTCATGTCAATAATTGCTTTCACACTGGGGCTCAACAAGGTAAGCCTTCCTAAGGTACAAGGGCCACCCTTGAGGTTAGATGGAATAAAGGACCACGCTCTGTCTCCACAAACAAAAAATATCCCCTGCGGCAATTGAAGAGGAACTGAGCTAAATGTAGATGGAATTACGGAGGTGTCATTACACCAGAAAGCTTGATTCTTATACACAGGGTGATGTGGAGAAATATCTTTCACCACTGATTGATTTTCCCCGTATAATTAAACTTAACACAAATCTTTACTTTTATAGAGCAAATGAGTTCTAATTCTTGGGGTTCAATGGATGCTTCAGAAAGATGAGGAGCCCACCATTCCCAAGTACTTCTTGGAGTCCAAAATTCCCACACATTTGTCCCAGCAAAAGCACCTCGCATCGCTTTATCAATTTCTTCTGGTATTGGCCAAATCTCTACTGGTACACTGACTAGACAAATTGAAAATGGATTTTTGGGAGTGGTAGAGGATAAACATATGGTATCTAAACCTGAAGCATTAGCTAAGGTTACCCAAACATTGGTCTTAGGCTGGCAAACAGGCAAAGCTACACTACTAAAAGCAACTAAAGTGAACAAAGTAAAAAATGAACTTAGCATTTGATAGAACCTTATATCTAACCAAAGATATTTTATCACACTTTTGCCAAAGGAAGTTTATAATATTCTTTTTTTTTTTTCCTCACATTTCTAACATTAACAAAGTATTTAAGATTTGCAGTTTCTGTAATAAAAACAGAAGGTTTCAAATTGGAATGACAATCTCAGTGTAGTTCACGTCTGCATGCTTTCCTCTTTGGTCGTAGGGTCTTTAGTAGACTTTTTCTCATTGTAAGGTTTCAAGTTCTGTAGAGAATATTTTAACAGAAGGTGGGCATGATATTTTAGTAAAAGCCTGTCTGCACAAACTAACCTTTGGTATAAGTGACAATATTAAAGGTAATGTCCTTGAAACTCTCCTGAAGCAGCAAGAATGAAAGAAAAACAATAGCCTTGTGTACTGGGGAAAGAATGTAAACAATGTGTATTAGCCAATAGTAACTTGCTTAGCCCGCGGACCCTGTCAGACCCTATAAAAGTGTGCTAAAGATAGAAATAAATGGCGTTCACTATACTTCTGTGAAGACTCTTGAATAGTCTGGCGGTGTTGCGGTTTTAAAGTAGTAACTAAAAAATCACTAGAAAACTTACTCATTTCTTGCTGTGAGATATGGATTAGAACAAGAGCAAAACAGGCCTAAAACTTAAAAGGAATAAAGAAAGTTTATTAACACAACTACAAGAATAAGAAAACCAGAATAAACCTCCAGAAAACCCCTTTTTTCCACCACTACTCAACCATTCCCATGCTTACATGACAACAAAGAGACAAAAAAAAACTTGGAACTTTGGTGTTTAAAACAGTCCCAATTCCTGCTAGAGTCTTTTCATCTGTCTTTGTAGAGAAACAGAAGCCGTCTTCTGCTAATCTATGGAGTTTCTCACAAGAAAACTATTTCTGTTATAGCTTTCTATTTCCCTGATGTCAGCTGCCCAGAAATGCTGTTATCAGAGCTCACTCCTCCCATTTCACATCACTCTGAGGTGTGTTATGGGTCACATGAGTCTAGGGATGTAATTTTTAAGGATGAGTTATTCAAAGGCAAAAGTTCTCTTCATCTGTCTCTGTGAGCCTCCCTGGAAACAGAAGTTTTCTCTTTGCCTCAAGCAGCCCCAAATCTTCAACTATTACTTCTTTCCCTCCGTTCCAGCACCTCACTGTATCACAACTACTCAACTGTTTGCTCAAAATCCACACTTTGAACACTCCATTCCTCCCAATATACTCTGTCATGAATTAAAGGAGTTTTTTTCAGAACACTATTGTCCATCTCCTTAGCTTTAACAGAAAAATATTTCAGCTTATGAAAGCATCTCCTTATTCTCTCTTCTCCATCTAAAACTTAATTATTTTCTTCACTGTCTTTGATAGTTTTATGATGTCTTCTTCATGTTGATTATCCCTCTCTCTCTCTTCCCCTCTCTCTGGGAAAAAGGAGTAATCTGTAAGTCTCATCCAGGTAGTAAAAGAGTTAAAGTCTTGGAAAACTGCAGATGTTCATGGTGTCAGGTTTCAGTTCAGCGGCAGAAACTGCAAACCAAGTCAGGACAGCCGGCTTCGCTTTCCTCCCCCCCCCCCACCCTGCGGCCTTGTCCGGCCTGGAGTGGGGGGAAAGAGGCTGAGACGGAGCCCTGTTACCTCGTCAGAAGCTGGAAACCAAAGAGAGCAAGAAATTCCTGGTCTTAAGTCTTAAAGCAGGTATTCACAAGTTGATATCACTGTTCAATGGTCAGAATCACTGTCAGTTCTCAGAAATGACTAGTAATTGGTCATGAGAAAAAACTCCCATCAGCCTCCAGTAGCTTCAACTTCCCCCCAGCTCCTGAAGCTATCTTAAAGGTAGAGTCACCCCAGGACAGGCGGTTTCCCAATAATGTTCTTAGCAGCAATCCATCTGGACCCTGCACCTGTAGAAACACAAGCAAACCCTTTGCCCCAAATTATAAGAGGAAACAGACCTTCAATTTGCCCTGTTTCAGGATTTCTAATTAAAACTGGAGGATTCTCCTTTAATTTTGCATGTATTCTTGTCTTGATTAGGCATTCGTGATTGGGTTCTTTTTCTCCTTGAACTGAAATTGATGAGAGAGAGGCAGTTTTCTCTTGTTCGGACTTGGTTGTTTATTCTTCTCTTATCTGCATTACATGTATACAAGGTACAAGGAGCTATGTGCACTAAGATAGAAAGGCGCAAAATGGCTGGCAAAGATCTTCTTCAAGGTCTTTTATATGTCTATTTATCCATTTAACAAATGCCAAGTAAATTATTTATCTTAGTGACCCAATGACCCAACACCTGTGTGCAGCACTGTGGCATTCTCTCTCCAATCACTTACTACTACCCAAAAACCTCTAGAAGAAGATGAAGAAGAAAGACGAGACAACGCCCTAAATCCTCTATCTTGTCTTCTGTTCTCTAAACTAGTCTAAACTCCAAACTTTAACTCTTTCACCCAGTGACTTAAGAAAGTCTCTAATCTACACACTCACACTCCTAGCTTTTCTACTTAACTTTAACAGTTGTTTTCAGGATATTATATAAAATTCAGTGCTTTCTTGGATGTCAGAGCCAGGTATCAGAGATAAGGGCACACTCTCTGTGCCTCTGACTCCAACATGTGCTATTAGAAAAATGTCTAAAAAATGGAGGATCAGGGTCTGCAAAAGACCTGTTCAAGAAATCATAAACATACAAAGCTTTACTTAACCGCATCTGCAGTGTCGCCTGTGCTACATCTCCCTGTTGCTGATCTAATATACGTTTCAGGAAATGATGTGTTCTTTCTACAATCGCGTGACTTGTGGGAGAATAAGGAATTCCAAAAGTATGGTGTACACCCCAATTCATTAAAAATGTAGCCCATTTTTGAGCTGTATCTGCAGGACCATAATCTGTTTTTATTTCTTGAGGTACTCCTAGGGAAGCAAATGCTTGCAAGAAATGTTGACACACATGGTTTGCTGTTTCTCCTGTATGTACAGAAGGAAAAACTGCATTTGAGAAAGTACTCACTGACAGACGGATATTTTTATATTTCCCAAAGGACGGATATTTGGTGATATCCATTTGCCATAACTGCAAGCTTTTCAATCCTCGTGGATTGACCACTCCTGTAAAAACAGGAGGTTGCACCAATTGACAGTCCAGGCATGTATTTATAATTGATTTGGCCTGATCTCTAGAAAGGCCAAACATTCGCATGAGGGCTTGTGCATTTTGGTGAAAAAAAGCATGACTTAATTTTGCTTGTTCAAAAATATTGGGCAGGGAACTTGCAATAGTTAATGCCAATTTGTCGTCCCTTGAATTGCCTTCTGCCAAAAATCCTGGAAGTGATGAATGAGCCCTAACATGAGAAACAAAATATTGATTAGTTCTATGTTGCATGATTGTATAAAGACATGAAAGATAGCAACATAAATCCTCATTACTAACATCCTTTAAAACTGATCCCTCTATTCTCTTGACTATATTAGCAACATAAGCAGAATCTGTAATCAAGTTAAAAGGTTCTTGAAAAAGCTGAAATGCTCTAACTACTGCTGCAAGCTCTACCACTTGAGCTGATCCTCCCACCAATTGGACTTCTGATTCCCATGCTTTAGTTATGGGGTCCTGCCACACTATTACTGATTTATGCATTGTTCCTGATCCATCAGTACACAATGTCACAGAGTTCAAAGGTACTTCGCTCAACATGGGTTTCTCGCTAAAACTCAGCTTGGCCTGCAACAATTTATGGCTAGGAAAATGAATAGAACAAGTGCCTGGGTAATTCAACAATGCAATTTGCAAATCTTCTGATTTTTGCAATGCCCAATCAAAATATTGCTTCTTTAAGGACAAGTAAATTACTGCAAAATCCTGGCCTGCTATAGCCAGCAATCTTGTCCTGGTCTTGATTATAATTTGAGCTATCATTTCCATTGTTGTAAATATCATTTTCAGTGACCTGTAAGGTAAAAAACCCATTCTATTATTAATAAAGGATCTTTTTCAGAGGCATCCCATTGAAATATGAGACCATACAGCTGTAGGTTTTCTCCCAGCACTGCAAGAAAAAAAGGGTGTGATGTTATACAATGGTGTGCTTGTCTTTGTTGAAAGGCTTCTGCTACTCTCTCAAGAGACTTTTGAGCTTCAGATGTAAGAATTCTTGGGGATGTGATATCACAGTCTCCTCTCAACAAGTCAAAAAGTAGGGAGAGCTCATCATTTGTAAGTCCTAGGATAGGCCTAACCTACTTAATTTCCCCCAATAGCTGTTGCACATCTGTCATGGAGTTACTTTACCTTTAAGAAAGTTTAAGTTGCTGGGAACTGCCTGGAGTCTTTTCTCCTGACCAATTATCGGTCATTGCTGAGAATTGACAGCAGTTTAGGCCATTGAAAAGTGGGATCAACTTGTGAACCCTACCTTAAAGTGTAAAACCAGAGCTCTCTTGGTTCTCTTTGTTTCCTGGCTGGGAAGGGTGGCGGAGCTCCAGGCCTCCCATTCCCTGCCCAGGCCGTGCGGCCGGGCGGGGATTGGGCTGGGCCCAGCGTCTCCCAGCCGGGAGATGCGGGCCCTGCGGAAAAAGTTTTCTCCGGGCTCTGGCCGGGCCGGGCCGAGCCGATCTCTGGCTCGGCTGCAGGTTTTTTGCTGTAACTAAATTCACTAGAAACTGCTGAGTGAAGAAGGAGAGAGGCTCTGGGCCTGCAGCGGGCTGGGCGCGGCGCCTACACTCTCCAGAGCAGCCATGAGGAACTTTCCATCGCAGACGGCTCCAGCTCCTGCACCGGCCGGGGCCACAGAACTACCTACAACAGCCTGGGCAAGATTTTAACTCTTTCATTACCCAGATGAGACTTGCAGATTAATCTTTTTATCCAGAGAGAGAAAAAGAGAGTGATCAACATGAAAAGAAACTTTATAAACTACCAGTGACAGGAAAGAAAAGAAGCTTCAGAAAAGGTAGAGAATTAAGAAGATGCTTTAATTAAGCTGAAATATCTTTCTGTTAAAACTATGGAAATGGACAATAAGGTCTTGAAAACACTCCTTTAATTCATGACAGTAAATAGGGAGGAATAGAGTGTTCAAAGTGTAAATTTTGAGTAAAAAAGTAGAGTAATTATGGTACAGTGAAGTGCTGGAAGATTTGAAGCCTTGAGAGGCAATGAGAAAACTGTTTTCTAGTGAAGCTCACAGAAACAGATGAAGAAGACTTTTTGCCTTTGGATAACTTATCCTTAAAAATCCCATCCCTAGACTCATGGCCCATACACACTTGAGAGTGATGTGAAAATGGGAGGAGTGGGCTCTAATAACAGCAGCTCTGGGCAGCTAACATTAGAGCAATGGAAAACTATAACAAAAATAGTTTTTCTTGTGAGAAACTCCATAAATTAAGAGGAAGAAACTTCTGTTTCTCTATAAAGACTGGTGAAAAGACTGTAGCAAGAATTGGGACTGTTTTAACCATCAAAGTTCCAAAGTTTTTGTCTCTTTTGTCATGTGAACAAGGGAATAGTGGGTAGACAGGGGATGAAAAGGTTTTTCTGGAAGTTTATTCTGGTGTTCTTATTGTAGTTTGTCAATAAACTTTCTTTTTTTTCCTTTTAAGTTTTATGCCTGTTTTGCTCTTGTTCTAATCCATATCTCACAGCAAGAAATAAGTAATTTTCTTAGTTATTGGTTTAAAACCACGACAACATCCTGAAAAGTATGAACTTTGATCTGAAGCTGCATTTTCTGTGGTCTTATTGCTTGTTCTGTCATTCTCCATCCTAAATATTTCCAAGGTGAAGTCTCCTGTATTTTTGATGTGGAAATTTCAAGTCCAGCCTTCTGAACTTCACTGAAGACACTATCACAAGCATCTTCCATCTCCTTTTGTGTTGGTACAGAAATTAATAGATCATCCATGTAGTGCAGAATCTTCACTTGAGGATGTCTTTGTCTAGCTGGGGATAAGGCTTTTACCACAAACCACTGACATATGGTAGGAGAATTTTTCATTCCTTGAGGAAGTGTCACCCAGTGATGTCTTAACAATGGCTCTTGTCTATTAATACTTGGGATAGAAAACGCAAAACATGGAGCATCATCTGGATGAAGTGGAATATTGAAAAAACAGTCTTTTAAATCGATGATGACTAAATAACCCTAACCCTCACACTGGTGAGCTCCAGGGACTAGTTTCTTTGATGTGACCTTTCTCTAGCTGCTCTTTTACGAGTTTTATGAGTGCACTCAATTTCTTTTCTTCTAGGGGGCACTGATCCACCCAAACAGGATCATTTGTTTTCCAGATTAACTTCAGAGTGGTGAGTGCCTTCATGGCCCCCACTAAAAATCCACTTCTAGTCTTGCTCCCCTTTGAGATAACAAGTCTCTTCCCCAAACTGTAATAGGCTTCTTTACAACAAAAGGATGAATGACTGTTGTTTTTATCTTCAGGTCCTTTGACTGTAATCAGAGCTTCACTTTGCAGGCATAAGGTAGCACCATCTATACCTGTGAGAGTATCTAGGGGTGTTACTAGCTTCCAGTCTCTTGGCCAGCACAAATAAGAAATGACCATGACATCTGCACCAGTATCTAACAGGCCTTTAACATTGATTGTCTTGTTATTTTGCATTAAACTGCAAGTCAGTTTTGGTCTGTCATGTCCAATATGTTCTGTCCAAAAGATCTCTGGCATCACATCTGAGTCTTCTGTATAACATTTTTGTCCCTCCTCCTCTATTAGTTTACGTCTAGTTGTAGTAGGCACTGCAATGGCTGTGGCTAATTGTGTTCCTGCAGGAATCACTAGTGGAGGTTGTAAAGCTTGAGCTAGAATTGTAAGCTCTTCATGACAGTTTGCTGAAACAATTGTTGCATAAACTACAAGGCCTATAATGCAACAAGCATCCTTACCCATAATCAAAAGTCTGGACTCTTTTCAGCTGTTCCAGTAACTCCTGTAGATATAGAACAATGAAGGCCATGCAAGAAATATGTCAATTTGGAAGCCGCCAAGGTGCAGAAAGCCCTGGGGGGGAAGAGGTCTGAGTCACTCGGGAGTTCTCTAACAATCTTACTGACTGTGACTGGCCTTGGTCTCCAAAGGACTTGAGCTCTCTCTGTTGAGCTGCCATTATTTCTTTCATCATGCTGTGGCACTGCGCACTGGGAAACCCGTTTCCCGACAGGGTTTCCGTCAATATCATATCTAGACTTTCACCTGTTTAGATAATGTCTTCCTTTCTTGCATCTGGGACAGCAGCCAGGTGATTTTATAAACTCTGCAGGTTCCAGACAATATTTTGCAAAATGTCCAGGCTTGCCACATCGAAAGCATATTTTATCCTTTAAATCAGCCTGAGACACTAGTTTAGAACTATATATGGTGAGTGTATTAAATGCTTTTGTGAGTCTGTTATCCAGTGCTTCAGCTTGAGTAGCAAGTCTTTTATCCATTACTTCAGCTTGAGCAGTTATAGCTCTTTGTAGTCTTTCTCTCAACGTATCAGCCTAGATCATAGCTATATGCTGTGGGGTGCCAATCTTGCTACAGACTTCAATCATTTGTGAAAGATTTGGTTGTATATTTGGTAGAGCCCTAATAACTCTCTGGCATTCCTCATTAGCATTCACATATGCAAGGTTCTGTAATAATATTGGACGAGCCATATCATCATCATGTTGTCTTTCTAAATCTTGAGTCAGTCTGTCTATAAAGGCAGTATAAGGCTCTGTTTGTCCCTGCTTTGTGTATAAGCACCTTGCGGGCTGCCTACTGGCTCAACCTGTAAGAGTGCCTTCCTGGCTGCGTCTTTAATGTCACCAAGCACCCCCATCAGTAATTCCACCTGGTTCTTTGCCCTATCATGAGGTGCATCTCCTGCCAGATGTGCAAGTGTGAGGGCTGCATTTGCCCCCTCCAGCATAGTCTTCTATGAGTTTTCCAAGAAGGCGTCTCCACCGTAAATCCCACAAAATATATTGTGAAATGGTTAGAATCATTGATGAAATATTACGACAGTCAAAAGATGTGAAGTCCAAATTGCTAAAAATTCCCTTCAGTAACTGTTTGAAATAGGGAGAACTTAATCCACTATCTTTTATTGCCCTCCATAAATCTTTTATATCATCATGTGATACAGGTTCCCATCAGGGGTTTGCACCCCCCCCCTTCCGTATCTAACTGGCAAAGCTAACAACAGTTTACTAGCAAAGTTGAGATCTCCGTCTTTAATTACTTTGCAACACACTGCATTCCAGTCTATCAGGGAGCGCTGTAAATCTTTCTTTATGGGCTCCCTTGTTTTACAGTCAGAGGAAGAATTCCCCATCTCAGATAAAGGAGGCAGATTTAAACCTTGAGAATTGAAATCATATCCATCCTCTGATGTAGAATACTCATTTTGATCTTGCATATCGGCTTCCAAATTAAAACTTTCAAGCTTAAAGCCATTGGCATCCATTTTGTTTTTTGTCACATCCAGGTTAGTTTCGCCCCCTCTCTTCCTGACAGGGTTCCTCCCCATTATCCCGGCATGTTTCTCCTTCTTTTTTTGGGTGCAATATTACAAGTGGCCAAAGGTGGAGTCTGGGTGGTAGACAGCCCCTTGGTTTTAGAGATGGCCTCAGCTGCGGCGTGGGAGAAATTCCAGAGATAAGAGAGTCAGAGGAGGGATTGCTAAGAATTTAAATTATAACTCAGCATGCAGGGAGTAGACACGCTGCAAATTTATCTCTTTTAGTAGCTAGATCAAAAAGCCGAATCCCCACTCCATCGCATAAAGACTTTCTGAAGGCTGAGTCTGGCGTGCATTCAGGAAAATTTTTATGCACCCAGATTAGTAGATCTTTAAGTTCTTGCTTTGGAATTGAACAAGAATGTAATTTTATCAACGCCTTTAAGTTAAGATAAACATCCTTTTCTTGATCTGAAATAACGTTTCCCATCCTGATACCCCAGTGTTCACCTGACTTGTCCTGGTCAGGGATGGAAACGAGCAGCTTTGCCATCCTCGTCCCTCAAGTGACTGTGTAGGCTTCTTTATGCTCTTTTTAGTCTTCCTTTCAGACTGAAGCTTAATTCCCCAGGATAACGTTCACTGGAGATTTCTTGACTCTCTCTCTAGAGCGATCGACCTCTTGGAGACACAATATTGTCGAGATGAAATACAAGGGATGGGACTACTTTGCTTCAAAATGATTTATTGCTCAAGTAGACAGATATCAGTCTCAAGGCGCGAGGTTTTAAAGACACAATATGTTGTAATGCATTAAGAAACATGGTATGATCTGGAGATATACCCTCTGAGCTGCAGAGTGTTAGTTCCTTCCCCTGACTCCTCCCTTGTAATGTTTTCCTATTGGTTGTAATATGTAACTCTTCCCCCTTTACCCACCCTTCAGAAAGCAGCACGGGATCAGTCTCTTCCTCTTTTCTGCTCCAGATCCCCTGAATGAAGCTGGGACATCGTCCCAAGAAGAAGAGAGCCTCGTTTTTATTCTTCTAGTTCTCACTATTAGTATCTCCCCCTCTCTCTGGGCAGCGGCTGGGCAGACTGCAGTCGCAGGGAGGCTGGGGAACATACAGTAATAGCAGTTGGTGCCCTGGTGCGAGGAGTCCTTTAGGAGATCCCCACAAATGACTGAAAATGCCCAAGTGGGATTCGTAAGTCTTATCGAGGATAATCAACTACCTTGTGAGACACACACTGTTTCTATACGGCTGTAAGTTCACAAGGGTGGTGTTGATAGCCCTTTGAGTCATTGGAGGATCAGCTCCAGAACAGAGGGGACCTTCTTTGCACGGACAGAAACACCACAGGACACAAGAAACAGTAAGCAGTCGCACGCCCGGGGGGAGCCGGGCCGCAGTGGGACTGGAGCCTGGGCGGCTCAAGCAGCGGGATCAGCGCACAGACGTGCAGCTGCGGCGCACAATTTCCCGGTGCAGTGCACGAGCACTGCATAGGACAGCTGTGTGGCACAGGCGTGTGGGGGCCACGTGACCAGGCAGCTGCAGCGCAGGAGAGGGACAGCAGCATTTCCCCCCCCGCCCCCCGATGGCCTTGGCCACGTGTTTTTACCAGCTCAGCAGAAGCAGCTGTGGCTGTGATTAACAGTTTGTGTCTTACCCTGGGGTGTGGGAGGGGCCGGACTGAGAGAAGCCTGCCACTGCTGGCTTTGTTGCTTTTATGGTGAAAGAAGATAAAAATGAGTTGTGCTAACAGCTTTTTGACAGCAGAAATGGGATCAAAGCTGTCTGCACACCAAAAGAATTTTGAATCCAAATTGCAAGAATTTTTAAGTACCACAGATGTTAAGATTTCTAGAAATAAGTTGAAACATTTTATCTCATGGTTGTCTCATAACTTCCCACAGCTTTACATGTTAGATGTAGATTCTGTCCCTGCATGGGATAGGATCAGAAACTTGTTAACCCTTAAAATAGAGGAGGCAGACAGATCTGCTTCAAAGTATCTCTCGTTTTTTCTTTTCATTCAAAAAGAACTGGTTAACAGGGAATAAGAAGTGAAAAAACAGCCACTGCAGGTTCCATTGGCTTCCCCTAATCCTTCTTCCAAACCCTCTGCTCCTGAGCTGAAAGAGACACATGGAACGGATCAAGAAACTCAGGAAATGCACCTTGACAATTCCCTTCCTGGTTCCATGTGTCTCATTCAGCCCCCTATCCCTGATAGTGCTGCGCAAGCTATCAGGGGTCTTTGCCTGTACCCTCCTATCCTGACTGTTAAAGGCAATGAACCTTCCTATCCCCATGTGGCTGGGACCCAAAATGGTGCTGGCCATGTGCCAGATGGCCACATGAGGAGACCTCCATCCTACTTCCCTTCTCCTTTCCATAACCCCTTCTGCCCACCTGTCTCTGCCCACAATCCCTTCCTTCCCTCGGACATTCCTCCCCATTCCACCATACTCCCACCCTGCATGACATCACCCTGTTACCCTGCATCCAGATTTTGCAATCCTGCTCCCCCTGCCCCCTTCCCCCTATCTCCACGAGGAGAGTGGGGGTGGGAGAGATAGCCCTACCCCTTGCTCCCATGGGGGGGCTGGTGCAGGGGTGTCCCAGCCCTGCCCCCCTGGGGGGGGGGAATGGGTTCTTGCCCAGCTCCTGTGGGGGTGGGGCTAGGCCCCTCTAAGGACCCAGTGGTGGAGCGGAGCCCCCTAATCCTGGTGTGGGTGGAGGTGGACAGGGAAGCCCAGGAGGTACAGGCCCTGGGGAAGATGAAGATATGCTTACAGCTGCTCCTGTAGAATATATCGGTAAAAGAAGAATTCAAGTACATTACTAACCATTTTCTTACCAAAATATAAAAGAAATCTGCAAGGTGCAGAGAGAATTTGGTAGAGATAGTGAAGTACTGAAAGGAATAATAAGAGCTTCATTAAAATCACAGGATCTAATTCCTGCTGATCTTAAAGACCTCTTCAGGTGATTCTTAACTCCCTCCAAGTTTGATCGTTAAGAAAGCTCATGGAAAAAAGCTTTAAAAACCCTTCTAGTAGAACTTAGGCAAAGCTCCCAAGATGCACAAGATACAGAGAATAATGAAATAACTTTAGAACACCCATGTGGGGAGGGAGTGTGGGCTAAACCTGAAGACCAGGTGTGAGTATCAACAAAATCTATTGCAGATAAAATCACTGATGTAGCAGAAAAAGTTTTTCACCAATTACTAACAACTGAAACTCAAGTCAGCTATGTTAATATTAAACAGCTTCCAATCAGAAAGTTTTTTGCAGTTTGTCGACCAGCTTTGAGTGCAAATACAAAGGCAGGTGGAAGGACCAGTGGCACAATCAGAACTGATTAAATAAATGGCTCAAAGAAATGCCAACGAGGCCTGCCACAGAGTGATCCTAGGACTGCCCATTAATCCTCCACCCACTATAACAGATATGATAGAAGCATGTGCCAAGAAGGCAGATCTGTATAGAGCACACACAAGAAGCCAGGACCAACAAACCCAAGGACTGTGGCAGCAGCAACACCAGGAATGAACAAGCCACAGATGCCACCAGAACAGCTCCAGAATATCATCTGCTTCCAGTGTAAGAGGCCAGGACATTTTGCCAGAGACTACTCTCAAAACCAGCACCAAAGAAAACACCAAAAAGAGGCTGTAGCAAATCAACAAAAAAACTGGAAATGAAGCGCTTTCCCACCCAGCGCAAAGACACAAATGAAGTGGGCCAAAAAATAAAATTAGCCTCTATTTTAATTGAAAAGGGGGAGAAAGAAAAGCGGGGTGTGGGACTGCAGAAAAATAATTGTGGGGAACGCGTGCCTAACAAGGTCTGGCAGCCTCAAAAGCGATCCAGACTTGTAACTGCTGAAGCTTTTAATTTCAGATCTACCCATTGGACAGTCATCAGAGTGGACCTGTAGGACAATTCACAAGACATGGCAGAACTGGATAGTAAGTATTTTGTTATTGGAGACACAGCACACACACCAATAGAGATTGAGGTGGCTCCCATGACAATTAAGGGAGACCTAACACACCTCACTCTCTTGGCACGATGTTTGCAGCCACCCTTCTATTTGACCAAGGGGCAGATAATAGCCCAGGTGATCCCTGTTCCAGCAGAGATCCCAGTAGATGAAAAAGCACCAGGGGTCTACTGGGAGACATGGGTGGCTAGGATAAACCCATCATAGGATGCAACCTAACCCACGGATCAGAACATCTCCTTGTGGAAGGGTTGATTGACACTGGGGCAGATGTGACTATCATACCCGAAAGGGTGTGGCCTTCACATTGGGAATTGCAACCGGTGGCAGGCAAAATACAGGGTGCTGGAGGGGTAAAATTGGAAAAAATCTCTAAGAGCATTGTTCAGATCGAGGGCCTGTAGAGAATATTTTAACAGAAGGAGGGCATGATATTTCAGTAAAAGCCTGTCTGCACAAACCAGTCTTTGGCATAAGTGGCGATATTAAAAAGGTAGTGTCATTGAAACTCTCCTGAAGCAGAGAAAATGAAAGAAAAACAATATCCTTGTGTATGGGAGAAAAAATGTAAACCACTATGTATTAGCCAATAGTAACTTGCTAAGCCCGGGGACCCTGTCAAATCATATAAAAGGTGTGCTAAAGACAGAAATAAACAGCTTTCACTATACGTCTGTGAAGACTTGTGAATAGTCTGGCAGTTTCTCAATATCTGGTGCCCAAACAGGGACCTCTTGCGAGCTGAGAGGATTCACTGGTAGAGCCGGTGAAGCGGATCTGTGCGCAGGGAGACGTGGATGCGGATCTGTACGGGGTAGGAGAGCCTGTGCACGGGAAGACAAGGAGACAGGCCGCTGAGGGAGACCGAGGGCGGAAGAGGTGAGAAGGGGTTGCTCCCCTCCGCCCGCCCATGTGCTGCTGACATGGAAGTTGAGTTTGTGGCAGCAAAAAACCTGCTTCTGAGTATTATCGTTAAACGAGGTGAAGCAGTCAGGGAAAAAGACCTGGACAGGCTCGTTTTATGGGCTAAAGAAAATGGGCGCCTTCAGGTGCCGCCACTGCTTTTTGCAGTGGAAGAATGGAAAGGTATAGGAGATCTGATGTGGGAAAAGGTGATCACGGGGAAGAGCAAAGACTCAGTAGCGGTCGGCTCAATCTGGAAAATTGTGTTGAATACCTTAAGAGATATGAAGGCGGAGTCCACAGTCGCGGCCGCTGCCTTGGAAGCCATGGCTCAGTCCGAGATGGATGTGCCGCAGTCGCCTCCTGCCACATCAATCAGCTGTCTGGGTGTTCTTTGGGGTTGGGCACTTTCAGCCAGTGAAAAGGCTCACAGGGAGGCAATGTAGCTTGGTCTCGGAACTTTTAAAATCTCAGGGATGCTCCGGAGTAGGTGAGTCCAAGCCGGCGGAGCCCAAACTAGAAGTTACCCCACTGAACGCGGATGTAGAAATTATGGCACCTCCGGTAGGAGAGGGCCCCAGCAGCAGCCAGGTGGAGCCTCACGTGTCAATGGAAGTAAGAGCCACAGAGTGCAAGCAAAAAAATCTATCCTTCGCTGCCATCTACTGTTCACTGGGGAAAGCCGCAAGACATCCCACTCCCCCCGGATGATGACATCTCAATGCATTCAGAGGACGGACGACCTCCAGTGGGAGAAGAGACAATTAATTGTACTGATACATCAAAGAAAGAGCTACAGGAATGGCAACAACAAATAGAACAGATTGTGCAACAGCTGCAAGCTCAGATTGAGCAGACATTACGTGCAAACGGAGCACAGCATCATCAAGAGAAAGCGGCTCCACAGCAAATGCCAAAGCAGCAAGCAGAGTCGGTTCAGCAGCTACAGGACATGCTGCGTCCTGAACCATCTGCTCCACCTTTAGAGACACTGTTAACACCACAATCTTGTTCCAGCTCTAATTCCACTACCCTAGAGGAAGAGAACAGAAAACAAGAATCACAACAAAGATGGACTGGTATAATTCGAGATGCCATCCTTGAAGGAGAATGGCAAGCGGCAGGAGCAATTGCTTGTCCCATTTTATATGATCAGCAAAATCCATGATATGAACAACACCACTGGAAAATCTTGCAGCAAGCCAAAAAGACTGTTACTGAACATGGCATTAAATCTGAAGCTGCAAACACTGCATTGGATTGGTTATTCACCTCTGATGTTAATAGCCCCATAGACAGCCAGAATTTAGCATGTCTGCTTCTAACTCCATCACAGTTTATGGTGTGGGAGAAGGAATGGAAGAGGTTAGCTATCTTAGTAGCCAATCGACCTAGAGATAAGAATTATGTACTGTATGGACTTAATCCTGACATGATCACCGGTTCAGGAGTTTACAGTCACATGGCTGTACAGTTACACTACCCCCCTGCAATGCATAATTTGTCTGCACAGCTTGCTCGTCAAACCTTCAATGCTGTGCCTGATTCCAAACCTCATCCTTCCTTCACAACAGTACAGCAAGGCCTCACAGAACCTTATCCTCATTTCATCAATCATCTGTCAGCAGCCCTGAAGGCTCAGAATGACATGACTGAGGAAGCAAAACAGAACATGTTTAAATTGTTAGCTTTTGAGAATGCTAATTCAAAAATAAAACCTATCCTTGCCTCAGTCCCAAAACAAGCAGATGTGGGGGACATGCTAGATATTACTCTAAGAGTTAATCAGACACAACAAGGACAACTTGTAGCCAATGCAGTTGCAGAAGCCATAAAACCAACTAGAAGTCTACTCACTGCTGCTGTCAGTAAATTGGGAAATAAACGTAAACCTTTCACTGTGCCTTTAGACATTAGTTTCCAATGTGGTAACAAAGGACACCTTCGAAGGTCCTGCTGAGCTGCCGTATGGTGTGATCGATGCCAGTCAGATAATCATGCTACTACTGCATGTCGTACCACAAAAAAAAATGAACAAGAGCGCGAAGAGCCGCCACGCGGGGACACAAGCTGCCAGCCCAACTCTATACAGCAACTCAACCCACCAGCAACCAGGGGAAGCCTGGGAATTGATCTGGCAGCATCAGTAGATGTCACTCTCATAGACAGCACCACCCATAAGATCCCAGCTGGAGTCACAGGACCCATTTATTCTGTCACCTGTGCACTTGGTGCTTTGCTAATTGGAAAATCATTTACTGGAGTTGCGGGACTCATTGTTCTCCCAGGAGTTATTGATGCTGATTATACCAGTGAAATCCAAATTTGTGCCTACACATTAGCCCCTCCACTCATGATTAAGAAAGGGACAAGAATCACTTAATTGGTGCTATTTAAAAAGGTGGCAACTGAGAAAGACATTTTTCGAAGTGCCCCTGGAGGTGGAGCCACAGGATTTGGATCTACTGGAGATACAGTGGTGAATCTTGTTCAACAAATGAACCATCGACGAGTAGTTGAAATCACCCTGTGCCAGAGAATGAAGCAGCAAAGAGTTAAAATTATGTTAGATACAGGAGCTGATGTCACCATTGTCAGCCGAGTTTGGTGGCCAAGAGAGTGGCTCCTCCACCGAGTCTTAAACTCAGTCCAAGGTGTAGGAGGATACTCTACACCACTGAGAAGCGTACATCCAATTCAGTTTCGACTTCCTGAGGGACAGACTACCACCACCTTATGTCCATATGTCATGCCTTTGCCTGGGAGCCTTGGAGGGCTCATTGGTCGAGATGTTCTCAGCCAGCTCAGAGCAACATTAACATTTCCTGTCCAATCGCTTTTTCAGTAGTCGCCACTGCTGACAGGCCACCGACCCCAAGGATTCAATGGAAATCTAATGAGCCAGTGTGGGTCGAGCAGTGGCCTCTCTCTCAGGAGCGACTGGCAATTGCATATGAACTTGTCAGAGAACAGCTACAAGCAAAACACATACTACCATCGCTCAGCCCATGGAATACTCCAATTTTTGTCATCCCAAAGAAATCTGGAAAGTGGCAATTACTGCATGATCTGCGTAAAGTAAATGACCAGATGTGGACAATGGGAGCATTGCAACCAGGGATGCCCTCTCCCACAGTGCTGACACAAGAATGGCATCTTCTAGTTATAGATTTGAAAGACTGTTTCTTCACAATACCCCTGCAAAAAGAAGACACAGTGCAGTTTGCCTTCACCTTACCATCAATCAATAAAGAAAGTCCATCTCAAAGATTTGAGTGGGTGGTCCTTCCACAGCGGATGAAAAATTCTCCAGCAATGTGCCAACTGTTTGTACATTGGGCACTGACACCTGTGCATGCAAAACTTTCTCAGACGATTATTTACCACTACATGGATGATATCTTGTTCTGTCAACGTGATCCATTCCAAGATGATGACCTTGCATATATCACCGCTCAACTCGCAGCAAAAGGCTTGGTGGTTGCCCCAGAGAAGATTCAAAAACAAGCTCCATGGAAGTACCTAGGGTGGATTCTAACATCTTCATCAGTCCGCCCACAGAAATTAGAATTGACTGCTGAGATCAACACCCTTAATGACGCACAGAAACTTATTGGAGATCTGCAATGGGTACAATCCAATGCTGGTATCAGAAATGATGAGATAGCACCTTTAATGAGCCACTTGAAAGGCATAAATCCACAAACTCCTGTTACCCTTTCTATAGACCAGAAGAAATGTCTCACATTCCTAGGGAAGAAACTGCTTTCAACGCTAGCAGACAGAAGATTACCAGATGTACCTTTAGGACTTTTGATTTGTAACCATCCTATTGCCCCATGTGCTATCATATTCCAGTGGCCTGCTTGGCAAAAAGAGAAAGGGGGAGAAGACCCACCTGAGAGTTGTCAAGATGCCAAGCAGCCTGTCAAGAAGGTACAGTCAGTGAGACTGCCAACAAAACGTGCAGAACCTTTGGCAATCTTTGAGTGGATTTTTACACCACATAAGCCACCAATGAGTATTTGGCAGAGAACAGAAGCAATTGCCTATCTCATCAAAAAGGCAAGAATGCGAATTATGGAAATTAGTGGTGCTGAACCAGAGCATATTAGTCTACCAATAAAAGTAGAAAACTTTGAGTGGATGCTGAGACACTCAGAACCGATTCAATTAGTGCTGCTCAGTTATCCAGGAGCCGTATAAAACAGGCAACCTAAAGAGCCACGCTTACAGATCATCTTAAAGCAGCAGTGGTTGCAACAGCCCAAAATAGTGCAGCAGCCAGTGGAAGGCCTTACAGTATACACTGACGCAGGAAACCAACAGAAAAAGGCAGCCTGCACCTGGCGAGAAGGCTCGAGTTGGAAAAACAAAACCATAGATGGAGATGCACACTACTCACTGCAGACATTAGAACTTACAGCTGTCTCATGGGCACTGTCTCTTTGGTGAGACAGAAAGCTGAACATTGTATCAGATTCATTATATGTGGTAGGAGTGGTACAACGTATTGAAGATGCTGTCATCAAGCCACCCAATAATAAGCGATTGTGTCAACTATTCCTGCAAATCAAGAGAGCTATTGAAGATAGAGAAGAATCTTGTTGCATCATTCACATCTGCAGTCATCAAACAGAATTAAGTCTCGGAGAAGGCAATGCAAGAGCTGATATGCTTTTCAGTCCTGCTGTTGCAGCACCAAGAGACTCTTTCACAGCTGCAAGAGAGAGTCATGCTCTCTTTCATCAAGCCGCAAAAGCCTTACAGAGACAATTTAATATCAGCTCAATAGATGCACAAGGTGTAAAATCCTGTCTACAATGTAGTCAATATGGAACCACTCTAGGCTTAGGTGTTAACCCTAGAGGTCTTCAAGCCTGTGAGATCTGGCAGATGTATGTAACACATGTGCCTGAATTTGGTTGCCTCAAATATGTACATGTCACAGTAGATACCTTTTCAAAAATTATTTGGGCCACTGCACAAATAGGAGAGAGAACCATACATGTAATTCGACATTTAGTAGCATGCTTTGCTGTAATGGGAGTTCCAAAAGAACTGAAAACAGAAAATTGTCCTGCATATGTAGGAACACGAGTTTCTCGGTTCTTACAAAAATAGGAAGTCAAACATGTAACTGGAATTTCCCATGTGTCCACTGGACAAGCCATTGTAGAAAGAGCCCATAAGACCTTAAAAGAGTATTTAAGTAAACAGAAAACACCTGAACAATTAGAGCCTGTCATTCAATTGCAGCAAGTGCTATTCACTCTAAAATTCCTCAGTTTAGTTGGAGATTTAGAACAGCCCCCAGTAGTAACTCATAACAGTCAGATAAAGATGCAAGCTACCCCAGAAATTAAATTATATTATAAGAACCCAAAAACTGGTATCTGGGAGGGACCAAATCAATTGATATTTAACGGGCGCAGTTACAGTTGTTTCCACAAATGCTGGACCACTCTGGGTGCCTAGCCAATGGACCAAACCAGCCACGAAGGATCTGAAGAACAATCCGAACATCGATGCCCGCAGTCAGTCTCTGATCGGCTGCCAGCTGACATCACGAGAGCAGCAGATGTTCCAAGACTGAATTGTGTTAAATCATAGTCTGCTTGTGAGAAAAATTCTGTAGAAGACCTGAGTGTAGAGACTCCATCTAACTGTATATAAAAGCAAATTGTAGCTGTGTTTTTTACCCTTTAAGCAAATTGCTTTCACACTTAGATTGCATGAATACCAGAGCACGTGGGTTAAATTTGTTAAATAATAGTTTAAGATAAAGAGTTTTAGTTTGTGTGGTAATTGTTATTTGTAGGTTATTGATAAGTTTAGTAAAGACATTAGTATAAGGTGTAAGTATTCCCCCTTCAAGAGTTAATGCAAGCATATTTGAAAGTTCATTTAACTTTAAAGCCTTAGCTGTGATTCTGTAAGCATGGTGTCATTTGCATGGAACAAACTGCTTATGGTAACTGTACTGTGTATAGTCCCAGGCAACTGTCTCCTAGCTAACATTCAAAAGCAACAGAATATATGGGTCACTCTAGCACACTTGACAGGCCAAAAATCAATGTGTCTAAGCCTAGCCACACCTGGAGATCCTTTTCGCACCTGTCTCATAGGAGTCCCTGAATGGGATCCTCAAACATTTAATGGTTTAGTTAGTAATGAAACTCAGCTGAATCAATTGGCAAAGTTATGAGAGTGCAATCACACTGTTGGCTTCACATCAATACAACTTGAAGCCTGCTGGCAAGCAAAAATTATCCAAGTTCTCAATGTTACCAAAGGGCCCCCAAAAGAATTAGATTTGTTAGGTTCCACCAGTACCTCAGGTGGATGGATAATGTTTGAACTCCTGACAAAAAGTCATTCTAACAAAGTAATGCAACACTGGGCTACTGTTAACCCTATCATTGATCTTATCACTAACACCGAAAGTAAAGCTTTTTATTCACAGTGCAATCTCACAGGACGATTACCAAGGGAATTACCTAGTTCAGTATTATTAATCTGTGGAGATAGAGCATGGAATGGAATTCCTGCTAGGCCACACGGAGGACCCTGTTACCTTGGGAAACTTATTTTGTTCCTTCCAAACTTAAATCAATTGCTGAATACAGCTGGTAAAATAAAAAACATCAAACGGTCAAAGCGAAGCCTGAATGAATTACAATGTGGTGATGTTAGAGACCCAGACTTTTGGGGTCATGGTATAATATGGCTAGCCTCCTTTTTTACTCCAGGAGCAGATGCTGCTAAAGGCTTGTCAACTCTAAAAAGGCTCACTTGTTGGACCAGGAAAGAACTGAATTTAACATCAACAACATTAAGTGAACTTTGAGCTGATGTAAGTAGTGTGTCATGCAGTATTACAAAATTGAGCTGGAATTGATCTCTTGCTCTTGGCACAAGGACATGGTTGTGAAGAGTTTGAAGGCATGTGCTGTTTGAATCTTTCTGATCATTCATTTTCCATCCACAAGCAACTAAACCAGCTACAGAATGGGTTATATGCCCTGAATGAAGATAATGACCCCACTGGAAGTTGGTTTGCCACCTGGGGCATCACTGGATGATTGACGCCCCTTGTGCTAGAAGGGGGATGAATTTTAATTATGGTGTTAATTGGGATAGTGGTTTTATGTTGTATGTTATCTTGTCTCCGTAGAAGTGTAGAACAAGTAGCGTCTAAAGCCTGGCTTGTGCAAAAAGAGAAATGGGGAATTGTAGGGAATATTTTAACAAAAGGAGGGCATGATATTTTAGTAAAAGCCTGTCTGCACAAACTAGCCTTTGGTATAAGCGGCGATATTAAAAAGGTAGTGTCATTGAAACTCTCCTGAAGCAGAGAAAATGAAAGAAAAACAATATCCTTGTGTATGGGAGAAAAAATGTAAACCACTATGTATTAGCCAATAGTAACTTGCTAAGCCCTTGGACCCTTTTGAACCCTATAAAAGTGTGCTAAAGAAAGAAATAAACGGCATTCACTATACTTCTGTGAAGACTCGTGAATAGTCTGGCAGTTTCTCAATAAGGGCCCGGATGGAAAATTGGCTAGTGTCCGTCCGTTTGTCACCGACTACAAGTGCCCTCTGTGGGGGAGAAACACCATGTCCCAGTGGGGAGTCAAACTAACCATTCCAGAGAACCCCCAGGATTTTTGGAGGGGGCCACTGTAGAGCACTCCACCCAAAAGTTAATGTAGCTGGATGACAATCCAGTGTGGGTAAACCAGTGGCCTTTCAGTAAACAAAAGCTCAGAGCACTTGAAGAGCTTGTGGAGGAACAACTAGCCAAAGGCCACATATTAGAAACAACCAGCCCATGGAATTCCCCATTCTTTGTAATAAAGAAGCCAGGGAAAGATAAGTGGCACCTCCTTCAGGATTTGAGAGAAATAAACAAAAATATTGAGGACATGGGGTCACTGCAACCTGGGATGCCCTCCCCGACACTGCTTCCACAAAATTGGCAGTTCTGGACATTAAAGACTGTTTTTTCCAAATTCCCCTGCACCCAGAAGATGCGCCACGGTTTGCTTTCTCAATCCCTACAGTTAATCGGGAAGCCCCAATGAAACGATACCACTGGAGAGTATTACCTCAGGGGATGAAGTCCAGTCCCTTTATCTGCCAGTGGCATGTAGCGTCAGTATTATCCCCTGTTCGTGCTGAAAAAAGGGAAGCCATCATTTTGCACTACATGGACGATGTGCTTGTGTGCTGTGCCAATGACAGCATGCTTCAAGACACACTTGACTTAGTGGTTAAAGTTTTAACCTCTGCTGGATTCTAACTGCAGGAGGACAAAGTTCAAAGGATGCCACCTTGGAAATACCTGGGCCTGGATATCACTGTGCAGACCGTTGTTCCGCAGAAATTGGAAATCATTAGCAATCCCAAAACCCTAGGGGATCTTCATTCCCTGTGCGGGTCCTTGAACTGAGTCAGACCCTGTCTAGGTCTCACTAATGAAGACCTAAGTCCCCTGCTCAATTTATTGCAAGGGGAGAGAGAGTTGCTTTCTCCCAGGGAGCTGATTCCAGAAGCAAAAACCACTATTGAAAAAGCACAGAGGGCCTTGACAGAAAGACAGGTGTTTCAGTTTTAGAAGACAGGTGTCTGCTAGGGAGGGCAGGAGCCTCCCTTGGAATGAAAGAATGTAGACCCCCTCCCTCCGAATTATTATAATTCTGAAATAAAGGGGCTTTCAGGCAGAGATCTGGGGATAGGAATAACAGTTCTTTACTAGTATAACCAGGCAAACAAACAACAATAACTACAGCATTAGCAAGAAAACAGAACCAGGGACCCCGTGAAAGCCGCCTCGTCTGAGACGGGAAGGGATGAAGGAGAGGCTTTGTTTCACAAACCCCCTTGGGTGGGCAGTCCCGGTGCTCCTGCAGGGCTCTGAGGAACAGTCAGCTGGAACAGCAGGGATGAGCTGAGATCTTGGGCTGGTGGCTGAGGTGTATCAGCAGCTCCGCAGCGGAGCCTGGCACTGCTGCACATCCCGGCAGGACAGGGTGTGCGAGGCCACCAACAAAGAGGGAAGAAGGAGAAGCAGCAGCAGCTCCGTCTGGGTGATGGTGAAATTCCCTTCACCCCACCGCAACAGCTCTGCACCCAACGTGTTCTCCTCCGAAGCTGAAGAAAGCCCGCCAAACTGTCCCCACCCTCCTTTTTTTCCTGCCCCCTTCCACCCCTGGGCCCGGCCAAACTCTTTGTCTTTTGTCAAGCACCCACCAAGTACCCACAATTAGGTTGTCCCCGCAACTAATGGGTAAAAATTCCACGGGCAAGCCAGAACTAAAAAAAAAAGGACACCTAACCTCCAACAACAGGCACATTGCTTCAAGCCTGAGCTACCTTTGAAATTTATTGTCCTGAGGAAATTACCACACTTACATGGATTGATATTTCAATGGGTCGAGGGGAAGAGAGATGCACTCTTAATCATAGAGTGGGTCTTCCTCTCCCATCAACTACCCAAAACCATGACCAAGTCACAAGAGCTGATGGCTCAGCTGATCCAAAAGGCCAGGGTGAGGCTGCAGGAACTGGCTGGTTGTGACCTTATGTGTATTCACCTCCCAGTCAGACTTTCTGGGGAAGGAAAACACTCTCCTGAGAAACTGACCAAAGAGATGTTTGAGCATTTGCTGCAGAGCAATGCTAACCTTCAGTTAGCTCTGCACAGCTACAGTGGGCAAATATCAATCCACACACCATCGCACAAATTGTTTCATGAGGAATTCCACCTCTATCCTTCTGAGAAAAGGAGCCATAGGGCACTCAAAGCTCTTACCGTGTTCACTGATGCATCTGGAGCATCTCAAAAGTCGGTGATGACTTGGAGAGATCATCAGACTCAGCTTTGGGAAGCTGATGTTGAGTTTGTGGAAGGGTCACCCAAGATAGCTGTACTGGCTGCAGCCATGAGAGCCTTTGAAAAGTTTTCAGAACTGATAAATTTGGTTACCGACTCAGCCTACGTCACACAGGTCGTGTCCAGAGCAGAGCAGGCAGTTCTCAAAGTCATAGAGAACAAACATCTCTTTAGGTTACTCTCAAAACTAATTTATTTGGTTTCAACTCGAGAGCATCCTTTCCTATATGATGCATGTGAGGTCACATACTGATTTTCCAGGTGAAATAGCAGAAGGGAACCGCAAAGCTGATTCTCTTGCTGCTCCAGCCGAAGCGGTACGTCTTCCAGATGTATTCCAGCAGGCCAAGCTGAGCCACCAGCAATACCATCAGAATGTGCCAGGACTGATCCGTCAGTTCCAGCTGACACGGGGTTGATAGTAAAAGGTCTTAGAAAATTCAGGGACTTAGAAAGAAAGTTAGGTTTGGAAAGCCCTGGGAAAAGTAGGCCCTGGGAAATATTAGGCCTTGTGCTTGCTAAAGTTCAGGTCAAACTGCACCTGTGTAGTCAGTATATGATAAATGATACAATTGTTAGATGTGATTAGATATAATTATTGTTTAAAGAACATGAGGAGCAATGTTAGGGGGCTAGGGGGATCATGAGAAATCCATGCTTGGGTAAAAACAATGCATACAATAGAACAATGTAAGTTTAATAATTAATATGTAAGTTGTATAACGATAGAGTATGAAACATGTTCAACTCAAAACCAAATCAAGTCAGATTTGGGTTTGTGTACCCCTGACACCCGGAGCTCTTTAAATAAAGCACCTTCATATAATCATTCATGATTACGTGTGATCCTGAACGCTAACATTTTGGTGACCCAGATGGGACCTTGTGAGTGCTGCTGAGCGAACTTGTGACCCGATCATGCTCCAGCTAGCACGGAGGGATTCTAGGGGAGCCCATCAGCCGTGACCATCTCTGCTGCTCACAACGTCCCTGGGAGAGAAAGATAAGCTGCTTTAATTTGGTTTGGGTGCCTGCCGGTTAGACGTGTAAAAAGCTGCGCGTGGTTGGGCTAAAGGAATTCCTCTTGGTATTGCCTAGGTGCCGTCCATAAGACGACTGCTAAAGCGTTGCAGGTTCAGCATTTGTGGTATATTATAGTTATAATATGGAGAATCTTAAAGGGATTTGGGGCAGCAGTGCTCCCATACCGGGTACTTCTCCTTTGGGGTGCTTATTAGCACATTGGAAACAGGGTAATTTTGGGGAAGAATTACATAAGGCTAAGTTGATTGATTATTGTAATACATGGTGGCCAGGATATGTCCTGGATAGTGGAGAAAAGTGGCCGAAGAATGGATCTTTGCAATATAATACTATTTTACAGTTGATTTTGTTTTGTAAGCGAGAGGGAAGTTCCGTACGTTGGCTTGTTTTTTCTATCTGCGTGACAAACCAGAATGGCAGGCTGAGTGTGGATTGATGGCGGTTAAAGCATTTGCGAATGATAAATGTGAGGTTTGTGTAAAAAGGAAATGTTTAAAACACCTGGCACTAAAAGAAAATTTGTGTCGGGGGAACAATATGGATGTTGATTTACAGGTGGCTTTAACAGAACCGAAAGAACCCGACTCTGTTTTGTCTTCCCCCACTTCACCCAATCTTATTCCACCTAACCCTATTACACCTAATTCTAGTCCACTTAATCCTACCTCACCCTTCCCTCTTTACCCTCCTCTCCCGCCTACACCAGATCCTTCTTCCCCAGGAGATGATCAAAATTTAACCGTAATACAAGAAAATGTGAAAAATGCTGGGAGGGAAAATAGCAGTAATGGGTGTTATGATAATAAATCAGCGACACCGGTATCTCACCAGACATGGTCCAAGCTTGCCCCGGTCCTGTATAAAACAGAAAAAGACTTGGACAGACAAAATCAGACTGTGATTGCCCCCTTGAGACAAGGAGTAGGAGTAGAGTGGCCGGTGTTTGTAAAGGTACCTTTCTCTCCTGCGGATTTGGTAATTTGGAAACAATCTGCTGGAACTTATAGAGAGAATCCTGACAAAGTGGCAAGGGTGGTAAAAATGGTTATGAAAACTCAGAATCCAGATTGGGATGATATACAATATTAGATACCTTAATGGATTCTACTGATAAAGAGATAGTGCTTAGAGCAGCCAAGGAGAGAGCAAGAGAAAATCTCAGAACTGGGTTAGTAACAGGGACTTTAGATGAGAATTTTCCGACCGAGGATCCAGGATGGGACCCTAATGTATTTAGGGATATGCGGAGGCTGAAAAGATATCAAGAATGGGTTCAGACAGGGGTTCAGAATGCTGTGCCTAAAACTATGAATTGGTCTAAATTGTATGAGATAAGGCAGGAAAAGAAAGGATCCCCCACTGCGTTTTTGGAAAGGCTCAAAGAAGCAGTGAGAAAATATACAGATCTGCAAATAGAAACAGAACCAGCAAAAGTTCAGCTTGCTCTTATTTTCCTTGGGCAGTTGCAAGATGATATCAGGAGAAAATTACAGAAGTTAGAAGGAGAGGAATTAAGGAATTTGGATAAATTACTTGAGGTGGCTTGGAAGGTATACAATAGCAGGGAAAGGGAAGCTAGTAAGAAGCAGCAGCAAAATCTCTTGGCAGTATTACAAGGAAGAGAGAATCCAGGACGCGGCAGGGGTGGTCGTGGATTGGGGAGGGGCGGACTCGGCAGAGGACGAGGGGTATCAATTTTGCCAAATTAGGGTTAAATCAATGTGCATAATGCAGGCAGGAGGGGCATTGGAAAAAAGAATGCCCAAACAACCCAAATAACCGGTTTAACCAGGGCAACCAGTTCCAGCAGGAAGATGTTGCCAAGGCTATGGTACTAGGAGAGTACAGCAGCTGACTAGAATCGGAACAAAAGTCAGTACAGGAACCCTTAGTAACTATACAATTAGGAGATAAAGAAGTAAAATTCCTGGTGGATACGGGAGCTACATATTCTGTATTAAATTTCCTGAAAGGGCAAATTCGGGACAAAACAACAACAATAGTTGGGGCCACAGGGAAGGAAGAGAATCGGCCATTCCTGCAACCCCTGGATTTGTGTTTTGGAAACAAAGTTTTAACATATGAATTCTTATATGTGCCTGAGTGTCCAATTCCACTTTTAGGACGAGATTTATTGGCAAAACTTGATGCAGTAATAACTTTTGAGAACGGGAAACTATTAATGAAAATACCCGAATCAAAGACAGGACAAATTTTAATGATAAAAGAAAAACCTGTCCCTACTATCCCTAAGGAAGTAGAGGATGCAGTAATTCCCTCTGTATGGGAAACAGATATACCGGGAAAACCTAAGCTGGCACAACCGATACATGTGGAATTAAAAGATGGGGTAAAGCCTGTGCGGGTCAAACAGTATCCTATAAAACCAGAAGCACGGCAAGGAATAGTAAAGACCATTGATAAATTTTTGAAGTACCAAATTTTAGAAGAATGTGAATCAGAATTTAATACACCAATATTCCCAGTGAAGGAACCAAATGGTGAGTACAGACTAGTACAGGATTTAAGAGCAATAAATGAAATAACTAAAGATATTTACCCAGTAGTAGCTAACCCTTACACATTGTTGACATCCGTAAAAGAGAAATATAAATGGATTACTGTAATTGATTTAAAAGATGCCTTTTTCTGCATACCCCTTGACAAAGAAAGTAGGAAACTCTTTGCCTTTGAATGGGAGAATCCAGAAAATGGAAGGAAAACTCAGCTCACCTGGACACGACTCCCACAAGGATACAAGAACAGTTCGACCCTATTTGGAAGCCAGCTGGTGAAGGAGCTGGAGATTTGTTCCAAAAATAGGCAAGTACTGAGAGAACAATACCTGCTGTTACAGTATGTTGATGATATACTGATAGCTCCAGAAGAAAAAGCAACCTGCATAAAGGTAACGATTGAAATTTTAAATCAGCTGGGAATGGGAAGATATAAGGTGACTAAAGGAAAGGCACAAATTGCCCAACAGACTGTGATTTACCTGGGGTGTGAAATCTCACAAGGGCAACGTAAGCTGGGTACTAATCGTATTCAAGCTATTTGTGCTATTCCAGAGCCCCAGAACTTACATGAGCTGCGAGTTTTCCTTGGGATGACAGGGTGGTGTCACCTATGGATCATAAACTATGGATTAATTGCAAAATCCCTGTATGAAGCCCAGAAGACTCAGCCGTTTACCTGGGGTAAACCACAGAAGGAGGCCTTCCTCAAACTGAAGAAAGCATTGACAACTGCTCCAGCATTAGGATTACCTGATTTGTTCAAAGATTTTCAGCTGTTTGTGCATGAAAGATTACACCTAGCTCTGGGAGTACTAACCCAGCATCTGGGAAGCTGGAAAAGGCCGGTAGGCTACTTTTCCAAACAGCTTTACAATGTGAGTGCCAGATGGCCTTCATGCCTGTGGACAGTTGCAGCCACTGTGATACTGATACAAGAAGCCAGGAAACTCACGATGGGTAGACACATAGATGTCTATGTGCCACGTATGGTAACCACTGTTTTAGAACAAAAGGGGAGCCATTGGCTGTCTGCAAGCAGAATGATGAAATTCCAGGTAATCCTGACTGATCAGGATGATATCACACTAAAGACAACTAACCTTTTGAATCCAGCCTTGTTTTCAGGTACAACAACTGAAGAAGGCCCATTAGAACACAATTGTGTGGAAGTTATAGAACACACCTGTTCAGCTAGACCAGATCTGAAAGACGTCCCACTGGAACAGACAGACTGGGAGCTGTTTACAGATGGAAGCAGTTTTGTGGAGAACGGGACCAGATACGCTGGATATGCGGTAACAACAATAGGTGTAGCGGAAGAGGCAAAGGCCTTGCCAGCAAACACATCTGCCCAACGAGCAGAACTGGTTGCCTTGACCAGGGTGTTAGAGGTGACTGATGGAAAGAAAGTAAATAAATGGACTGATTCAAAATATGCTTTTGGAGTGGTGCATGTACACGGGGCACTGTGGAAAGAAAGAGGACTACTGTCTTCTCAAGGCACACACATTAAACATCAAGATGCAGTCCTACAATTGATAAAAGCTGTGCAAAAACCGGAACAAGTGACAATTATGCACTGCAAAGCACACCAATCAGGAAACTCCAAAATTTGTGAGGGGAACTGAAAGGAAGACTTGTTGCTATATTTTATATATTAGTAAAGGCCTGTCTGCACAAACCAGTCTTTGAAAAAAGTCGTGATATTAACGGCTAAAGTCCTTGAAACCTTCCTGCAGAAGAGAGAGTAAAGCAAAACAATATCCTTGTGTACAGGAGAAAAATGTAAACCTATGTGTGTTAGCCA
Organism: Pseudopodoces humilis; assembly: GCF_049639895.1. Lineage (NCBI taxonomy): Eukaryota > Metazoa > Chordata > Aves > Passeriformes > Paridae > Pseudopodoces > Pseudopodoces humilis. The sequence continues at coordinate 6,997,051 of NC_142211.1, read as the reverse complement.
ATAGTAACTTACTTAGCCCACGGACCCTGTAAAACCCTATATAAGTGTCCTAGAGATAGAAATAAATGGCATTCACGTTTACTTCTGTGAAGGGTTATGAATAAGCTGGCGGTCTCTCAATATCTGGCGCCCGAACAAGGACACCCTGCGGGCAGGGGGGCTTCTACGGGTCCTCACACGGTGGGACGAGGCCTTGGACCGAGGTTGGTGGAGCAGATCTGAGCGCAGATAGACGCTGCCTTGGATCGGTACCGGATAGGCGACCCGCGGAAAAAGGGGGGCAGGTCACTGGGGGAGTCCGAAGGCAGAGGTGTAAGAGAGGGGTTGCTACCCTCTCCCCGCCGTGGCCGCAGGAAAAATAGATGTAGAGTCTGCGGCAGCTAAAAAACTGCTTCTTTGCATTCTCGTTAAACTAGGCGATGCAGCCAGGGAAAAAGACCTGGATATGCTCATTATATGGGCTAAAAATCACAGGCATTTAGTAGTGCACTCACTGCTCTTTGCGGTGAGGAACGGACAGATATAAGGGCTCTGATGTGGGAAATGGCAATCACGGGAAAGAGAAAAGGCACTCTGTCTCTCGGTCCAACTTGGCAGATTGTAATTAATACCTTAAAAAACACAAAAGCGAGATATGTTGAGGCTGTGAGCCCCGTAATTCTACCTGCATCACAGCAGCAGATGCCTTTACCTCCCACTGCTGGGCAAGCACTCCTATCTATGCTGCCCATGGAAAGAGGGAGGGAGAGTCAGAGAGAAGAAAATAATGAGAAAGAAATTCCACAGCAAATGCTGAAACAACGAACAGAATCTGTTCAGTTACGGCAGGATGTGATGCATCCAGAACTATTTGCTTCACTTTTGGAGTCATTCTTAACACTACAATCTTATTTACGTTCCATCTTTACTACCCTGGAAGAAAAGAAGCCAAATTTAGATTGGTTTTCACCCGAACGAGGGGGACATGGGGGAGCACTGAGGTGTGCGCAGAGAACGAAGGCAGCCCCAGGGCAGAGGCAGTGCAGAAAAAGCTCCAAGGCCACGCTGAACAATTACAGAAGCAGTTGAGCAGAAACAGGTGGCTCAGACACCTTCAAAGAGAGACAAAATAGCCAAAAAATCACGAACTATATGGTATCTAGTTCGAAATTCATCACTGTAATTAGAAGTTGATAAGCTGCAATGGTCACCGTTGTTACCACCTGGCTCTAAAAGACTTTTCGCATAACATCGCCTGCTTTTGTAAAATCGTGCCCTTTTTCCTCTATCTGTAAACAACAAGAGAGAAATCGAGAGAAAGGACTGTATGTGTTAAAGTTAATTTTGTGAGGTTTTTTCTTTCTCTCCGTTTTTCCTCTCTGCGAAAGTATGTGGGGGACGTGAAGAAAGATAACAGCAGAGAGCAGCAGCAACAGAGCGGGCAATTCACCCTCCCACTCCCTCTTTAAGAAAAAGCACCAGGATAGTACCCAGTTTGTTAAAAAGTCATGATTCATTGGTTTTTTAAAAATGTTTTTCTATACACTTCTGGAGTTAATTTTGTGTTTTAAATAATTATGAGTTGATGCAGTTGCAGTTTTTAGAGTTTTACTAGAGAAATTATTGTGATTTTTTAAAAGTTTAAAAAGGCCCCTTTTCAAAAAAAGGTGTTTAAGGTGAATATTAACAGAAGTTACCATGCAATAATTAGCTTTAAAACCTAAGGTTAAAATCTGGTATGATTTACAGCTTCTAAGAAAACCTTCCAATTAATGTTATCTACAAAAGAGATTTGTGGTTTAAAAAATAATTAGTTGAGAGAACTTTATTGTACAAGACAAAGTTAAGTTAGAGCATATATTATCTATTTGCTTGTTTTCTCCACAATTTTATTAAGGTAATTTGAGTGTGAGTCCTTTTGTTATATAAAACACATATAACTGCATATAGACCAATTTGGATTTTGGATTTTAGTTTAAGAATTGGACTTTATGTTTCTGAGAAGTGCTACAAAAGCTGAATGGCAACTTGCCAAATCCTGTGTTGTTGTGGCTTTTCTCTAGAAAAACTGCACTTTAAAATCCTAACCAATTTAGGCATATACTAGGAAAATTTCTGTTATGAATAAGTATTTTAGTAACATTTGCATTTATTGTGAGTTATATTCAAAGCCAAATGACATGGAATTGTGATGTATTTGTTACATTTTTATAATCTTTATAGTGAATCCATGTTACTGTTATATTGTGTTTAAAAGGTATATATCAAACTTTTAGTTGCCTTTTTGTAGTAACAGAATAAGATTAAGTTATGTTTTTATTTAATATAGATTAAGTATTCATAGAATTAAGAAAACTCAAATTTTATTATGTTTAGGCTTGAATAATTTTATGTTAAGTTTTATAACTTAGATATTCCTTTAACGTTAAGTTTGTTATTTCCTTTTGTCATAAATAATTATTGTTAGGATTAAATATTGTTTAATTTAAATTATTTTATGTTTTATTGGAGACACTTGTCTAAACTGCAAAGTATAGTTATTTTCCTAGAGAAATGAAGATAACTACAACTGAAACAGCTGTGATAGAACGCTGATGAACACCTGCTTGTGGATAGAAGTGAATGCAGTCTGTGACACCCTTGATTTCATTGAGAGTTCTATTGTTTCTTGCAATCTCTGCAGTTTTTGTTTGTTATAGCTTTCTTAATTTTCAGTGTTTCCAGAATTTTAAGATGATGTACCATTGCTGAGGGTCAGCTGCCATGAGGGAGGCTTCAGATTAAGCCAACTGCTGCATGGTTTAATTGGTCTGCTACCTAAGGCTTCTGATCATTTGATTTGTACAAATGCATTTTAAAAGTTTGCTGTGCTGTAAGCATCTCATAGCTGCTGCTATTGAGAACCTTGTTTTAGAAATGAGTTAAGAGGCATCTTTCCAGTTTAAAGCCTAAGGCCCTGGCCAAGCCTTGACTTTACCTGGACGAAATGTTTGCCAACAGATCCAGATATTTTCCGTTCCAAATCAGTATTTGAGTCACTTTTGACTCAGCAATTTGACCCTATTTATATGACAGCTGGATCAATTTTGAAGTGGGCTTGGAGAATCATTTCCGGAGGCGGTTATCCAGTCCTTCACTGATTTTTTTTTTGTTGTTGTTGTTTCTGTTTGTTTGCAGACTATAAGATGCTGGTGCAGTGTTTTCGTAGTTAGTAGTAGTTTTATATTATATATGTTATTAATAATGTTTATGTATAGAGAGTTTTTTAGCAGATGGGGGACACGATATATTAGTAAAGGCCTGTCTGCACAAACCAGCCTCTGGGTTAAGTCGTAATATTAAGGGCTAAAATCCTTGAAACTTGCCTGCAGAAAGTAAAACAATATTCCTGTGTACAAGGATAAGAATGTAAACTTGTGTGTACTAGCCAGTAGTAGCTTGGTCTGCCCGCAAACCCTGTAGAACCCTATAAAAGGTGTGTTAATAATAGAAATAAACAGCGTTCACAATTACTTCTGTGAAGACTGGTGAATAGCTCGGGGGTCCCTCAAGATTTATGATTTGATTGATTTTTAACTACTATCGGTTTTTATTCATACTGTATATGGTTTTGCGTTGATGTTGATGTGTATGACAGAAGTACATCTCATTTTTATTTTTTTTCAAAAGACGGGGGGAATTGATGCCCTAAAAGCATTTGATTAGTGTAATTCATTAACTTCAAGGGGAGAAGTGTCTGTGTTTTGTTGGCAGGTTCAAAAAGGTCACCTGTTCATCTTACCAGACTGTCTGCCTCTGAACACATGAGACCCAGTGAACAGAGATGTCACCACAAAGCCTTAGTACTCCAGACATGGATCAGAAGTGGACCTGTCAGGACACAGTTGTGTCTGAACACTACACAGACAGTTACCAACAGAAATTTTATGTTGTTATTATGATGTTCTGTCTCTAGCAATTTTTCAGTTATCTTTTGTTTTAAGATTTAGAAGGATGTGAAGAACAACCTGAACATCGATGCCCTCAGTCACCAATCAGCTGCCAGCTGACATCACGGGAGCAGTGAATGTTCCAAGACTGAATCGTGTTAAATCATAGTCTGTTTGTGAGAGAAATTCTGTAGAAGATCTAAGAAAAGTGTAGAGACTCCATCTAACTGTATATAAAGCAAATTGTAGTTGTGTGTTTACCCTTTCAGCAAAATGCTTTCACGCTTCGACTACATATATACCAAAGCACGTGTGTTAAAAGTAGTTAGATAATAGTTTAAGATAAAGAGTTTAGTCTGTGTAGTAATTGTTATGTTAGTATAAAGTATAAGTATTCCCCCCTTCAAGAGCTAGTGTAAGCATCTTTGAAAGTTCATTTAACGTTAAAGTTTTAGCTGTGCGTTTGCAAGTATGGTGTCATTTCCATGGAACCAACTGCTTATGGTAATGGTGCTGTGTATAGTCCCGACCAACTGTCTGCTAACTAACATCCAAAAGCAACAGAATATATGGGTCACTCTGGCACAATTTGGTAAGCCAAAAATCAATGTGTTTGAGCCTAGCCACACCTGGAGATCCTTTATGCACCTGTCTCATAGGAGTCCCTGAATGGAATCCTCAAACATTTAATGGTTTAGTTAGTAATGAAACTCAACTGAATCAATTGGCAATGTTATGAGAGTGCAATCACACTGTTGGCTTCACATCAATACAACTTGAAGCCTGCTGGCAAGCAAAAATTACCCAAGTTCCCAATGTTACCATAGAGCCCTCAGAAGAATTAGATTTGTTAGGTTCCACCAATACCTCAGGTGGATGAATGATGTTTGAAGCCCCAACAAAAGCCATTCTAACAAAGTAATGCAACACTGGGCTACAGTCAACCCTATAGCTGATCTCATTACTGCCACTGAAAGTAAAGCCTTTTTACTCACAGTGCAATCTCACAGGACAATTACTAAAGCGATTACCTAGTTCCATATTCCTAATCTGTGGAGATAGAGCATGGAATGGAATTCCTGCTAGTCCACATAGAGGACCTTGTTATCTTGGGAAACTTACTTTGTTCCATCCGAGCTTGCACCAATTGCTGAATGTAGCTGATAAAATAAAAAACATCAAACAGTCAAAGTGAAGACTGAATGAATTAAAGCTTAGCAAACTCTAAAAAGGCTCACTTGTTAGACTAAGAAAGAATTGAACTTAACATCCACAATGTTAAGTGAACTTTCAGCCGATGTGAGTAGTTTACGTCATGCAATATTACAAAATCGAGCTGCAATTGACTTTTTGCTCTTAGCACAAGGACATGGTTGTGAGGAGTTTGAAGGCATGTGCTGCTTGAATCTTACTGATCATTCAGTTTCCATCCATGGGCAACTGCAACAGCTACAGGATGGGTTACATGCCTTGAAAGAAGATGGTGACCCCATTGGAAGTTGGTTCACCAGCTGGGGTATCATTGGATGGTTGAGGTCTCTTGTGCTAGAAGGGGGATGGATTTTACTTATATTGTTAATTGCGATGACAGTTTAAGTTGTATGTTATCTTGTGTTCATAAAAGTATAGAATGAGTTACATCCAAAGCCTGGTTTGTGCAAAAAGAGAAAGGGGGGGATTGTTGCTATATTTTATATATTAGTAAAGGCCTGTCTGCACAAACCAGCCTTTGAAATAAGTCGTGATATTAACGGCTAAAGTCCTTGAAACCTTCCTGCAGAAGAGAGAGTAAAGCAAAACAATATCCTTGTGTACAGGAGAAAAACTGTAAACCCGTGTCTCTTAGCCAATAGTAACTTACTTAGCCCACGGACCCTGTGAAACCCTATATAAGTGTGCTAAAGATAGAAATAAATGGCATTCACGTTTACTTCTGTGAAGGGTTGTGAATAGCTGGCGGTCTCTCAATACAGACTGGACAGCTCGACAGGTTGCTCGGAAAATGCAAACAACAATGGCATTGATACCTTTAAAAGTTAATGTCTCAATTTAATTTTCCTCCAAAACCGAAATATTCAGTAGAAGACAAGAAATTGGGACATTTGCTAAATGCGCAGAAGAATTCAGAGGTGTGGTATGTAACTACGCAAGGACACATAGTGTTACCCCCCTTGATAATGAGAGAAGTTCTACAAATTAAACATAATGAATTTCATTGGGGTGCAGAGGCATTGGTAAAACTGCTAAAACAAAAATTAATCTCAGTACGGATGCTAACAATGGCAAAATCAGTAATGTCAAAATGTGATATCTGCTTGAAAAACAACCCAGTGGCTAGACGACAAGCACAGCTAGGGAGGATTAGGATGGGAATAGAACCAGGAGACTATTGGCAGGTAGATTTTGTAGAACTGCCAAGGACTCAAGGATACAAATATCTGTTGGTGGGGGTTGACACATTTTCAGGATGGCCAGAAGCCCTTCCCTTTCACACAAATCAAGCAAAGGAAACGGTTAAGTGCTTATTACAGGAGATCATTCCCAGGTTTGGGGTACCCCTAGGGATATCATCAGATAGAGGGCCTCATTTTATAGCCACAATAGTAAAAGAAATAAGTAGATGGCTGTGAATAACCTGGGACCTCCACACGCCATGGAGGCCCCAATCAAGTGGACAGGTAGAGAAAATGAATCAGACACTAAAGAGGCAAATCAGTAAAATATGCCAAGAAGCCAAATTGCAGTGGCCCCAGGCTTTGCCAATAGCATTGTTAAGGATTCGGATAAAACCAAAGAGTGGAATGTCAGTTAGTCCCTATGAGATATTGTATGGGAAACCATATGAATCTCCTGAACCTAACCCAAATGTACATGTCACAGGGAAACAAGAGGTATGTAATTGTGTTCTTTCTCTTGGGAAAACTTTAGCCTGGCTCCGGAGCACCCTCGTGTGGAACAGACCGCTGACTCTCGAGAATCCAGTTCATGATATACATTCAGGAGATGAGGTGTACATTAAAAACTGGAATGAAGAACCACTGAAAGAAAAGTGGACTGGGCCCCATCAGGTACTGTTGACCACCTTCACAGCAGTCAAAGTAGTCGGTGTGGACCCCTGGATTCACTATACCCAAGTGAAGAAAATCCATTCCAGATCACAGACTGTGTAAACTGTAGAACCAACACAGCTGAAGATAAGATGTATTTAATTGCTTCAAGAATGTTAATAGTAGTTGTGCCAATGCTCATTTTATGGTTATTGATGTCTTTGGAATGTGGAATGCAAAAAAGTCAAATAATCACTCTTCATTCTAGAACGAAGAGAGAGACACAAGCAAAAACACAAGTGATAAAAGTTTCCAATGAAATTCGGGCTGAGAATGTGATGATTGGATTAGTCGAAGACTTTGCCAAAATACAAAACACCAGCAGAATAATTGCCTGTCTGCCAATACCGAAGGCAGCGGGAGACCCAATAAGTTGGGGGATTATAACATCAAAATTACCTAAAGTACAAAAGAACAAAACAATTATTTGTAAGCAAGTACCAGAGTTGAGGCAAGTAGTCAAAGAGGCCTGGAAAATAACAGAAGAGTGGATGAGGCCTCTGAGGAAACGGGATTGCATCTTAAGTCATGGCAGGGTAGGACAAATCATAGAGTGGTGGGTTGAAAACCAAGACATCGCAAATTGGGAATGCTTTTTGCCACATTATGAAAAGATTAGAGAAAACATTACAGAAACCACTCTAATATGGAAGTGTGAGGCCAAAGATAGGAAAGTTCAGATAGAGCCTTGGGACAGTGTTTGGTCCATGGGTATACCTCAAAAATACCAATATATGGCAAACACCCCTTGGTGTATTAAATGGGAAGGCTCTGAGAACGAAACAGATCCAGCAGTAATGAACACTGCTACTAGTAGCCGAACAAAGGCAGACAAAGTAAGTTGGTGGGCATGTAATAAAACTTATGACTGCACTTCTGATGACATAGAGATAAAACAAATGCCAGCTTTGGTAACAGCCCTACAAATTGGTTGTGCCTGCAGAGGTATCAAACATAAACAAGGTAAAGTGGATTAGAAAATAATTGTAGGATGTACCAGGAGTACAATCCAAAGTCCAGGACCGTTTGTATGGGCAACAAGTGATGGTACTTGGACAACACATTTGCCTGTAGATGGGAAAGTAAAAGAAATTACTTTGGGCCTCCCTACCTTATGTCCAATTTGGATAAAGTCCCCATTTAATGGAAAACATGAACTTCTGCAGATAAGAACAAGACGAGAAGTTCTAGACAATGAGAATCAGGATGACATTTGGCAAGAACCCTCTAGTGGAGTGAAATTTGGGTGGGCCCTAGAATCTTTTCTCGGTCCTATAGCAAACTATCGGAATAGAGAAATGTTGTACAAACTTACAGGTCAGGTAGATAGACTGGCAAGAGTCACCCGAGAAGGATTTAAAGAACTAAACGTACTATTACAAGCCACCACAAAAATTACTTTAAAAAATCGATTTGCCTTATATTTGCTACTCTTGAAAGAGCATGGAGTGTGTGGTTTTTTAAAGGGACAGATTGATCATTGTTGCGTCCACATCCTAAATGTAACTGAAGATGTAGAATATGACATCAATCAGTTGCAACAAATAGAGCACAAAGCACAGGAAGAGCAAAAGGATCTGACCACAAGTTGGTTAGGCAAAATCTTCAAAGGGTTAGGGTGGAATGTGAATTCATGGATTAAATCTATCATTGAGAATGTGATAATCTTACTAATTGTATTCTTAGCAATTTGGTTAGTTTACAGCATCTTAAAAAGAGAAATACAGAAGAAAACGACCTGGAACCAGAAAATAATAAAGGCACTGACACGAGATCCACACCCACCATCTTCTGGTTCTCCAGTTCGTGACAGCATCCAGGACAACATTTACATCAATCTAGGATTCAAAGAACACCAAGTATAAACTCAGAAACAAAGGACTGTATCAAGTGAAAACATTTGCACTTATGGTGAAGTGAAAATGCTTTCAAAGGGGGGAATGATAGTAAAAGGTTCTAAAATCTTAGAAAATTCGGAGACTTAGAAAGAAAGTTAGGTTTGGAAAGCCCTGGGAAAAGTAGGCCCTGGAAAATGTTAGGCCTTGTGCTTGCTAAAGATCATGTCAAACTGCACCTGTGTAGTCAGTATATGATAAATGATACAATTGTTAGATGTGATTAGATATAATTATTGTTTAAAGAACATGAGGAACAATGTTAGGGGGCTAGGGGGATCAGAAGAAATCCATGCTTGGGTAAAAACAATGCATACAATAGAACAATGTAAGTTTAATAATTAATATGTAAGTTGTATAACAATAGAGTATGAAACATGTTCAACTCAAAACCAAATTGGGTCAGATTTGGGTTTGTGTACCCCTGACACCCAGAGCTCTTTAAATAAAGCACCTTCATATAATCATTCGTGATTATGTGTGATCCTGAACGCTAACAGGGTCAGGCTAAAACCATTGTGGACACCTGTCCCAGATGCCAGCTCCAGGCTGAGCCATCGCTGGGTATCGGGGTTAACCCCAGAGGCCTTGGAATCTGTGAAGTGTGGCAGACAGACATCACACACATTCCCAGTTTTGGTCGCCTTAAGTATGTACACGTGAGAATTGACACATACTCAGGGACAGTGTATGCCTCTGCTCATGCAGGAGGAAAAGCTATACATGCCAATCAACACATGGTACAGTCCTTTTCAGTGCTGGGGATCCCTAGGGAAATTAAAACTTATAACGGCCCAGCGTATAAATCCAAGGAGTTCCTAGAATTTGGCCTGCAGTGGGGAGTGGAACATAAAACTGGCATCCCCCACTCCCCCACAGGTCCAGCTGTGATTGAGAGTACCCACCAGATGCTCAAACAAGTCCTAGCCAGGCAGGGCAGTGGGACAGTGTGGATGGCTTCACAGCAAAAGCTATGCAAAGCTATGTTTACCATCAATTTCTTGAACTGTTCATTTGAAAACATGAGTCCTCTGGTGGCTCGGCATTTTAACAGTGGTGATCAATTTAAGTTGTCACAGCGTCCACCGGTTTTAATCAGGGACCCAGAAACCTGGCAGACTATGGACCTCTATGAACTTGTCATCTGGGGGCGCAGCTACGCGTCTGTATCCACCCCTACAGGCCCCCGATGGATTCCTCAAAAATGGGTAAAGCCTTTTGTTCCCAAAAACCCAGCTCCAGCAGAAGGAGATGGAAAACAAGTGGCAGTTGCCTCCAAGAGAAGACATCGCTGGGAAGAACAAGAAGAAATCTTCCTGGCCTCTGGTTACTCTCTGACCTGCACACCCTTACTCTGAATATGTTTTAAAAATGTTTGTTTCTTTTCTTTTAGAAAAACCTACCTCACACTCAAACCCATGATGAGCCTTACCTCAGCTATCATCCTGCTTGCTCTGAGCAGCCTGGCAGCTGCCTGGATCGTCCCTCAGCCACAACAGAACATCTGGGTGACCCTGGCACAAACACTCCAGCAAGAGAATATCTGCTTGTCCACTGCAGCAGCAAAAGACCCTATGTCCACCTGTCTGGTAGGAATCCCACTGCAGGCTGGAGACTTTCCAGACAGCTTTGACACTCCCAAGCCAAACACAGTTCCCAAAACAGACAGCACACAGCCACGTGAAAGCCGTAAGCAGCGGGCTGTAGTAGTGAATAACCCTTTGAAGGAGTGGTTACCAAAACTGCTCAAAGCAGATAAGGAACCCCAAGAATTAGAGCTATTAGGTTCCTCCCCCACACCTTATTGTGTCCACTTCACTTACAACTCTCTGTCTGATACTAAACTACATCACCACATAATCCAGTATCAAAATTAATTCAAAGCAAAACAATGGTGTAGTATGCTAAGTCACGTCACAGCAGACGATCCTCTCCGCTCACATCTAAGAAACCTCCATAAAGGTTTATTTCTGATTTGCGAGGATAGAGCATGGGCAGGGATCCCATCTCGGCTTCTAGGAGGGACATGTACTTTTGGGTGGCTGTCCCTGTTAGCACCCAACCAAACCCAAATCACTAAATGATTCCGAAAGACAATTTGACCCACAAAATCCACAAAAGAAGCACTGACATTTTGGACCCAAATTGTGATTCTGAAATTTTCCATTGGTCAAAATCAAAAAAAATTGCCGCATCCATATTTATTCCATGGGTTGCAGCTGCCAAAGCACTACCTGAATTAGGACATTTGGAGTGCTGGGTAGTTAAACAGGCAAATTTAACATCCCCCACCCTCAGCTCCCTCCTAGAAGAAGAGATCACCAGGAAAGCCACGCTCCAGAACCGAGCGGCCATAGATTTCCTTCTGCTGCTGCATGGACACGAACTAGAGAAATTTGAAAGACTTTGCTGCCTAAACCTGACCTCGAAAGCTCTCAACGTCCACGTAGCCCTCCGAGAGATGAAAAACCTGATTAGACAAGTGAAGCAAGAATCGGAGGACTGGTTTAGCAAGCTGTTCAAAAGCTGGGGACTCTCAGGATGGTGGACTTCAGTAGTTAAAACAATCCTGTTGTTCTTTGTTGTTCTGTTTCTGATCGTGCTAGGATTCGGGATTGTTTATTAAAAAACCGCTCAGACTATTCAGCGGAGTCTTCACAAAAGTATGGCGAATGTTGTTTATTTCTATCTTTAGCACACCTTTTATAGGGCCTGACAGGGTCTGCGGGCTTAGAAAGACACTATTGGCTAATACATATTGTTTTACATTTTTTCTCCTGTACACAAGGCTATTGTTTTTCTTTCATTCTTGCTGCTCCAGGAAAGTTTCAAGGACACTAGCCTTTGATATCATCTCTTATACCAAAGGCTGGCTCGTGCAGACAGGCTTTTACTAAAATGTCATTCTTTTACTCTGCTAAAATGTCTTACTACAATTGTTCGTTGTTTCATTTTAAAAGCTATCAGTAGTTTAATCCCCACTACCTCAGAAGTCAACCACATAGAACTAACGGACCGAAAGCAACCTAACCGGCCTGCCAATCACGAGTGGTGGACAAACTCGTGTTCTGCGTAAAAATAAGCCCAAAGCCCTATCTTTAATTTTATATTATAAGAAAGGGTGAGGTGTTGTAATGCATTAAGAAACATGGTATGATCCGGAGATATACCCTCTGAGCTGCAGAGTGTTGGTCTCTTCCCAACTCCTCCCTTGTAATGTTTTCCTATTGGTTGTAATATGTAACTCTACCCCCTTTCCCCTCCCTTCATAAAGCAGTGCGGGATCAGTCTCAGTCTCTTCCTCTTTTCTGCACCAGATCCCCTGAATAAAGCTGGGACATCGTCCCAAGAAGAAGAGAGCCTTGTTTTTATTTTTCTTTTTCTCGCTATTAGTATCTTCCCTTCTCTCTGAGCAGCGGCTAGGCAGACTGTGGTCGCAGGGAGGCTGGGGAACATATAGTAACATCAGCAATAAACCAGCCATAGCTCTAAGAAGTCACGAGTTTCTTCTCCGCACAGCAATATATAACTTTTTAGTCCAATAGACAGTTGACACAAAACTTATTTTCACTTATTAACCTATCACCTTTACTTAATTTTGCCGCACTGCATCTGTCTTTTAACCAATAAGCTGACAGGTCACATATTCATACACTTTCTTACTACAGTTTTTAGATCTCTAACTTACTCTATACATCACACTATTACAGCTTATACCTCAAACTATTTTACCTTATATAATTTCTTACTTACTCTAGGCATATTCTTACTTGTACCTATAGGAACATAAGTTTATAATTTCTCTACCCAATGTCTGTGTACTTTCATTACTGCATCAATCCAAGCTCTTTCCAAGGCTGCAAATTCAACTCTTCAATATATGTAGAAGTTTCTATTCCTCGGTTTCCAACAGGTTGCATTCTTCCCTAATAATGTGTTGTGGATTCTTTTGGTTATTGTTATTGTGTTGATTATGTTTTCATTTTTTCTACATTCCTCTAAGAAGGCTACTGGGGAGGCCTTATTAATTACAAAGATAGGGGGCATTGTGGGGGACAGTGATCTAGCCACCAAGACACCATTCCCTGGAGGGGAGGATAGCCATTAAGGAGTTAACTTGCCCTGGGAGAGAAACCACGGCTAGCTACGTCTATAGGTATGGTGAAGTAAAAATGCTGCCCCCAGAATGCCTCCAGTTTTCACATAGATCCCGTGTTTCTCATTGGTTTTCGCCTTCGACACACCCTGACCTGCAGGGAATAAAAGGTCACTTCTCTGTGACCCCAGCAGCATTAACATCAGGGATTTCTTGGAGGATAGAGATGAATTAAACCTCCTAAAGAGGTCAGCTACAAAGCTCTGTCTCTTTCTTCTATTTAACTTAAGAGATGATTTCACTCCACCAGTCCTTTTAAGGGCTAGAAGCTGAAATCCAGAAGCAGATGCAGAGGTGTGGGAAGTCACTGCCCCCTACCCCCCCCCCCCCCCGCACTGATCCAGCTGGATAACAAATACCCTCCTGCCCCTTTACTCCTTCATCTCTTAGCTTTTATATCTGAGTTACTATCATATGGTATGGAATATCCTTTTACTTAATTTGGGTCATCTGTTCCTGTTGTGTCCCATCCCGGGATCCAGCAGGTAGAAGTATAGAGGCCCAAATGTCACTCAAGAACTTCCAGGGACAGGAGGTATGGGCAGGCTGTTTTGACTCTCCCATTAATCTATTACTCCATACATTGCTGACAGCTACATTTGTGGGGTTTTTTTTAAGCAAGGAGTATATCTAAGTTCAATCAGATTCAAATTATTGTTAATGAGGGACCCAGTTTGTTTTACTATAGTCTTCACTATGGCTTGCAGACGAATCTCACCTCCAAAATTTGGAGCACCTTTTCCCCCCCTCTTTCTTTTCCACTGACCTTTGTGCCACCGTGTTTTCATTCACATCTCCTCAGTTTCTCTTCTTCTCTTACTAGAAAAAAACTGCTGCTTGTAGGTATCGTCAACAAGTCCCACTAATTCAAAGATTCTTGCAAGATCCTGCGGCACAGGGAACTTTATCTCATCTAGGTTCTGTATCAGGGAATCATTGGTCATGCTTTCGCTGCCGGACAGGCAGTCCCGCCACCATCGTGCAAGCAGTGGTGGCTGCCGTGACACTAGTGCTATTTAATGCCTCTTTTCATGTGGGACACTGGGAAGGGATAAGCCACTGCCACCACCTCCTTCCATGCCCTTGTACTCTCAGCGGCTAGCTAGGGGGGTCCAGGCAGCCAAGGCTTGCCACGGGTTGCACAGAGATGGCGACAGCCATGGCTGTGTATCCCTGCAGGCCGCGCCATCATGGTGGCGACCACAGCGGTGGCTGCGGTGCCTGCCCACCCCAGGGGAAAAACTGTGCCTGTGCTGTTTTGATTTTCCTCTTAAATAGGTCATGACAGAGGTGTTACCAACCTCTCTAATTGGGCCTGCAGCATGTCTGTCTTCAGAGCCATCAGAGATTGGCTCTGTTGGACATGGTGGAAGCTTTTAGCAGCTTTTCATAGAAGCTACCCCTGTGGCCCTCCCCCACTACAAAAAAAATCAAGCTGTGCCAAATCAACACAATCCCACCACATCTCTCTATTTCATCATTTAACTATCTGTGTTTACACCTAGAGGTATTTTTTTCTCCCCCTTTTTGTGGTGTTCAGGTTGATGGTGAGATGTATTTTTCTTTCTAATGAGGTCATTTCTTTCCTAGCATTAGTGCAGCATCATTAACCTGGTAATTGACAACATGCAGGCCTGGCTGAGTTTTGGACCCCTGTGTTTTTAATGGCTTCAAAAATAATTTACCTACCATGGCAGAACTCTTTTTTGGGTGAGATGTATGACTTTGAAATGTGCTGGTCTAGCAAACTGCTACAATGACAGCTCTGTGACCAGTGAGGAAGTTGTTACCCCTCAGCACTGAGAGATTTCAATTGCTAAAACATAATTACTGCCAAGGATGAGCCGAGCCCTGGCAGATGACTCAGGACTGGGATCCCTGCAATGGTCCCTGAAGATGAGCATCCTGTCCCTGCCCAGGGCTGTGGGGTCTGGCTTAGCCCAGGCTCCCCCCGGCATTCCCTCCAATGTCCACTGGAAGGGAAAACCCCAAATCAACCTCTTGATTCAATGTTGGCCTCTTTTTGGGCTGCAGAACCCCATGGAGACTACTCAGTTGCTGTAAAATAAGTGAAACTCTATCCTTGAAAATGCTTTTCATGCAATGACTTTTATAAATATAGAAGGCCTGACTTATAAGTTGTTTTCCAAGTATGGGTGGGTTTTGTTGTGTACAGAAGAACTTGCTTTCTGATTGTTGCAGGTGGAGTGGGGGGCTTCAGACAAAGTTTATTAAAGAAACCCAGCCCTTGAGTCATGAGGTTCTGAGAGGACACCCTTGCTTTCTAAACTTCTCAGAGAGAGGAGCCAACATGCAGCTGGATCCAGTCCTAGCCCTGGACTTTGTCAATGGTTTAAGTTTTACAACTTTGCCCTGCACGTTTTAATGATGGCGAATCAGATATATTTATATTAAAATGAATTATTTATCAAGATAAATGAATAGACAAAAAGAACTCAACCAAAATTATTTATTACACAGTATAAAAGCTAAAACTACTATTACAGTATAAGGTAGGATAGTGTGCAATATGAAAGCAATATTAAAGCAATTATATTAAAGCTAGCAAAAAGAAACAATTAGTAGAGATTGATGTAACTCACCCATATCAACACTCATGGGCAGGTCTCTTTCTCTTAACCTCGAGGAGTATCCTTGGTGGATTGTTGCAGTCCGCAACCTCAGGATCTTGTCCAAGGAAGCCGCAGGGTTCTGGGGACCAGCATGGAACACCAACAAGACGGGGTCCCAGCTCATGAAACTATTTATTCAGCATGGGAACAGACTCAGATCCAGAACAAAGAGCCCCAAACAAAGGCAGGACAGGGGTTTTTGAGGGACAAAACTCTTGAGGGTCTCCACCCTTGAGGGTGGAGTTCAGGGTCAGGGACCACTAGGAACACAGCAAGGGAGAAACCCCCCAGGGACGCAAACCTAATCAGAACTCCTGAGCCTGTCTTTCACAAGGGGTTTGGGGTGGGACAATGCTTATCTAAAAAGTAACTCTTTGCCTCCCGAGGCACATCACAACAGTGGATGTCTCCAGACCCCAAGGGAGGAATCTCCACACACTTCAAGGAGAAATAAGATAGAACCTACCCTATGGAAAGTGGACTGGTGATTGACTGTCAGTCATATGCCTCGAGGTCAGCTGTGTTAGCTTAACATTTTTAAATAAAGATACTTTACCATATCTGTGGACATGATTTTCTGAGCCTGAGAGAGTTTTCAGCCTGTCAGTGGCTAATCTGTTCCCAGGGGAAAGTTTCTTGAGAACAGTTTTTCTCTCAAGGACTGTTTTTTGTAAATAGGTTTTTGGTTCCTAAAATAATATTATACAGATGTCTTGAGTGTTTTCTTTTGTCCACAATAGGACAAGAGAGGTGTTATTCCCTTTACCAATCATGTTAAACCTGTATCGGAACACCTTATAAAATAGGCTGAAGGAGGTCTCCAGGCTTTCCCTGTGGTTAAGGCAAACCCTCAGACAGGACAGCCTAACACGCATCAGATTATATCCTTCAAAGCTGTGTTGGACATTAGAGACAAGGTGGCTAGATATGGTCTAGGTTCACCGGAGGTGATGCAGATGATTAGAGTCATCAACTCTGAGCCACTGGTACCATATGACATTAGGCACCTTGCTCAGGTGTTATTTCAGCCTGTCCAGCTTGAAGTCTTTGAAGCAAATTGGAGGCAGTTAGCTGTAAAAGTAGCTGGACGAAATAGTCAATTTTCTCACCAAGACCCCAGGTATGGGGTTGGAGGTGACCTGTTGACATGGGCTGGAAATTTTTCTAACCCTGATTTTCAGTCTATCTTCCACCCACAGATGCTGGATCAGTGCCAGAAGACAGGCATTGCAGCTCTGGTGAAAACCACCGAGTTAGCAGCTCCAAAACAGAGGTTTGTCACTATAGCCCAAGGGACTAAGGAACCTTATTTAGAGTTTGTTGAAAAACTCTGCATTTTTGGAGAAGTAGGTGGGCGATCCTGATTTGAGAAAGCTACTGACTGGACAGATTGCAAGAAGCAATGCCAATGATGATTGCAGGAGGGTGATAGAGGCCCTCCCAGGGGATCCATCCTTAGAAGATATGGTCCAGGCTTGTGCAAATATGGGCACCACAGATTATAAGATGGCTGCCTTGGCTATTGCCTTAACAGCATCCTCAAAAGGGCCAAAGGGTAAGCAGCTGTCCTGGGTTGATTATGATGTTAAATTGTATCCCCATTCGTCCACCTAACCCAGACACAGGTTTTGTATTCTTAAAATTCCATCTCAGAGTAAAAGTGAGTGGAAAAGAAGCACCGAGTCTGTTATCAGAGACTGTACTTGCTCCCCCCGCATCGGGAGTTTTGACTACAGCACAGACAGACAACAAGACACAGATCGCCTTGGCTTTCCAACTAGCCGGAGCAGAGAGGTCTTCCTGGACTGTTTTCTTTCCCTTTTTTGAAACGAATCGAACCTGCTCTGGACTGGGGACTCGGGGGAGCACCGGGAGCTTGCACCCGTGGACTACCAGGAGCCCAGCCTGGGCAGCGGCATTTTCCAGCGCCAGAGGGACTGATAACAGAGTGAACACCTACAGGAAAGAGACCCTCTGAAGTTTGTCATCTCTTCTGAAGGGCAAAAGGTTTTGTAATGTGATATCATTCATTTTTGTGCTGGGTAGTGCTGTGCCTGTGAAATAAACAGGTTTTTTCCACTTCTCTCAGAGAAATCTCTTCCCGAACCGGTTGGGGGGTGGGAAAAAAAGGGCCACGTGGGTTTGCTTCCCGGGGGGAGCCCCACTGGAGGTTTTCTCCCAAATTTTGCCCTAAACCAGGACAGCAGCAGAAATGGGTGACTGCACAAGCCAACAAGAGCAGGGGAAACAGAAACAGAAAGGAAAATCTCCCTTGTTTCTGTGCGGTCAGTGTGGAAAGCCAAACCATATTGCAGAGGCTTGCATGGCAAAATTAGATGCCAAAGGCCAGACTTTGCCAAATTTGGGAAACATGAAGCTGAGAGCTTTGGGGAAATGCATGCAGACAAAAGCATTTCCCCAGGTCCCAATGCTGATGAAGGCCTGTTCAGCTGGCTTGTGGACAGCACCCATGGCTCAGCCAGACTTGATGTCTGCACAGCAGCAACAGTAGTCTTGGACTCTTGCAAAGTGCACAAAGTTCCTTTGGATGCCTTTGGATGCCTGGGAGAGGGCAAATATGCTCTCCTCATGGGGACATCAGGTACCACTCTTCAGAGTATCTTTGTGCATCTGGGACTTATTGATGCTGATTATACGGGACAGATTTGTGCTATGGTTTCCACTCCCACCCCTCCTGTCACTATCCCCGAAAAAACATGCATTGCTCAACTTGTGCTTTTCAAGTCCTCAGTCTCCAGGGCTGCGAACCGGTGTCGAGGGGATGGCTGCTTTGGATTGACTGGACCACCTCAAGTGCACTGGACTGCAACCCTGACTGACAAACGTCCTGAGATGTGGAGTACCCTGTGCCTCCCTGGTGCCATCCTGCCAGAGATCCATCTACAAGGTCTGATCAACAGGGGTGCCGATGTCACCATCCTGTCCTTCTCTGTGTGGCCTCCGCAGTGACCTCTGGATCTGGTGGAGTCGGCTGTCACAGGATTGGGTGGAACGGTGTAGTAAAACATTTTAACAGAGTAAAAGCATGATATTTTAGTAAAAGCCTGTCTGCACAAGCCAGCCTTTGGTATAAGCGACAATATTAAAGGTAGTATCCTTGAAACTCTCCTGGAGCAGCAAGAATGAAAAACAATAGCCTTGTGTTCTGGGGAAAAGAATGTAAACAATATGTATTAACCAATAGTAGCTTGCTAGGCCCGCAGACCCTGTCAGACCCTATAAAAGTGTGCTAAAGATAGAAATAAACCATGTTCACCATACTTCTGTGAAGACTTGGCTGAATAGTCTGGCGGTTTCTCAATAGAACAACACAATGTTTTGTAAGCCAGAAGCTTGTGATGATCACAAACTCAGAAGGACAGTCTGCTATGGTTCAGCCTTATGTCACCACAGCTATTGCTAATCTCTGGGGGTGGGATGTACTGGCAGCTTGGGGGGTACAGATTGGGACAGGTTTTTGATGGGGCCCACTGCGAACAAGGGCGCACAGTGTTCCATGCCTCCTTTATGGGGGCAGGGAGACAAATCCATCTGGGAAAACCAGTGGTCCCTCCAAAAAGAAAATGTAGTCGCCCTTCAAGATTTGGTTCAAGAGTAAGTTACAAGCTATACCAATCTGCCAGGTTTCATAGCAGAAGGTAATGCCAGGGCTGACAAGTGGGCTAACCCTGCATGGGTAGCACCTCAGCCTCATGTACTAGCCCAAGCCAAAGCATAGCAAGAATTTTTTCATCAAAATGCACATACATTGCAAAAGCAGTTTCAGTTGTCTCCAACTGAGGCTAGTGACATTGTCAATTCCTGTGATGACTGTCTGTCCTGGGGTGATTGTGATGTTAAATTGTATCCCCATTCATCCACCTAGCCCAGAAATAGGTTTTGTGTCCTTAAAACTTCATCTAAGAGTAAAAGTGAGTGGAGAAGAAGCACTGAGTCTGTTATCAGAGACTTGCTCCCCCCACATCCCAGGATGGGGTTTTGACTACAGCACAGACAGATAACAAGACACAGATCACCTTGGCTTTTCCAGCTAGCCAGAGCAGAGAGGTCTTCCTGGACTGTTTTCTTTCCCTTTTCCTTGAACGGATCAAACCTGCTCTGGACTGGGGACTCGGGGGAGCACCCGGAGCTTGCACCCGTGGACTTACCGGGAGCCCAGCCTGAGCAGCGGCATTTTCCAGGGCCAGAGGGTTTGATAACAGAGCGAACATCCACAGGAAAGAGACCCTCTGAATTCTGTCATCTCTTCAGAGTGGCAAGAGGTTTTGTAATTTGATATCGTTCATTCTTGTGCTGGGTAGTGCTGTGCCTGTTAAATAAACAGGTTTTTTCCACTTCTCTCAGAGAAATCTCTTCCCAAACCGGTTGGGGGGTGGGAGAAAGGGGCCACGTGGGTTTACTTCCGGGGGGGGGGGGGGGCCCCATTGGAGGTTTTCTCCCAAATTTGCCCTAAACCAGGACACTGTCATGCGCTTGCTCCGCCTTTACCGGTGGGAGTAAACTCCAGAGGTCTCAAGGTCTTGGAAGTTTGGCAAACGGATGTTACCCAAATTGATGAATTTGGCAGACTCAAGTATGTGCATGTGTCTATTGACACTTTCTCCTCTGCCATGTGGGCTTCTGCTCATACTGGAGAAAAAACTTGCAAGGTCATTGCCCATTGGAGGCAGGCTTTTGCTGTTTTAGGGATACCTTCTACTGTGAAGACCGATAATGTCCCTGCTTATGCCTCACAGAAAGTGCGTCAGTTAATGCAGTTGTGGGGTGTTTTGCACAAATTTGGCATTCCACATTCTCCAACTGGTCAAGCCATTGTTGAACGTGCTCATGGTACTCTGAAGCAGGTTCTTCAAAATCAAAAACGGGGAATACAGGGTGAAACCCCGCACAGTCGATTGGCAAAAGGCTTTGTATATGGTCAATCACCTTACAGTGCCACAGAATTCAAATAACCCTGTCATCTTGAACCATCACCTTTCATTGCAGGTTTGGGCAAGACATATCAGCCTAGAGCAAAAGTTTGGGTGCAAAATTTGACCACCAAGCAGTGGGAAGGCCCGTTTGAGCTTATCGCTTCGGGTCGTGGGTATGCATGTGTATCCACAGATACTGGGGTGTACACTGGGTACCTACAAAGTGTGTCCGTCCTGACCTGCAATCGCAAAGGCAGAACCGAGCCAACAGGCCAACTACACGCCGTGACCAGAATGAAGGTCATCAAGTGGTGGAACCTTTGAGTGATGACACAGATGCAGAAGATGCGAGTAATCACTCGGATGGTTCCTCTACAAGCAGGCGTTAAATATTTTGCTCATTTTTTCTTTTTTTTCTTTTTTTTATAGAAAAAAGGGTGAGATGTGGACATGATTTTCTGAGCCTGAGAGAGTTTTCAGCCTGTCGGTGGCTAATCTTTTCCCAGGGAAAAGTTTATTCAGAACAGTTTTTTCTCTCAAAGACTGTTTTTTGTAAATATGTTTTTGGTTCCTAAAACAATATTATACAGATGTCTTGAGTGTTTTCTCTTGTCCCACCAATGGGACAAGAGAGGTGTTGTTCCTTTTACCTATCATGTTAAACCTGTATCAGAACACCTTATAAAAGGGGTTTAAAAACCCCGAAATAGAGCTTTCTGCCTTCTTCAGATGAAAACCTCTGGCTGCTGTGATTGTGTTAGCATTCAGGAACACATAATGACAGAATGATTATATGAAGGTGCTTTGTTGAAGAGCTAGCTCTGGGTGCCAGGGGTACATATACCCAAATCTGACCCAACTTGGTTTTGAGCTGAACATGTTTTTATACTCTATCGTTATACAACTTACATATTAATTATTAAACTTACATTGTTCTTTGTATGCATTGATTTTACCCATGCATGGATTTCTCGTGATCCCCCTCTCAACCCCTAACATAGTTTCTCATGATTCTTTAAACAATAATTATATCTAATCACATCTAACCGTTATATCATTTATCGTATACTGACTACACAGGTGCAGTTTCACCTGATCTTAGCACACACGAGGCCTAACATTTCCCAGGGCCTACTTTTCCCAGGGCTTGCCAAGCCTAACTTTCTTTCTAACTCCCCAAATTTTCTATGTTTTTAAAATCGTTTACTATCAATTGAATCCATGCTCCTATTTTGTGTCCACTAGTGACACATATCTGCCACATCTTTACCTCACTATCAGGATGAGTCAAACTGGCTTTAGCATAATTCAACACCAAAAGCAGCCCCCTCTCAGTCCACCACCAGCAGCATTGTAAATAGGGCATTGTTCGAGTTGCTTGACCATGTTCCAGGGCAGTGCACCCTGCTACACTGATGTTGGTCAATTCCTTTTTAAGAACCTTCCACTTCCTCCAAATAGTCTGGTGTAATGAAGGAATTTCTGTCTCTCTTGTGCACCTTGTAGTTTTCCTTCTCCTTTCAGTTTTGTTTCCCTGTTGCTTTGAAAAGCATGACCCAGGTTATTTGCTTCTTTGCTTTTCTTCCCTTTTGACCCTCTGAAGTGAACGGTTTTTACAAGCTCATATGCACTGTGTGGTAACTGGGTTTCTCAGTGCGCAGATTTGGTAAGATGCTGATGGCAGAAAGCAGATAGAGTGTCTCCCACTACCTTTTTATATATGTATTTTGCTTTTGCTTTTATTGTGAATCTTTTGACTCAGCAGCTTAGTCAAAAATATTTTTTAAATTCTGTTTTGGTTAATCAAAACATTTCCTTCAACCCTAAGTGTGCTACCAAACAGGTTATATTTCTGTAAGAAGTCTATGCAGCATTGGGGCAAGATGTTGGAAAATTCTTTCAACTTCAGCACAATATTGTATGATCCCTATATTCATAGTTAATGCTTAATTTTGTACCATACAGTGCTTAGTACAAATACCAGAGCTTAATGTGGCCTTGTGTTAACTCCCTACATCTGTGACTAATGTCTTGTGCCAGCTAATGCTTCCTTGTTTACTTCTATCAGTGGTTAATATGTACTTGCTGATATCTTAGTTTTGAGAACAAGGATTGTGTGTCAGAGCAAAGAATGATAAGACAAGTACATTATGACCTGATGACATATTTGAGATACTCTCAAGGAGAAAAGATTTATCAGAAGATCTGTAACCATATCCAAATAAGTACATGGAAATAATTATCCAGTCAGAACAGAACAAGATGTGAAAAATATGCTCTACACTGCAGCCAGGGAGAATGGTCCTTCCTGGAGCTTCTGGCAAAAAGTACCCGGGGAGACTTGAGGATGACCCTCGGGGTTCTGGAGTTTGGGATACAAAGGGTCCAAGCTGCACCCCAAATGAAAAAGAGATACTGGCAGCTTATGAGGGGGTGTGAGCTGCTTCAGAAGTGATTGGCACCAAAGCACAGTTCCTCCTGGCACCCTGACTGCCAGTGCTAGACTGGATGTTAAAAGGGAAAGTCCCTTCCACACATCATGCCACTGATGCTATGTGGAGTAAGTGGGTCACGCTGATCACACAGGGAGCTCTAATAGGAAACCCCAATCGCCCAGTGATCTTGGAAGTTATCACGAATTGGACTGAAGTCAAAAATCACTTCTCCACTCAACCTGTAGGTGTGTCTGGGATTGCCGCAACCCAGGTGCAGGACCTTGCACTTTGCTATGTTTAACTTCATGAGGTTTGCATCAGCCCACCTCTCAAGCCTGTCACAGTCCCTCTGGATGGCATCCCCTCCTTCCAGCATGTCGACTGCACCACACAGCTATCCATTAGCTCCCAAGAAGCTACTGTTCCTTTCCAAAATAAATGCTCTCCTTCTTTCACCTGTGGTCGTAGGTTTGCCATGCTGTTCAGAAAAGCACTGGAAAACCCTGATGGATCGCCTTGAACTAGAACAGCTTTTCAAGGTGTACGATAATAACTTCAGGAATCAAAGGAAGGTCACAATGTACACATTCAACATTCCAAATCAGCGTCAAAAGTCATGAGTCATATGCCAGAAGAACTTGACATTTCTCATTAGGTGGTTTTGTGCTGTTTCTTGTTTGGGAGCTTTTGGATCATGTTTTCTGGTTTTCCCTTCAAGTCACAAAAGTGTAATGTTATAAATCCATATTGTGATATTGGCTTTCGCAAGTATTAAGATGAATGCTAAATGTTATATGTTTCTGCTATGTTTTTTTTTTCTTTTTCTCCTGCTAGCAAGTCTTAGACATAGGTCAAGAAGAATTTTGGATGTTAGGGTAATGTCCTGTCTGTACAAAGCAAGATAACCTCCAGGAAAGAGGTGATGAGGCCCAGGCTGTTATCAGCAGCAGGGCGATGGAGACTGTTATAAATGCAAAGGCAGATTTGGGTTAAATAAAAACGATTTATTATAAAACAATTTCTATAAAAAATAAACAATGAGGGAAAACCACAATAAAACAAACAGCGCAGCGCTGGGTGGACAGGGGTCTATACCCAAGGTATAGGTGTTCCCAAATCCACGAAGGAGGGTAAACTGTCCGGGGTTTTTATAGGGATTTTTAGCCTTGAGGCCAAATTCCAGGCAGGCACCATTCATCAACAGTCCTTGATTGTCGTATGAATTGATTTCCTGGCGTTGGAGAACAGAGTGGAATGGACGTCCGGACCGAGTCTCCTCATATGTAAAGAAGTTCTGAGTGGCTCTTGATTTCATTGTGGTTCAGGCCATCCGGATGGGATGGTTGGATCCGGTTTGGAGCCGATGGATATTTCGGCTGGATTTTTCCTTTTGTTTACCTGATGGCTTCCCCCAACGGTAGCCTGCAAGGCGGGGTGTTCAGGTCCGGTGATGAATATCTCGTCGGAGCCTCTCCGTTTTGGCTTGATGTTTCGTGTCCTGTCTATTCTTCCCCGTTGATGGTCACCGAGCCTGTCCTTGTCAGTTTGAGGAGTTTTTTTTCCTGTCAGCTTGATGGGCCGTGTCCTGTCTATTCTTTTTTGTTGATGGGCGCCGGCTAGGATCGTTATCCTTTGAGTGGGAATTCGTGGCTAGATCTGGGAAGGGCTTGTGTGTCATACTGTACTTTATATTTTATATCATTATTGTTATATACATTTATTTAGATTTCTACGAATTTTTACAAGTTCATTTCTCACAGTCCCCCGCCTAATAATTCATTACATTAAAAATTCGTGTTATTTCATCCAATTCTGCAGGGGAGGACTATAATTTTTTTTACTCACATTCATCTTCTTCCCAGTCCGTTAACGAATTCTCACTATATGCTTGTGCCAGGTTATATTTATTTTCAAAATTCTTTAAGGCTTTAATCACATTTCCATTTTCTTTTTCCTCCTCTAATTTCATTAGTTTAGAGAGAGGAGTAGGTCTCCCTTGCGCTTTCTCAGGATCAATTGGAAGTGTGGCAATCTGCATTCCTTGCACAACAGAGTGAATTAGTCTGATGAAGCAAGGAATTAAGCAGGGAAGGAAAATGATTCCGGCAACTGAACAAGTGATGAAAAATACTAGCTTCTTCCACCAAGCCCCTTGCCCGAATATCTGGTCCCACCAGGAGGCTTGTAGGATTGAATTCCATTTTTGGACTGGCACATGAGCTACTTTTTTAATTTCAGCAGCCAATCCTTTTATTGTTTCTCCGTAATCGTCTATTTCCATACAACACTCGGATTCGTTGTATCTGCCACACACTCCTCCCTCCTCGGCTAGCAAATAATCGAGAGCTAGTCTGTTTTGGTACACAAAAGCTCTCATTTGTGAATGTTGTTTGGCTAGGAGTTCTAGGGCTTCTGAAGTGTGGTTGGAAACTATCTCTACCACCGCTTGCAACTTGATAAGTCTGTTGAGGAGATAAATGGGGGTTCTGTAACCCCAGCTGCCATCATTTGCCTAAGTAGCGGGCCCGTAATATTGAATGATCCTTTTGGCAGGTCATTCTTCCTCGTTCTACTTCTGGTTGCCTCCCGCTATTGGTAGTTTCCGTTTTAATTCCCTCCTTTGTCTGTTTAATGTCTCAAAGAGAGGGGCTCAATGATTTACTCTCTGTTTTAGGTAGAGTAAAGAAAAAGGACCGAATTATTCCAAGTGTGCAGGATCCTTTCCATTTTCTGGGTAGCTCGCTGTATGCCTTTTTTTACATATCCAATATATACTATCAGGAGCTTCCCAACCCTTGTTCAACTTTGCCGGATCATCCCAATATTCCTTCAATCCTATTAGCTCATGGAAGGGATTGGCCCCAGAGTTTTTGTACCAGCAAAGTTCAATTATTTCCATCCATTCACAGTTATTCCCCCGGGAGCGACTCCAATAGCCCGCGGGTGGTTCAGGTTGCCAGGTTTTTGTTTTGCTTTCCGAATTCACCGTGAGTGTGCTTACACACGGGGTATAGCCTACTAAATCAGTGAATTCTTTTCCCTCTCTGCTAATGCAGACAGTACCGATTATTCTTTGGTCTATAACCCATCCCTCTGGTCTTTGTTTTGTTTTTGATATTTTAGAGCCTTCTCATTTTTAGAAGTTGCTCTGGGGTTAGTTCCTCTCCCTTCCAAGGCTATCTTTCAGCTGATTTTAAACCGCCACAGATCCAACAGTTAGATAGACCTAATTCTGTGGCTATTTCTTGCATTAGATCTATGAAAAGATTCTGGTTGGGGTTTGGCAACCCCCAATTGCTGTATTGTTTCTCTAATTGCTCATAATGTTCACTAAGAGAGTTAAGCCTCTCCTGTTCTAGCCTCTTTTTCCGAGCTTCCGCTTCTTGCCTCTTTAACTCTAGGGTTAGTTGTTTTATTTTGTTTTCAGGGTTCACCCCTTCCTTATCCCTGGAGAAGCAGAATACTTGGTTGAATTGCAAACATACCCGGTCATCACTACTTTTTAACAAATCAAGGATTATCGGTTCATTATTAAAAAAAAGCCTTTTCTTCATGTTTTAAATTTCTACCTTCTCAATATACCTTCTCTCCCATGGTACACATTTTCAAATTCGCTTTATTGTAACATAAAGGGTTAACCGCATAATATGCCAAAAAGGTGGATTGTCTTTTCCCCCCTATCTAGACCGTTTTGTTACATTGACTGCAGATTGGAATTGGGGGAATCATTCCCACTTCTCTCCTATACCTGAAATGGGAAGTTTCAGTCTTTCTTTTCATAGGAGTTTTAGACTGCCCGTTCTTAAGCCTTGCCCCTGAGTGGTAACACTAGACCTTCCCCTTTAATTCACAAAGATTATACTGAGTGCTGTTAGACAAACAACGTTCCGGAGGACAGTAGTTAACTATTCGTCTGGTATCTGTGGCAGTCTGACACTGCTCACACTTCCTCAGGAGACGCTCCCCCGGAGGTACTTCGGGAATCATTCTCTCGGCTAAGCACACGGCTAGACTCAGGACAGTCAGGATTCCCCACCGGTGTATCCCTCTGCCTTGCCCTTCGCCCGTATAGAAATATACGGCGGGGATTACCATCTTCTCGGCAGCAAGGATATTCTTCAGGGGCCCTTGTAGTCCTAATGGCGTACCTTCTCTTGAAAGCAGCTCACCGAGACGACTTAATTGTGTCTGTCTTGCTCGGTACCTTGACTGTCTTTTGGCACTCAATTTTTAAAGTTTTTGCTTTGGAGTCTAGTTTACCTCTAATCCCCTTTTGAAAAAGCAGGTACCACTCAGGAGAGTCAAGTTCTAAAAACCCCGCCCGGGTGACAAGTATTAAGAAACGGCTAGTCAGCTCCTGTTCTTTAGTCAGACAATTGGTACACAGTCTCTTAGGTTTGTACTCTCCCCAACAGTGGGTTACTCAAATTTGTTTACAACAAGCACATTTAAAATGTATAAATGGAAAACAATCACAGTTTGCGTTGATGTAACTTATCTGGTCTGCAGCTCTACGATTTTAGAACAATCATGTACTAATTTTTCTGAATAGAAACTGAGCAGGATTTTTGTGCAGTGGTTTTCAATTCTAAACCGGGTGAGCTGATTAAGATGGCTTCATATTTTAGAAGCCTGGAATCAGTCAGCCACTTCTCTGCTTTTTGCTGCAATATGTTTTTCACATCGTGGGGAGTGTAAACTACCAGGGGAGGAAAAGTTATTTTCCTTGCTTCTCTTATTAACAGAGCCACTGTTACAATTGCTGGTAAACACGTAGGCTAACCCCGACTGATTGGATCTAAGATCTTTGAAGCTTATAGGCTTCCCTTTGTCTGCCCATTCCTGAGTCAGGACTCCCTGTGTTGTTTGTTTACTCACATTCACGAACAACTGGAATTCTTTATTCGTATCTGGTAGAGTTAGTACCGGGGCAGTCATAAGAACAGTTTTTAAATTCTGGAAATTAGACTCATCCTGTTCAGTCTACTTCAGCCTGTCAGTGTTTAATCTTTCATACAAAAACTTCACTTTTTCACTGAAACCCTCAATCCACTGCCTGCAATATCCCAAGAGCCCTAGAATTTGTCTAATTTGCCTTTTTGTTTTTGGTGCAGGCAATGCAAGGATGCCTGCTACCCTCTCCGGGTCTAATTTTTTCCTTGAGATATCCAATGTCTGAGGTATTTTATTTTTTATTTCAGGCTCTGTGAATTGCAGCTTGGATTTTGATACTTTCAAACTTTTCTTTCTTAGAAAGTTTAACAAGGCAATCGTGCTTTTCTTCACACTCTCTTCAGTCGGTCCAGCTATTAGCAAGTCATCTACATACTGTGAAAGCTTTGTCCTGTCCTCAAGAGCAAATTGGGTTAACATTTGTTCTAAAGCTTGTCTGAAAAGGTTCGGAGACTCCACAAACTCCTGGGGGAGGACCGTCCACCTTAGCTGTTGCTTACGGTTTTTATCTGGGTCCTCCCACTGAAATGCAAAATAATCTCTACTCCTTTCATCCAGAGGGCAAGTCTAAAAAGCATCTTTCAAATTAATCACACTATACTACACATCTTCTGGTGTGAGTCTATTTAGTAAAGTATAGGGGTTGGCCACCACCGGGAATCTAGTCCGGGTCCTAGCGTTTACCGCTCGTAGGTCCTGGATTAATCGGACGCTATCATCCGTCTTTTTTTTACAGCCAGGATGGGGGTGTTGTGTTGAGACATGCAAGGCTCTAAAGTACCCCCGTTTAGGAGGTCATCAATTATTTGTTTCAACTCCCTTCTCTCTTTGAATGCTATACTTCAGGTTTTATTTTCTCTTCATTTTTAGGAGTCAACTTAAATATTTTCACCACTAATTCAGAATTTTTAATCAAGATATTAATTCTTAAAGCAACAATCATGTCCCTTCCCAGTAAATTGTAATCTGCTTCTTCTACTAATAGCAAATTCCCTAAGCAAATTTTATTTTCAGATTCTATTTCCACATCTTTTATTATAGGTACTTCAAAGGGGTCTCCCTTTGCACCGATTACAAAAACTTTTTCTCTGCTAGCCACACATCCGTATGGCAATTTCTGCAGGGTACTTTTCTCTGCCCCAGTATCTACAAGAAAACTTACTTCTTGTCGTTAGGGGCCCACTTTTAATTTTATCAAGGGCTTCTTGGATGTTCTGGTCTCTAAATTAAAGAGCCCCTGACACTCTTAATCCTCTTGAAAAATTTTCTCATCTTTTATTCTTTGTTTACAATTTCCGTCTCTGAACGTGTCCTACCTTTTTACAGTAGTAGCATTCCGGGGGCTCTCTCCGTGGGGCCGGGGCTGCCCAGTGAGAACCCCGACTTTTTCCGAGTAGTGTTTTAAACTTACCCTGCATCTGTTCTTGTTTCTGGATTTCTTTTACTGCAGTTACTAAAACCTTAGCCTGCAATTTCTGCTTCTCATCTTCTCTCCTCATGTATACTTTTTTGAGCTTCCCTTAGGAGCTCCTGGAGGCTTTTATCTTGCCACTCCTCGATCTTTTCTAATTTTCTCCTAATGTCCTCCCAAGATTTAGCAACGAATTGTGTTTTTTAACAGAACCTCCCCCACAGGAGAGTTCGGGTCAGTCTCAGAGTAAATCTGTAAACTTCGCCGTAATCTCTCGATCTATTCAGTGGGTGGTTCTTTTTTTCCTTGACACTCTCTAAAAACTTTGCTAATATTCTGGCCCCTAGGGACCGCTTCTCTTATACCTTGTACAATCATGCTCCTTAAATCCATCATGTTCCGTCTGCCTTCCTCTGTCTGTGCATTCCAGCTCGGGCTTGCGCTAGGCCATTTCTGGTTACCTGGCATCCCCTGTGGATTGCGTCTGTCCCAGTCTCTGATCCCGGCTTGTTTAATCATTTCTCTTTCCTCCGGATTAAACAGTGATCTCAGGATTGCCATAAGATCGTCAAAGGTATAAATGCTACTCCCTAAAAATTCATCTAACCTCTCAGCCACTCCGAGAGGGTCATCTAACAACCGCCCCATCTCTTTTTTAAATGCTCTTACATCTCCAGAGTTAAGGGGGACATTCACAAAACCGATCACTCCCGGGGCCGTCGGTACTTCCCTAAGAGGGAACAACCGGTGCCCCTCTTCACTCTCTCCCCATTCATTATCTATCATTCTTGCTCTTAAACGGGTTCTACTTGCGGGAGGGGAATTGGTGATTGTGTGTTGCCTCCCTGTTATTAATTGTGGGAATTCTGCCGCCACCTGGTTGAAGGGAGGAGTCCCCTCCGTTGTATGGGAGGGTCCCGGTTGTGGCGGCCGGACCGGCAGGGATGGATAGGGTGTTCCTCAGCCTTGCGCAGAAAAAACCTCCGAGGAGGTTGCTGTGGTTACGGTGTTTACAGGCGGGGAAAGGGGAAGGGCTGCCGGCATTGCTGCTGGCCCCGACTCTCCCGCTTGAGACACACGTATCTCAGTGGGTTGGTCTCGGGGGCCCAAGGGTGCTGTGGGCATTACTTGATCTGCAGAGGAAGGTCCCGCCGGTCCTCGATACGGGGGTGGTAAGTGATCGAGGGGTTCCCAGGACTCAGCTCTCGACTCACGTTTTTCTTTTTGCTTTATTGGAAATAGCCCTACTCTGACATTTACCCAGAGCTTAGCGTATTCCCTCTCCTCAGGATCTGAGGGGACTTTGTTCTCCACATAGGAGAACAACTTGTTACACGTCCATTTTTCAAATGTGCCTAACACTGGCCAATTGAGGTGACTTCTCAACTCCTGTCCTCCCCAAACCTCCATACAATAATGTATTAATTTTTCCTTTGATTTCCCCTTCCTCTGGGGACAATCTTCTCAGTGTTTTAGCATCCACCCCAAGGGACTTTCCAGTGGGATGTCTGGTGATTCCTCCCCCTGATCGGAGGAATCTTTTCCTGTGCTTCTTCTTTGAAGCTTACTCTTTTTCTGCCCCATACTTCGCAAATATATTCTTACCTTTCTTCGACTTCTCCGTGAGTCGATATCAGTTTCTGCGTTGTGTACTTAGGAATCAAAATTTGCCGATACTCACCTTTTCAGCGAGCTGAGCTGAGGTCTCTTGTAATCGGAACTTTTGATTCTTCCCTGGACCTCTCCCTGGGTCCGTTACTAAGAGGGTTTACCAGCCTCGAGCTCGACAAGACGTCCCTTCCCCTCTAAGTACCTTGCGATCAGTTCCCGAGACACCCTTTGGTCTCAGGTTTTACGAGTGTGTGTCGAGGGAAAAAAAAAACTTTCACTCTGTATCGCTTCCTTCGCGGCCGGCCAATTCCCTCGCGGGAGGATGGAAACGCGACCTTGAAGTCCGCACTCGCTTCGTGATCAGATCACGTCTCACACACTCGCCCGATCGCCCGCTCAACCAGCAGTACTTACAGCTATTTTCCTGCGTGGGTGTCCTTGTGCGCACTAGACATTTTACCAGCAAGTAAGCCGCGGCTTCCGAAGGCTCCGTGCCTTCCGAGCTCTCCGATCCGGATTTATCCTTTTTATTGTGGTTTTTACCTCCGCCTAAATTTGGTTCGGATATCGGAATGAACTACGGGGGTTCTCAACTCACCAGGCCGCCAAAATCAGCGGGGGTACCCGTCCTGGGCAGCGAGATTCCCCGCAGTTTCTCCGATCCGAGTCACGGCACCAATCTGTTATAAATGCAAAGGCAGATTTGGGTTAAATAAAAACGATTTATTATAAAACAATTTCTATAAAAAATAAACAATGAGGGAAAACCACAATAAAACAAACAGCGCAGCGCTGGGTGGACAGGGGTCTATACCCAAGGTATAGGTGTTCCCAAATCCACGAAGGAGGGTAAACTGTCCGGGGTTTTTATAGGGATTTTTAGCCTTGAGGCCAAATTCCAGGCAGGCACCATTCATCAACAGTCCTTGATTGTCGTATGAATTGATTTCCTGGCGTTGGAGAATAGAGTGGAATGGACGTCCGGACCGAGTCTCCTCATATGTAAAGAAGTTCTGAGTGGCTCTTGATTTCATTGTGGTTCAGGCCATCCGGATGGGATGGTTGGATCCGGTTTGGAGCCGATGGATATTTCGGCTGGATTTTTCCTTTTGTTTACCTGATGGCTTCCCCCAACGGTAGCCTGCAAGGCAGGGTGTTCAGGTCCGGTGATGAATATCTCGTCGGAGCCTCTCCGTTTTGGCTTGATGTTTCGTGTCCTGTCTATTCTTCCCCGTTGATGGTCACCGAGCCTGTCCTTGTCAGTTTGAGGAGTTTTTTTTCCTGTCAGCTTGATGGGCCGTGTCCTGTCTATTCTTTTTTGTTGATGGGCGCCGGCTAGGATCGTTATCCTTTGAGTGGGAATTCGTGGCTAGATCTGGGAAGGGCTTGTGTGTCATACTGTACTTTATATTTTATATCATTATTGTTATATACATTTATTTAGATTTCTACGAATTTTTACAAGTTCATTTCTCACAGAGACCAAGCTGTTATCAGTGGAAGGACGATGGAGCCCAGACTGTTATCAGCACTGACCACCTGCAGAAGAAGAAACAGCCCAAATAAAAATGTGATAGAGGGAAATACAATCTTTAAGATGCGTGCTCTAAAAAGGCGGATTCAGGGCCTAGCCATGCAAAATACTTTTTGGAAAAGTATGAATATGCATTAAAAACCCCACAGCAGAATGGGATAAAAGGAGTGTTCCAAAGATATCAGGGGTGTTCCTGGCAATGCTGTAAGAGACGGTCCAAAGACTCTCTCATCTGTCTCACAACCATCTCAAGGACAGAGACTGAGACCCTGAATATCACAAGGGACTTGGTTTAGGGATTTGGGCCTAGCTGAGGTGGATGTTTGCTAAGTGATTGTTTGCAGGTGGTTGCACGGTACACTGCCCTCGTTCCTGCTGGTGAGCAGAGGTTTGTGCATGGTACTCTGCACAATGGGTTTCCACGACACCTTGCCCTCATTCCTGCTGGTGAGCAAAGACTTGCAAGACATGGTTTACTCTGTACCTTACACCTGCCCCCTGTGCAATGGAATTCATCACAATGGTCATCAATCTCCTCTGTTTTTGGCCCTGTGCCACTCACTTTGTAAAAGACTATAAAATCACATCCCAAACTTACCTTCCTTTGAGATCTCCCCAACGGACAGAAGACTCTGCATCGATGGACGGCTGAGTGGACTTCGACGTTGGTAGCGATAATCCCCTTACTCTCTTTTCCTTATGCTTTGCTTTCTCCTCTTTTCTCTCTATCGCATATTAGTGCTGATGAGCACTCAATAAAGTGTGTTTTGCTGTTTAAGTCCTTGGTTTGCTGACAATCTTTTGTACTCTAAGACCGACTAAAAGAACCACATCACGAATCCCACCTTGCGGATCATGACAAATGCGCCAGGGCACCCAGCCGTTTTAACCCTTTGCTTTGTTTTCTTTGTCTCTTAATTGTCTTTTTTGTTTATATTAAAACTTTTATAATTTATTAAGCAAGTGAGCCTCGTTTTTCACAGTAAAAACATACTTCTAGAACTCCCAATTCTTATGGTTTAGTTATGAATCTGCTGCAATCCGGCTGTTTTCTGTAGCTTCACCTCCTGGAGTCTGGGGATACTGGACAAAACTAGAAAAAATCAGCAAGTAAACTGGCTCAACGAAAGACTGATGGCCATGATATCCTGGGCACTGTATCCATGTGCTTTGGGTCCCCAGGGAAGTGGGACAGCTGAGGATGGCTGGGGATGGCATGGGGACATGCCTGGCATGCAGCACATCTTCAGCTGTGGCTTCTGATATTTGGGATTCTGCTTTTACTCTCACCCCAGACCTGTTGTTGGGGTTTTAGGAGTTCTTTTATTTTTCTTTTTTTCTTTTTTTTTTCTCTTAAGGAATTTCCCCCCATACATGTTGTTAGGAGACAATAACGACTGGATACTTAAGAGAGACAAAAGAAGTTGTCAGCTCAGGAGAAGGGTGCAGCTGGCTACTCTCTCTTTACCTGAGGTTCCCCATGGAGGGCAGAGATACCGCGAGATTTGGACTGATAAAACGGGATTGGGTGCAACCCCTAGCTCTCTTGTGCTCTCAGCATTCAGAGGGGAGAGAGGCTGCGGTCACCGTGGGGAGAATTCGTCACCGCTGCGGGGTTCTGCCTTCTGCTGCCTTTCTTCTACTTGGGAGCGGCCGGCCGTAGCACTGGGACCTTGTTAACACCTTACCTCACTAAAAGAGGGACTGTTCACCATCTGCTCGGGTGCCTTAGGGGGAAAACCCAGGGATTCCGAGCCCGCCTTTCCCCTGCCCTGCTCGGAGCCGGGCTGCCGCTGCCCTGCTCCTGCCACTTCTTTGCCACTGCTCCGAGTCTTTGCTACACTGTAGCCCCGCACCCCCAGCCTGCCGAGACATCCCGTGGTTTCTGCTACAGCTGTGGAGTTTGATACATCTCATCTGTCACCCAGGATTTTTGCTCATTCTTGCTGTTCCAGCGTGCTGCTCCGGAGAGTCCTGCTGGGGCATTGAGATCAGCTGCCCCTGGAGGGTCTGTAAAGCAAGCCTTTCTTCCATCCCTTCCCGTCTCAGTCAAGTCTGCCATTACCACGTGGTCCCTGAGCTCACACCGGGGTGCCCCCTACAGCTGCGGGGAATCATCGCACCTGCCTTGCCCACCGAGAGCCCACCAGCGCCCCTGCTGTCTGTGACCATCAGTACACCAAAGGGGAAAATGACTGTGGCTGAGAATGCTGTTACTGGGTTTCTGGTTATGTTTGTTGTTGCTACCATAGCTATTGTTGTTTGTTTACCTTGTGTCGTGATGCGACACTGGTGGCTGGGTTCTTTTCCCCTTGGACTGAGATTAATGAGAGCAAGGCAGTTTTCTCTTGTTCGGACTTGGTTGTTTATTCTTCTTTTATTTATATTACATATATACAGAGTACAAGGAGCTATATACACTAAGATAGAGAGGTGCAAAATGGCTAATGAAGAACTTCTTCAAGGTCTTTTATATGTCTATTTACCCAATTAACAAATGCCAAGTAAATTATTTTTCTAAGTGACCCAATGACCTGACACGTGTTCTGCACTGCGGCATCTTCTATCCAATCACTTATTATTACCCAAAAATCCCTAGAAGAAGATGAAGAAGGAAGAAGGGACAACACCCTAAATCCTCCATCTTGTCTTTTGTTTTTTAAAATAGTTTAAACTCTAACTTTCTCACCCAGTGACTTAAGAAAACTCTCTAACTTACACACTCACACTCCCAGTTTTTCTATTTAACTTTAACAGTTGTCTCCATGGTGTTATATGAAATTCAGTGCTTTCTTGGATGTCAGAGCCAGGTATCATAGATAAGGCCACACACTCTGTGCCTCTGACTCCAACAGCCTTGTTATATATACTAGTAACGAGTTGTTATTCCTATTCTCATATCTCTGCCTGAAAGCCCCTTAATTTAAAAATTAAAATAATTTGGAGGGAAGGCGGTCATATTCTCCATTCCAAGGGAGGCTTCTGCCTTCCTTAGAACACACCTGTCTTTCAAACCAAGACACCTGTCCGCATGCTGTCACGATCCACAAGGTGGGATTTGTGATGTGATTCTTTTATTGGATCTTAGAGTACAAAAGATTATCAGTAAACCAGGGACTTAGACAGCAAAACACACTTTATTGAGTGCTCATCAGCACTAATATGCGATAGAGGGAAAAGAGGCGAAAGCAAAGCATAAAGAAAAAGAGAGAAAGGGGATTATAGCTACCAACGTCAAAGTCCACTCACCCGTCCATCAACGCAGAGTCTTCTGTCTGTTGGGGAGATCTCATATGAAGGTAATTTTAGGGGGTGATTTTATAGTGTTTTACAAAGCAAGGGGCACAGGGCCAAAACCAGAGGAGATTGATGATCATTTTGATGAATTCCATTGCACAGGAGGCAGGTGTAGGGTACAGAGAAAACCACATCTTGCAAGGCTTTGCTCACCAGCAGGAATGAGGGCAATGTGTCATGGAAATCCACTGCACAGGATACAGCGCACAAGCCTTTGCTCACCAGCAGGAACGAGGGCAGTGTACCGTGCAACCACCTGCAAACAATCACTTAGCAAACATCCACCTCAGCTAGGCCCGAACCCCTGCAAAAAAGTCCCTTGTGATATTCAGGGTCTCAGTCTCTGTTCTAGAGATGGTCATGTGCCGCGGTGATGGAAAGGCCAGAGCGCCGCGACTTCTCTAGAGAAGCAGCCCTGAAAAGGGCTGGGCCGAAGCGTGTGTGTGCGACTTCAGGCAGGCGAGTGATTCCAGCTCGGGTCAGCAGCGGCGGGCAGGCGACACGGGAAGAAGGGACGAGAAAGCTGGTTTAGCGTTCCGCCAAGCACAATCCTTTATTCAGGCAGAGCTTTGGCAAAGGGAGCCAGCAACAGCTAATCTCTCGAACAGGGGAAAACCCAGGATATTTATGGGGGAGGAGAGGGGCAGGGGGAGCCCGAGATACATGTATCGGGGTGGGACGGCAGAGGGGAACACCAATGGAGCACAACAGTTTAACATATCTAACTCAAAGATCCCTGGGAGTGATACATTGTCTCTCTCTGAGTGAAAGGTGTCGCTTCCAGGGGAGACCCAGGATCACGGAGCCAGCAGGTTCCCCGGCCCCCACAGTCGTGAGACAGATGAAAGAATCTTCAGACCGTCTCTTACACATGCTCATGTCGTTCCTTCTGAAGTCCCTTGATTGGGGAGTGCTCATATTTAAATTCTGAAAGTCAGTTGTGGCAATCACAGATACGAGTATACACTGGGAGAAGTCATTAAGAGCAGCCCTGTGGAAAAAGACTTGGGGGTTCTGGTGGATGAGAGACTGGACATGAGCCAACAATGTGTGCTTGCAGCCCAGAAGATCAACTGCATCCTGAGCTGCAGAAAAAGACGCATGCCCAGCAGGTTGTGGGAGGTGATATTTCCCCTCTACTCTGCCTTTCTAAGGCCCCACCTGGAGTACTGTGTCCAGGTCTGGGGTCCTCAGCACAAGAAAGACGTGGACCTGTTACAGTGGGTCCAGAGGAGGCCAGAAAGATGATCAGAGGATTGGCGGACCTCTCTCCTATGAAGACAGGCTGGGACATGGGATTGTCCAGCATGGAGAGAGAAGGCTTCAGAGAAACCTCATTGCAGCCTTCCAGTACCTAAAGGGGATTTATAAAAAGGAGGGAGAGGGGCTCTTTATACAAGCAGATAGTGACAGCACAAGGGGCAATGGCTTTAAACGGAAAGAGGGCAGGTTTAGAGGAGATGTTAGGAAGAAATTCTTTACTCAAAGGGCAGTGAAGCACTGGAACAAATTGTCTAGAGAAGTGGTGTGGGTTCCCCATCCTCGGAAGTGTTCAGGGCCAGGTTGGATGGGGCCCTGAGCAACCTGATCTAGTGAAAGGTGCCCCTGCCCATGGCAGGGGAGGGTTTGAACTAGATGATCTTTAAGGTGCCTTCCAACCCAAACCATTCTATGATTTTATGAAGTAGTGTTTTATGAAAGAAAATGTGACAAGGTTGAACCCTCCCTCTTGGGTCAAAAGAAATGTAGTTCAGCTTTTAATGATGTTCTTTAATAAACTCCTTCAGCCATGATGGGGGTGAGTGAAGCAATAGGGGAAGACAGAGGGTTGAAATCACTTCCCCAGTGTGAAGTAAGCTGTGAGGAACAGGTCTCAAGTGGCTGCTGGGAACAACAGAACTCCATGCGGAGAAGCTGCTGCCCAGGACATCAGGACTTTATACCAGAGAGCTGCTGCTCAGAATTCAGAACTTTATGCCAAAAGCTTTTAGCAAGTACTTTAACTCTCTGAACTCTTTGCCATTGAGACTGATGCTTTTATACAATAAATACCTTTCCAGCAACCAACAACTGCTCATGTCTCCTTGAGACCTGGAAAACCACTTGAATCCCCATTGAAGCATCAACACAGGACTTACTTCCCAACCCTGTATGACAATCTTGTAGGTGTAAAAACGGGATCGTGGTGAGAGACTTCTCCAGGGCCAAGCTGCTCTTGGGATATGCAGTTTATTATTTAGGTAGAGGGTGGAAGGGATCCATTTATGCTGCCAACCACAGCGTAAACGTGCTCAAAGAGGGAGAGAGAGAGAGTGGAAAGAGGGGTCTGAGAGCATGAGAGCGGAAAGTAATTAAAGGGGTAGAGAGAGAGGAGCAAGAGGGGGCAAGAGAGTAAGAGTGGGGAGTAAGAGAAGAGAGGCTAAGTAAGAGGCTAAGAGGTAGAAAGGTAAAGAGAAGTGAAGTGAAGTGAAATGAAGTGGGAGAAGTTCTTGTTACAATACATTATATATTTTTCTATAGTGAATATTCTAATTCCCAGTAACCAACCAGTACATGACACACATTCTATAGAATTTACATATAGCCTATAAGAGCTACTACATTACTATGCAGTGTTACATTTTAAACTCTAAAAGCTACTCTTCCAATTCTTCTCTTGCTGCTTCAACCTTTGGATTCACTATCAGCAGAAGGGTATTGTTCTATCAACAGGGATTCTCCTTCAGCTGGCTAGGCTATTGTTCTTTGGTTATATAGTAACTAACAGTATCCTATAGCTCAAAGCTACTTTTCATTTCTACTTCAATTCTAGGTTTCATATTTTCAGAATCTTTTGCTAAACAATCATATTTATAAGGTTTCCCTGTTTCATCCTTCCCAACACAGTCTAGCTGAATAAATGAATCCCAATAATTTTTGGTGAGACATCATTTTGGAGAATGCTAAGGAAACTGGGATTTCACTTTACCTGCAGATGTTAGAAATATGGTCCTCTTGGGGGTTATATGTAGAGAATATTTTAACAGAAGGTGGGCATATTTTAGTAAAAGCCTGTCTGCACAAGCCAGCCTTTGCTATAAGTGGCGATATTAAAGGCTAATGTCCTTGAAACTCTCCTGAAGCAGAGAGAATGAAGGAAAACAATATCCTTGTGTATGAAAGAAAAACTGTAAACCTATGTGTATTAGCCAATAGCAACTTGCTTAACCCGCGGACCCTGTAAAACCCTATAAAAGGTGTGCTAAAGATAGAAATAAACGGCGTTCACTATACTTCTGTGAAGAGTCGTGAATAGTCTAGAGGTCTCTCAATAGTTATAAATGCCTTGGAAATTACTGGAATTTAGCAAGATAGTGCTGGAAACTATACACTTCTAATCTGTGTTTCAAAAACGAGCTAGTCATTTATGGGTGAGCAGCAGGATGTGTCCCCAAGAGTCTCCAGAACTACAGAAACCTAGAATCAAGGAATGGTTTGGATTGGAAGGAATTGTAAAGATCCCTGTCAGGGGCAAGGACACATTCCACTAGACCAGGTTGCTCAAAGCCTCATCCAACCTGGCCTTGGTAGGAGTTGCCGTGTAGGATTTATGGGGCGCATTTGTTGTGTGTGAAGACATGTTGCTGCCACAGCAGGGACGGCCCTGAAGCTGTGAACTCATTTTGCCATTCAAAAAAGCAAATTTAAACACACCAAGAGGCAAAACTTCAGCTACATCAACTGGCTTCCAACTGCATCTACATTTGATATACCCCATCATCCTTCCATACTGCCTACTCCTTCCGACAATAGTCATGTAACTATTTTACAACCAATACGGATAGAAGTTTGGAGAATTACACATTTCTTTATTGACTGCAAAGTCATTATACAAGTCTATAACCTCAAATATGAGCATGGTAGAAAGAACTTGATATTCCTAAAGCAGATGTCATAAAAACTTCATTGGATTCTAATTTGTAGTATGGGCTATAAATTGGTCAAGCTGCAGTGCTCATACCATGTCCCTGACACATTTGGCTGCCCTTGAAGACGCTCTGTTTAATAAGCAACTAACTCTATGAGAGATAACTTTCAAGCACTTTATTATGGTTGTATTAAGATGTCCACAGCCAATTGCCTTTGCTTTTAGCACAGAGAAGGGAGATGAGCTCTGTTAGGGATGGTAACTGGCAAATCACAGAGCCTTTACCTCAGTGGGGAAACACACAAGGTATGAGGGGAAAGAGGGCACCACGTCCATCAGAGACGTCTGGGTTTTATTTTTGTTTGTTTTGGGGATCACCCCGTCTCACCAGACCTTAACTCAGCACCCCACCGTCCCAGGACTCACGAAGCGCTGAGGCGGCGGGGCCGTAGGTGGGGCCTCCCCACATCCTACAGGTTCCATTCGCCTCTAGCGCTGCCCAGGAACCGGCTCTGCCGCCCAATGGTGATTCAGCGAGCGCGGGGCGGGACCACCTCCTCCACCTCCTTTCTGCTGCCCCTCCTATTCCAGCGCCGTCTGTGGTCTTGTCGTGGGGACAGTTATGGGGCAAAAGGTACGCTGAGAGCGTGGCCCTGGGGCCCGGGTCGTGCTCCTCACGGCATGGCGGCTCTGCGCCGCTAGGCCCCGCCCGGCCTGTGGTGCATTTTTCGCCATGCCGAGCAGCAGCACCGCCGCGGCCTCCCGTGACGCCGAACTGTCGCGACACCCCCCTCCCCCGCTGCTGCTTCTCCAGCAGCACATCTCCGGCCTCGGCTTCCGCGACCACGGCCTGCCCGCCGGAGGCAGTGGAGTGATGGGGGTGGCCCAGCAGCGGGCGGGCTTGGCGCCGCCGCCCGACTCCCTCGGGGAGCCGAGGCTTGTCGGAGTGGGGGAGGCGGCGGCGAGGGGCGAGGGAGATCTGGAGCTGGAGGAAGAAGAGGACGAAGAGGACCACCTGGCCGCGCTGCTGCTGCTCTCCACATCTTCGCCCTCCCAGCCGATCCCGCTGCTGCCGGCGTTGGGATCCGTCCTGCTCTCGCCCGCTCTCAATGAGCAGGAGGCAGCGGCGGGGGCGCACAATCCTGAGGGCATGATGGCGGCAATGTTGTCCCACGTTTACGGCGGCGGCCTGAGTGGCGGCGGTGCGGTGGGCCTCAGCGGCGAGCAGACGGCGCTGCTTCGCGGAAAGAGCGTCAACACCACCGAGTGCGTGCCCGTGCCCAGCTCTGAGCATGTGGCTGAGATCGTGGGTCGCCAGGGTGAGTGGAGGACTGGATGGGGTGTGGGGCGACCTGGGCCTGCTGCCCTTCCTCGGGGTTCGTGGCAGGCCTCTCACGCCCCTGGGGTGTGCCCCTTCGGGGCCGGCTGCAGGAGCCCCTCGCCTCGGTAGTAGCGTTATGCCAACTGGGGACGACCACTCCCTCCCAGACCCCGGCTTCCCCTTTGGGGCTAGGATGCTGGCACCAGGCCAGCCCTGCTTGAGAAGGCGAGTGCAAGGACTGGATTAGCTCAGACCTTCCGTTTTTGTTCATCTGAGCTGTAAAATGCAGTGGTTAGCCTGGCAAAGTACAGGTAGGTGTTGGCATAGGCTTTGCTCTTCAGTGACGCTTGGCTCGTGGTCTTTAGTGAGAATGCCTTTCACTGTAGGAACTTAGTACTGTGTTTTACAAAGATTTTTGAGTGAAGGGTTTTAATTTGCCTTGGAAAGCAAGTTATGGGCTGGCACTCTTCCTACAGCTTTTCACGGTGCTCACCGATTACAAAGACCTGAGGAGTCAACGAGATGGAGAAAGGAGCCATGTTTAGCCCTCCTCTGTGTGAAAGCCCTTGTCTTTCTGTTCGGGTTATGGCTTCCTGTTGATTGCTGTTGCTACACTCGATTGGTCTCTATTATGTCATTAGGATGAGGTCATATCAGTGATGTCACCTTCATTTTGTGCCTCTCGTGGTCTTGTGGGAGCAGTGCTTGGAGGAGTTAGAAAGATGTTTTACACCAGTTTTCTAGTGGCAAACCTAATTTTTAAAGCCCTTTTTATATATTGAGAGAAGCACAGAGCAGTGTCAAGTGTAGGTGTGGAAATGCAGACAATGAAGTTGCCATTCTCTCTTCCTTTTCTGTGTTATTTTTTATTGTTTTGGGGGTGGTGCGTCTCATTTGCTGATGAGCTCTGATAATGAACAGTTATGCTGCCTAGTCTCTCTACACTAGTGTGGCTTTGGATTGTTTTTTTCCCTTGAGTATGGAAGAAACAGTAAGATTGGTCTAAACCAGTGTGGTACTAAAGAAAGGCCCACTGAGCACCAATGCTTAGGAGGACTTGTTTTCTCTTTCTACATTTATTTTAGGTTTTTAGCAGTTAAGGATGCGGGTTTTGCTATATGTGTCAAAGGAGAACAGAAGGTTTTGCGGCAGAAATTTGCAGGTAGCTTCCTCTGATGCAGACAAGTCTGTTCTGTTCAAGCAGAAAATTTCTTTTCCAAGAAATGGTGTTTCAGTGTCTTAAGACTGTTCATGTGTCACTGGGGATGGTGGGCAGAGGACAGGGGGGTGGGTGGAAAACAACTGAAAACCATGATTGCTACAGTTCTCTAAAGGAGAAATAGAAACGGTTTAGCTTCATGGACTGATTAGGCTGCCATATTTATTCTCCACCAGATCAGGGTTGTTCTCTGTAGTATATTTTTCAGTACTTTGATTTAACGTGCCAGCCGTGGGTGGGGAGACGAAACTCACGAAACTCACGACTTGTACTCCAGGTGCTTATGAGACAAAACAGCCTTGTTTATTATCCAGAACTCAAATACTCAATTCAAATTTCCCGGGCTAGACAGCCATTGGCTGATACTTCTCTCCCTGCCCAGCTTCCTGGCCAGTGGTGTGCTTTCTTTTCAGCTTGCATGGGGCTGGCCAAGGGTTCCCTTTAACTTATCCAGGGACATGTTCAGACATGAATTAGGCTAGCTGAATTAGATTTGTGTTATGGTCAGAGTTACTTTGTTCATTCCAGACCAGCTGTACTATGACAATACTGTGACACTGAGTCACTTAAAGACAAGATAACGGAGTTTGCATAAAAATAGGATCATTGTTCCTGAGGGTTCATTTGCTGCTTCTGCTTTTATTTTTCATCTGGTGTAACACTGTTTGGCTTGTGGTAAAAATATTTAGCCTTGATGGGGAGGGATTTTATAATACAAATAATTAGGGCTGCAAAAGAGGAAGGAGCAGGAGTGGAGGGAAAGCTAAAAAAATTGTTACCAAATGTACTTGCATGAAAGCTTTGTGCAAGGAGACCCTTCAAAAGTCTCATTCATGGGAGAGTTATGCTTAAAAACTGCCTTATGTATGTTGTATTAGTTCCACTAAATATTTGTCAAATGTCTTAAGACATACTAGTCCTTGCATCCCCTTTTATGGTCCAGAACTGCACCGGCTCATTGCATGGGTTAGAGGTGCTTGCTTTCTCATCCACTTGCTTTGCATGTGTCTGTGCCCTAGCCCACAAAGTGTTGTCAGTTGTAGTGCAGCTTGGTCTGCCTTGAGCAAGGCTGGTCAGAGCTGCATCCTTCACAGATCATTCTGCTCTCTGTAAAACTGAAGATGCATATTCTCTTCCTAGCAGACATCCTAACCAGCTGGTTACATTGTCAATACTTACCACTAGACCAGATTGCACAAAGCCCCATCTAGCCTGGCCTTGAACACTTCCACGGATGGGGTATCCACAGCTGCTCTGGGCAACCTGTTCCAGTACCTCACCACCCTGACAGGAAATAATTTCTTCCTAATATCTAATCTAAACCTACTCTCAGTTTGGATCTATTCCCTCTTGTTCTGTCACTACATGCTGTTGTAAATAGTCTCTTTCCATCTTTCTTGTA
Source organism: Pseudopodoces humilis (assembly GCF_049639895.1). Lineage (NCBI taxonomy): Eukaryota > Metazoa > Chordata > Aves > Passeriformes > Paridae > Pseudopodoces > Pseudopodoces humilis. The sequence goes on along the minus strand of NC_142211.1, from coordinate 6,953,328 downwards.
GGTTCCCTTCAGGTACTGGAAGTCCGTGATTAGGTCACCCCAAAGCCTTCTCTTTTCTAGGCTCAGCCATCCCAATTTTCTTAGCCTTTCTTCATAGGAGAGGTGCTTCATCCCTATAATCTTGGTGGCCTCCTCTGGACTCCAACAGGTCAAAGTCCTTCCTATGCTGGGGACCCCAGAGCTGTATATAGCACTGCAGGTAGGGTTTCATGAGAGCAGAGGAGAGAGACAGAATCACCTCTCTTGCCTTGCTGCCCATACTGCTGTTGATGCAGCCCAGGATACAGTTGGCTTTCTGGGCTGTAAGTGCACATTGCCAGCTCATGTCTGGCTTCTCATCTACCAGCACCACCAAGTCCTTCTTGGCAGGGCTGCTCTTGATCTCTTCATCCCCCAGCCTGGATTGCCCTGACCCAGGTGCAGGACCTTGCACTTGGTCCTGTTGAACCTCATGAGATTCTCATGGGCCCACTTCTCAAGCTTGTCCAGGTCCCTTTGGATGGCATCCCATCCCTCAGGTGTGTCAACAGCACCACTCAGCTTGGTGTCATTTGCAAATTTGCTGAGGGTGCATTCAATCCCTTTGTCTATGTCATTAATGAAGATATTAAATAGCACTGGTCCCAGTACAGACCCCTGAGGGACACTGCTTTTCACTGATGTCCGTTGGGACTCTGAGCTGTTGACCGCTACCTTCTGGATGCAACTGTCGAACAAATTTTTTATCCATCTAACAGTCCACTCATCAAATCCATCTCTCTCCAATTTAGAGAGAAGGATGTTGTGTGGGACTGTGTCACAGGCCTTACAGAAGTCCAGATAAATTATATCTGTAGCCCTTCCCTTGTTCACTGATGTAGTCACTCCATCATAGAAGGCCACTAAGTTGGTCAGGCAGGACTTGCCCTTGGTAAAGCTGTGCTGGCTGTCCTGAATCACCTCCTTGTCCTCCATGTGCCTTAGCACAGCTTCTAGGAGGCTCTGTTCCATGATCTTCCCAGGATGATCTTTAACAAATTTTAGATAAGTTTTATGCCAGACTCCTCTGTACTGCAGTACTTTAATTATATAAGGGTGATGAGATTGAAATGCTATTTCTGATAGATTTCCACAAAGATTAGGTTCATATTCTTTCTGTTGCTGTCTGAGGTATTAAAAAAACCTTGAAATGTCTACAGCCTAAAAACATCAGCTCTGAAATACCAGGAATGCTGAGTTTGATCTAGGCTTTGCTTGAGGCCTCACTGATGTGTCTGAGAGCATGTTTTTTGTAAGTCTGTCCTGGGGTGACTTTATGATACTGGTATTCCCAATCTCCTGCTTTATATATATATTAAGTTCTGCACCTTTAAGATTAGCTTTGGGAGCTGGGGAAGTTGAAACTGCTGGAGGCTGATGGGAATTTTTTTCTCCTGACCAATAACTGGCCATTTCTGAGACTTGACAGTGATTTTGACCATTGAAAAGTGAGATCAACCTGTGAACACCTACCTTAAGATGTAAGCACGGGAATTTCTGGCTCTCTTTGGTTTCCGGCTTTTGAAGAGGTGTCATGGAGTTACTTTACCTTTAAGAAAGTTTAAGTTGCTGGGATCTGCCTGGCTCTTTTCTCCTGACCAATTATCGGTCATTGCTGAGAATTGACAGCAGTTTAGGCCATTGAAAAGTGGGATCAACTTGTGAACCCTACCTTAAAGTGTAAAACCAGAGCTCTCTTGGCTCTTTTGGTTTCCTGGCTGGGAAGGGCGGCAGAGCTCCAGGCCTCCCGTTCCCTGCCCAGGCCATGCGGCCGGGCGGGGACTGGGCTGGGCCCAGCGTCTCCCGGCCGGGGGATGCGGGCCCTGTGGAGGGGGTTTTCTCCGGGCTCCGGCCGGGCCGGGCCTAGCCGATCTCTGGCTCGGCTGCAGGTTTTTTGCTGTGGCTGGATTCACTGGAGACTGCTGAGTGAAGAAGGAGAGGGGCTCTGGGCCTGCAGCGGGCTGGGCGCGGCGACTGCACTCTCCAGAGCAGCCATGAGGGGCTTTCCATCGCAGACGGCTCCAGCTCCTGCACCGGCCGAGGCCACAGAACTACCTACAACAGCCTGGGCAAGATTTTAACTCTTTCATTACCCAGATGAGACTTGCGGATTAATCTTTTTATCCAGACAGAGAAAAGAGAGTGATCAACATGAAAAGAGACTTTATAAACTACTAGTGACAGGAAAGAAAAGAAGCTTCAGAAAAGGTAGAGAATTAAGAAGATGCTTTAATTAAGCTGAAATATCTTTCTGTTAAAACTATGGAAATGGACAATAAGGTCTTGAAAACACTCCTTTAATTCATGACAGTAAATAGGGAGGAATAGAGTGTTCAAAGTGTAAATTTTGAGTAAAAAGTAGAGTAATTATGGTACAGTGAAGTGCTGGAAGATTTGAAGCCTTGAGAGGCAATGAGAAAACTGTTTTCTAGTGAAGCTCACAGAAACAGATGAAGAAGACTTTTTTGCCTTTGAATAACTTATCCTTAAAAATCCCATCCCTAGACTCATGGCCCATACACACTTGAGAGTGATGTGAAAATGGGAGGAGTGGGCTCTAATAACAGCAGCTCTGGGCAGCTAACATTAGAGCAATGGAAAACTATAACAAAAATAGTTTTTCTTGTGAGAAACTCCATAAATTAACAGGAAGAAACTTCTGTTTCTCTATAAAGACTGGTGAAAAGACTGTAGCAAGAATTGGGACTGTTTTAACCATAAAAGTTCCAAAGGTTTTGTCTCTTTTGTCATGTGAACAAGGGAATAGTGGGTAGACAGGGGATGAAAAGGCTTTTCTGGAAGTTTATTCTGGTGTTCTTATTGTAGTTTGTCAATAAACTTTCTTTTTTTTCCCTTTTAAGTTTTATGCCTGTTTTGCTCTTGTTCTAATCCATATCTCACAGCAAGAAATAAGTAATTTTCTTAGTTATTGGTTTAAAACCACGACAAGAGGTAACAGGCTCTGGCTCAGCCTCTTCCCCCCCCTCCCCTCCCCCACCAGGCCAGACAAGGCTGCGGAGGGGTGGGGTGGGGGGGAAAGCGGAGTTGGCCGGCCTGACTCGGTTGCAGTTTTTGCCGCTGAACTGAAACCTGACACCATGAACATCTGCAGCTTCAGCAAGACTTTAACTCTTTTACTACCCAGATGAGACTTGCAGATTAATCCTTTTTTTTTCCCAGAGAGAGAGGAAGAAAGAGAGGGAGTGATCAACATGTAAGGAGACACCATAAAACCATCAATAACAGTGAAGAAAATAATTAAGTTTAGAGGGGGAAGAGAAATAAGGAGATGCTTTAATAAGCTGAAATATTTTTCTGTTAAAGCTATGGACATGGACAGTAGTGTTCTGAAAAAAAACTCCTTTAATTCATGACAGAGTATATTGGGAGGAAAGGAGTATTTCAAAGTGTGGATTTTGAGCAAATGGTAAAGTGGTTGTGATACTGTGAGATGCTGGAACAGAGGGGGAGAAGTAATAGTTGAAGACTTGTGGCCTTTTGAGAGTCAAAGAGAAAATTTCTGTTTCCAGAGGGGCTCACAAAAACAGATGAAGAGAACTTTTGCCTTTGAATAACTCATCCTTAAAAATTACATCCCTAGACTCATTTGACCCATAACACACCTTAGAGTGATGTGAAATGGGAGGAGTAAACTGATGACAGAATTTCTGGGCAGCTGGCATCAGAGAAATAGAAAGCTATGAAGAAAAATAGTTTTCTTATGAAAAACTCCATAGATTAACAGAAGAAGACTTCTTTTCTCTACAAAGACTGATGAAAGGACTATAGCAAGAATTGGGACTGTTTTAACCACCAAAGTTTTTTTTTTGTCTATGTTGTCGTGTAAACAAGGGAATGGTTGAGTAGTTGGGGGAAAAAAGGGTTTCTGGAGGTTTTATTCTGGTGTTCTTATTCTTGTAGTTTTTGCTAATAAACTTTCTTTCTTCCTTTTAAGCTTTAAGCCTGTTTTGCTCTTGGCCTAATCCATATCTCACAGCAAGAAATAAGTAAGTTTTCTAGTGATTTTTTTAGTTACTGCTTTAAAACCACAACAAAGTCCTAACTGAAAAAGTAATGATAACCAAAATTTCACAGTATTCTTTATCCAAATTTAATTTTTTGCACAGTGGAAGAGAATCTTTAGACACTTTATCAGACCAAAGGAGCTTCTGAGTCCTAAGCAAGCTGTAAACAAGCAAAGACCTTACGGAGCATGCATTTAACATTTTTTCAATTGTGTGTGACTTTCAGAAATAAATACAGCACTTAAGGCAGTGAAGTGGTGTTCCCACAGCCCTGCTCTAAATTGCTGGATTCTAGATTAGAGACATAGAATGGTTTGGGTTGGAAGGGACCTTAAAGATCATCTAGTTCAAACCCTCCCCTGCCATGGGCAGGGGCACCTTTCACTAGATCAGGTTGCTCAGGGCCCCATCCAACCTGGCCCTGAACACTTCCGAGGATGGGGAACCCACACCACTTCTCTAGACAATTTGTTCCAGTGCTTCACTGCCCTTTGAGTAAAGAATTTCTTCCTAACATCTCCTCTAAACCTGCCCTCTTTCCGTTTAAAGCCATTGCCCCTTGTGCTGTCACTATCTGCTTGTATAAAGAGCCCCTCTCCCTCCTTTTTATAAATCCCCTTTAGGTACTGGAAGGCTGCAATGAGGTTTCTCTGAAGCCTTCTCTCTCCATGCTGGACAATCCCATGTCCCAGCCTGTCTTCATAGGAGAGAGGTCCGCCAATCCTCTGATCATCTTTCTGGCCTCCTCTGGACCCACTGTAACAGGTCCACGTCTTTCTTGTGCTGAGGACCCCAGACCTGGACACAGTACTCCAGGTGGGGCCTTAGAAAGGCAGAGTAGAGGGGGAGAATCACTTCCCTCAACATGCTGGGCATGTCTTTTGCTGCAGCCCAGGGTCTTGTGTGGGCATTTTTGCTGGTAGCTGTGCACATATGTGGAATGCCACAGCTATAGAAGGTGTGGAGTGCTTGAAATGTACCTTGTGGTTGATAGTTGAAACTATGTTGGAGGTTGCTGGGTTACTGTGACAGTAGTTCCATGTGTTGCTGCTGGAAGCATTTACATCACTGGAAAAGACTTAAGACTTTAATGAATAGTTAAGTGCTCCTTAAAAGTTGTGTATTATTTCTGAAACCTGGCAGGTTTTTGTGCCTTTTTTTCCTTTTTTCAGTGTTATTTTTATTAATCTTAAGTGTTCTCAGCCTTTTCTTATTCCCCTTGCCCCCCAAAAAATGAAGCTGACAGACACTTGTTGGGGTAGTGCAATATATTTCTTTGTAGTCTTTGAGGTAGAAAAATCTCAAAGGTGAACAAGAAAGGAAAAGATTTTTGTATCCTTTTATTCTTGTAAAGGCATGCAGCCGGGAGCCAGGAAAACTAGATTTTGATCCAGGCAGTGTACAGGCTTCCTGTATGAATTTGAACTAGCTGTTGAATCCACCCTTTGCTGACTTGGCCAGTCATCATGCTGAGCAGAAAAGCTCTACTTCCTTTGCTGTCAGGAGCTAAAAATCCTGCATGCATGTGATAGATTGGCATTTAAGAAAAAAAAAAATAAAAATTAAGAAGCACCTAAGGAAGTTAAGGCTGATGGGAGTTTTTTCTCCTGGCTAATAACTGGCCATTTCTGAGAATTGACAGTAGTTTTGACCGTTGAAAAGTGAGATCAACCTGTGAACACTACCCTTTAAAACCTAAGCCTGGGAATTTCCTAGCTCTCTTGGTTTCCGGTTTTGAAAGGTAACAGAACTCCAGCTGGCTCCGGTCCCCTCCCCAGGCCATGCGGCCCAGGTGGGGGGCTGGGCTCGGCCTGCTGCAGCTCCCGGCAGGGGATGGAGCCTGCAGGGAATCCCCTGGCCCCAGGCCGGGGCCGGGCTCTACTGCAGCCTCCCGGGAAGCCACTGGGGTGGCTGAAGCTTTTTCCAGGGGGGCCCTGGTTCTAGGTGCTGCTGAGCTGAGATCTGACTCCATGAATACCTGCTGCAGCTTGAGCCAGATTTTAACCTTTTCACTACCCAGATGAGACCTGCAGATATTGAGAGACGGCCAGCTTTTTCACCACTCTTCACAGAAGTAAAAGTGAACGCCGTTTATTTCTATTTTTAGCACACTTATATAGGGTTTTACAGGGTCCGCAGGCTAAGCAAGTTACCATTGGCTAATGCACAGAGGTTTACATTTTTCTCCTGTACACAAGGATATTGTTTTGCTTTACTCTGTCTTCTGCAGGAAGGTTTCACCTTTAATATCACGACTTTTTTCAAAGACTGGTTTGTGCATACAGGCCTTTGCTAATATATAAAATATAGCAACAATTCCCCCTTTCTCTTTTTGCACAAACCAGGCTTTGGATGTGATTCATTCTATACTTTTATGAAGACAAGATAACATACAACTTAGACTTTCATCCCGATTAACATTATAAGTAAAGTCCGTCCTCCTTCTAGCACAAGAGACCTAAACCATCCAGTGATACCCCAGCTGGCAAACCAACTTCCAATGGGGTCATTATCTTCCTTCAGGGCATGTAACCCATCCTGTAGCTGTTGTAGTTGCCCATGGATGGAAACTGAATGATCAGTAAGATTCAAGCAGCACATGCCTTCAAACTCCTCACAACCATGTCCTTATGCTAAGAGCAAGAAATCAATTGCAGCTCGATTTTGTAATACTGCATGACGTACACTACTCACATTGGCTGAAAGCTCACTTAACATCGTGGATGTTAAGTTCAATTCTTCCTTAGTCTAATAAGTGAGCCTTTTTAGAGTTGCTAAGCTTTAATTCATTCAGTCTTCACTTTGACTGTTTGATGTTGTTTTTTTTTATCAGCTACATTCAGCAATTGGTGCAAGCTTGGATGGAAACAAAGTAAGTTTCCCAAGATAACAGGGTCTTCTATGTAGATTAGCAGGAATCCCATTCACAGATTAGGAATATGGAACTAGGTAATCGCTTTGGTAATTGTTCTGTGAGATTGCACCACAAATAAAGGCTTTACTTTCAGTGGTAGTAACGAGATCAGCTATAGGGTTGACTGCAGCCCAGTGCTGCATTACTTTATTGGAATGGCTTTTTGTTGGGGCTTCAAACATTATCCATGCACCTGAGGTATTGGTGGAACCTAACAAATCTAATTCTTCTGAGGGCTGTATGGTAACATTGAGAACTTTGGTAATTTTTGCTTGCCAACAGGCTTCAAGTTGTCTTAATGTGAAGCCAACAGTGCGATTGCACTCTTGCAACATTGCCAATCGATTCAGTAGAGTCTCATTACTAATTAAACCTTTAAATGCTGGAGGATCCCATTCAGGGACTCCTATGAGACAGGTGCGAAAAGGATCTCCAGGTGTGGCTAGGCTCAAACATATTGATTTTTGGCTTATCAAATGTGCCAGAGTGACCCATATGTTCTGTTGCTTTTGGATGTTAGTTAACAGACAGTTGGTCGGGAAAATACACAGCACTATTACCATAAGCACTTGGTTGCATGTAAATGACACCATACTTGCAAACGCACAGCTAAAACTTTAACGTTAAATGAACTTTCAAAGATGCTTACACTAGCTCTTGAAGGGGGGAATACTTATACTTTATACTAACATAACAATTACTACACAGACTAAACTCTTTATCTTAAACTATTATCTAACTACTTTTAACACACGTGCTTTGGTATATATGTAGTCGAAGCGTGAAAGCAATTTGCTGAAAGGGTAAACACACAACTACAATTTGCTTTATATACAGTTAGATGGAGTCTCTACACTTTTCTTAGATCTTCTGCAGAATTTCCTTCATAGACTATGATTTAACACAATTCAGTCTTGGAACATTCACTGCTCCCGTGATGTCAGCTGGCAGCTGATTGGTGACTGAGGGCATCGATGTTCAGGTTGTTCTTCTCATCCTTCTAAATCTTAAAACAAAAGATAACTGAAAAATTGCTAGAGACACAACATCATAATAACAACATAAAATTTCTGTTGGTAACTGTCTGTAGTGTTCAGACACAACTGTGTCCTGACAGGTCCGCTTCTGATCCATGTCTGGAGTACCAAGGCTGTGTGGTGACTTCTGTGTTCACTGGATCTCATGGGTTCAGAGGCAGACAGTCTGGTCGGAAGAACAGGTGACCTTTTTGAACCTGCCAACAAAACACAGACACTTCTCCCCTTGAAGTTAATGAATTACACTAATCAAATGCTTTTAGGGCATCAATTTCCCCCAATTTTTTTTTTTTTTTTAAAATTAAAATGAGATGTACTTCTGTCATACACATCAACATCAACGCAAAACCATATACACAATGAATAAGAACCTATAACAGTTAAAAATCAATCAAATCATAAACATTATTAATAACATATGTAATATGAAACTAATATTAATTACTAAAACACTGCACCAGTATCCCATAGTTAGCAAACAAACAGAAACAAAAAAAAATCAGTGAAGGATTGGATAAACACCTCCAGAAATGATTCTCCAAGCCCACTTCAAAATTGATCCAGCTATCATATTAATAGGGTCAAATTGCTGAGTCAAAAACTGACTCAAATACTGATTTGGTACAGAAAACATCTGGATCTGTTGGCAAATATTCTGTCCAGGTAAAGTCAGGGCTTGGCCAGCGCCTAGGCTTTAAACTGGAAAGATGCCCCTTAACTCATTTCTAAAACAAGGTTCTCAATAGTAGCAGCTATGAGATGCTTACAGCACAGCAAACTGTTAAAATGCATTTGTACAAAGCAAATGATCAGGAGCCTTAGGTACCAGACCAATTAAACCGTGCAGCAGTTGGTTTAATCTGAAGCCTCCCCCATGGCAGCTGATCCTCAGCAATGGTACATCTTCTTAAAATTCTGGAAACACTGAAAAATAAGAAAGCTATAACAAACAAAAACTGTAGAGATTGCAACAACCAATATAACTCCCGGTGAAGTCCAGGGTGTCACAGACTGCATTCACTTCTATCCACAAGCAGGTGTTCATCAGCGTACTGTCACAGCTGTTTCAGTTGTAGCTATCTTCCTCTCTCTAGGAAAATAACTATACTTTGCAGTTTAGACAAGTGTCTCCAATAAGACATGAAGCAATTTAAATTAAACAATATTTAAACCTAATAAAAATTAATTATAACAAAAGGAAATAACAAAACTTAATGTTAAAGGAATATCTGAGTTATAAAACTTAACTTAAAAACATTCAAGCCTAAACATTATAAAACTTGACTATTCTTAATTCTATTAACACTTAATCTATATTAAATAAAAACAATCTTATTCTGTTACTACAAAAAGGCAACTAAAAGTTTGATATATACCTTTTAAACACAATATAACAGTAACACAGATTCGCTATAAAGATTATAAAAATGTAACAAATACATCACAATTCTATGTTATCTAGCTTTGAGAATAACCCAAATTAACTGCAAATGTTACTAAAAACACTTATTCATAACAGAAATTTGCCTAATATATGCTTAAATTGGTTAGGATTTTAAAGTGCAGTTTTTCTAGAGAAAAAACACAACAACACAGGATTTGGCAAGTTGCCATTCAGTTTTGTAGCACTTTTCAGGAACATCAAGTCCAATTTTTAAACTAAAATCCAAAATCCAAATTGGTCTATATGCAGTTATATGTGTTTTATATAACAAAAGGACTCACACTGAAATTACCTTAATAAAATTGTGGAGAAAACAAGCAAATAGATAATATATGTTCTAAATTAACTTTGTCTTGTGCAGTAATGTTCTCTTAACTAATTATTTTTTAAACCACAAATCTCTTTTGTAGATAACATTAATTGGAAGGTTTTCTTAGAAGCTGTAAATCATACCATATTTTTTGACCTTAGGTTCTAAAACCATTATTGCATGGCAACTTCTGTTAATATTCACCTTAAACACCTCTTTTTTTATTTATTTTTTTTTAACTTTCAATGAATCACAATAATTTCTCTAGTAAAACTCTAAAAACTGCAACTGCATCAACTCATAATTACTTAAAACACAAAATTAACTCTAAAAGGGTATATAAAAACAGTTTAAAAAACCAATGAATCGTGACTTTTTAACAAACTGGGTATTATCCCAGTGCTTTTTCTTAGGGAGCGGGGGGGTGGACTGCCCGCCCTGCTGCTGCTGCAGCTCTGCTGTTATCTTTCTTCACATTCTCCACATACTCTCGCAGAGAGGAAAAACGGAAAGAAAAAAAAACCTCACAAAGTTAACTTTAACAAATGCAGTTGTTTCTCTCAATTTCTCTCTCGTTGTTTGCAGATAGAGGAAAAAGGGCACAATTTTACAAAAGCAGGCGATGTTACACAAAAATTCTCTCATGGCCAGGTGCTTACAACGATGACCATTGCAACTTATCAACTTTTAATTACAGTGATGAAGTTTGAACTCGATACCATATAGTTCACGATTTTTTGGCTATTTTATCTCTCTTTGAAGCTGTCTGAGCCACCTGTTTCTGCTCAACTGCTTCTGTAATTGTTCAGCGTGGCCTTGGAACTTTTCTTGCACTGCTTCTACCCCGAGGGTGCCCCCGCTCTCTGCGCACACCTCAGTGCTCCCCCATGTCCCCCTCGTTCGGGTGAAAACCAATCTAAATTTGGCTTCTTCCAGGGTAGTAAAGCTGGAACTTAAGTAAGATTGTAGTGTTAAAAGTGTCTCCAAAAGTGAAGCAAATAGTTCTGGATATATCACATCCTGCCGTAACTGAACAGATTCTGTTCGTTGTTTCAGTGTTTGCTGTGGAATTTCTTATTTTCTTCTCTCTGACTCTCCCTCCTTCTTTCTGTGGGCAGCATAGATAAGAGTGCTTTCCCAGCAGTGGGAGGTAAAGGCATCTGCTGCTGTGATGCAGGTAGAATTACAGGGCTCGCAGCCTCAGCATATCTCGCTTTTCTGTTTTTTAAGGTATTAATTACAATCTGCCAAGTTGGACCGAGAGACACAGCGTCCTTGCTCTTTTCCGTGATTGCTGTTTCCCATATCAGAGCCGTTATTTCCGTCTGTTCCTTCACTACAAAGAGCAGTGAGGGCACTGCAAAATGCCCATGACAATTAGCCCATATAATGAGCATATCCAGGTCTTTTTCCTGGGCTGCTTCGCCTCGTTTAACGAGAATACAAAGAAGCAGTTTTTTCGCCGCCGCAAATTCCACATCCATGCTAGTGGCAAACGACGGGGGGGAAGGTCACGACTCCTCCACAATGTCCCCGCCCCTCGGATTCCCCCAGCGACTCGCCCCCCTTTATTTGCGGGCCGCCTATCCGGTACTGATCCAAGGCAGCATCTATCTGCGTTCAGATCCGCTCCTCCAACCTTGGTCCAAGGCTCTGTCCCACCGTGCGTGGACCCACCGAAGCCCCCCTGCCTGCAGGGTGTCCCGTTTGAAGCGCCAAATATTGAGAGACCGCCAGCTATTCACCACTCTTCACAGAAGTAAACGTGAACGCCGTTTATTTCTATTATTAACACACCTTTTATAGGGTTCTACAGGTTCCGCGGGCTAAGCAAGCTACTATTGGCCAATACACACAGGTTTACATTCTTTCTCTTATACACAAGGATATTGTTTTGCTTTACTCTCTCCTGCAGGAAGGTTTCAAGGACTTTAGCCTTTAATATCACGACTTATTTCAAAGATTGGTTTGTGCAGACAGGCCTTTACTGATATATAAAATATATCAACAGAAAGGTCATTCAGTTGGAGTGGTATAATGGGCTACTGACCTTGTATTTTGACATGAGTGGCTTTTGTGAGGGTTTCCAGCACTCCTTGTAGACAAAATCCAGTGGGTATCAACTAACTCATTCAGAAATATTGAGTTTTGTATGTGGTGACTTTCTTAAGTTCTTTCTAACTTTTCAGGTAAAGTTTGAGAGTTGACCTTGATTGTTGCTGCTGGAGACGAATAGGTCACACGGACACAGCTCAAGGTGTGGTGAAAGGAAGAGAGCACTTTATTCTCCCAGAATTTATAGGTTTCTGACCATGGCCACGGATTGTATGGTCAGGATAACACTTTCCCAACCACACTGGCCATGAGAGATGTTAATCAAAAGATGTGTATCAGAAAGTATGTACATGTTGTAATGCAATTAGGAAAAATGGTATGACCCAAAGAATGTAGCCTCGAAAATGTAGACTTGTATGTTCTTTCCCTTATCTTGTTCTCCCCAGGTCCCCTTACTGGTTGTGTAAATTCCCACACACCCTTCTCCCCTGCCTTGAAAAAGAGCTGTCTATCGATATCTCTTCCTCTTTCCCTCCTGCCATCTCACCCCGAAGGATCCCAAGGAATAGAACTGCAACTGCCATCTCAGCAAAGGGAAAGAGCCTCGTTTTTAGGGCCTCGTCTGGCAAGCTAAAACTACCTCCCCAGCCTCCCTGCCCTCTGCGGGGTAGACAGTGGTAACAGAGGGGCTGAGGACAAAGTTATTATAGCAGCTGGTGTCTCAAGGAGGGCACGACGCCCTAAAACCGGCTGGAAACACAGGTGTTTCGCAAGCCTGGGCACATCAGCTACCTTGAAAAGCTAAGATTATGGTTTACAAGGACTGAATTGGTACCTTCCTCACACCCAGGGGAACCCAATCCACACAGGAGGTTTTCTACTGCTTAGCAACGCAAGACTGGTGAGTCAGGCCGGCCGGGCTGGCAGGTGAAGTGCTGCAGGAGCCGAGCCGGGATCAGCCGGGCACGGCGGGCGCGGCGCGGCCACCAGGCGCGGCGCGGGCGGCGGCAGGCGCAGGGCGCCCAGGCAGGTGCAGTGCACGGCAGGCCAGCAGGTGGCGGCGGGCACTGAGCACACGACCAGGCACGGTGCGCGGGCTGGGCGAGCTGTGCGCCAGGGCAGCAGTGTGGGCCGGGCTGGCGGGCTGGGCTGGCGGGCGGCAGGCTGGGCTTTACCTTCTGCTCCTGTGCTGAAAAAGATACATGAAAAAAATCCAGAAACTCAAGGAACGCACTGTAATAGTGCCATTTTTGGAGCCATGTGTCTCATTCAGTCCCCCAGCTCTGATAGCCTTGCACTGACTATCAAAGAATCTTACCCTAATATTCCAACTGTGAAATCCCCGGGCCTCCATGTGCCTAAAATCCAAAATGGAGTTCGCCATGTGCCAGCTACACACATGGAGAAACCCGCCTTGTATCTCCCTCCTTCTTCCCATGACTCCCTCTATCCACCTCACTCCGCCCATTTCCCTTACTCCTCCCATAACCCCTCCCCTCTCTCTCACATCTCCCTCCCTCCTGCAATACCCTGCTCAAACATGGTATCACCTTACAAACACACCCCCAAATGTTGCAATCTTGCTCTCCACGCCCCTGCCCCTGCTCCTGTGGGGGGGCGGGGGAAGGGGTGTCCTGGCCCTGCCCCCCAGGGGGGGGAGATGTGTCCCTGGCCAACCCCTGTGGGGGTGTGGGTGAGACCCTCCACCCATCTGGGGGTGAGGCTGGACCCCCTGGGCCTGCTGGGGCTGTAGATACATCCCTTCACTGGCCTGGGAGTGATGCAGGGCCCCCTAGGGCCCCTGCAGAAGCAGATAAATCCCTTCACCAGGCTGGGGGTGAGACAAAGCCCCCATTGCCTGGTGGGGGTGGGGCTGGGCAGGGAAACCCCGGAGATACAGGCTCTGGGGAAGATAAGGATATGCCTACAGCTGCACCTGTGATATATACTAGTAATAAAATAGCTAATAGACAATATCAGCCTTTTGCTTACCATGATACCAGAGAGATATGTAAAATACAATGTGAATTTGGCAAAAATAGTGAAATATTAAAAAGAATGATTAAAGCTACTTTAAAATCTCAGGAGTTAGTTCCTGCTGACATCAAAGATTTCTTCAGGTGCCTCTTAAAACCCACTGAATTTGATTTTTGGGAAAGTTTGTGGAAAAGGTCATTAAAAGACCTCCTAGATGAACTCAAGCAAAGCATACAGGATGCAAAAGATGCAGAAAATAATGAGATTACCGTTGAACACCTATGTGGGGAGGGAAGGTGGTCTAAGCCTGAAGATCAGGCTCAAGTGCTAACAAAACCTATTTTAGATAAAATCTGTGAAGTAGCAGAAAAAGCTTACAATAAAATACCTGCACTAGAAACCCAAGTCAGTTATGTTAATATTAACCAATTTCCATCCGAGAGTTTCTTGCATTTTGTAGATCGTCTAAGGTTACAGATACAACAGCAAGTGCAAGAACCAGCAGCACAAGCAGAATTGATTAAAGAAATGGCACAAAGAAATGACAACGAAGCCTGCCGTAAAGTGATTCTAAATCTGCCCATCTATCCTCCACCTACCAGAGCAGATATGATTCAAGCGTGTGCCAAGAAAGCAGAGCTGTACAGTGCACATGACAAGAAACCAGGACCATACAACCCAAGGACTATGGCAGCTGTAACACTTGGGATGAACAAGCCACAGATGTCACCCAAACAGCTGCAGCCCATCATCTGCTTCCAGTGCAAGAAGCCAGGACATTTTGCAAGGAACTGTCCTCAAAACCAGCAACAAGGGAAACACCAGAATGAAGCTGTAACAAATCCAAAAAACTGAATTCTCAGCGCTTTTCTGTCAAGCGCAGAGACATAAAAATGACAGACCTGAAACAGGAAAAAGACTCTATTTTAGTGGGAAAAGGGGAGGAAAGGGAGCGGGGTGAGAGGCTGCAGAAACAATTGTGGGGAACGTTTGCCTAATAAGATCGGGCAACCGCAAAAGCGATTCAGACTTGTAACTGCTAAAGCTTTTTGTTTCAGATCTGACCGTTGGACTGTCATTGGAGTGGACTTGCAAGGCAATTCACAAGACCTGGATGGACTGGATAATAGGTATTTTGTTATTGGAGACACGGCACACACACCAATAGAGATTGAGGTAGCTCCCATGACAATTAAGGGAGACCTAACACACCTCACTCTCTTGGCAAGATGTTCTCAACCACCCTTCTATGTAGCCAAAGAGCAGATAATAGCCCAAGTGATCCCTGTTCCAACAGAAGTCCCAGTAGATGACAAAGCACCAGGAGTCTACTGGGTAGAAGTGGTGGGTGAAGACAAACCCATTATGGGGTGCAACCTAACACATAAATCAGAACATCTCCATGTAGAAGGTGTTGGGTTTTCAAGCAAGGCAGGCGCCCTGGCCAGCTCCAGCACAGCGGCTATCTTCAGCCGGCGGTCCACTACCCACAGCATCAATGTGATGGATGGCGTTAATGGCGTTTATTACAGGGGAATTTTACATTTTATAGCCTAGGTTCACTGTGTTACTCCCATTTACATACGTCACACCTAGGTGCTATTGGCTAATTGCAAGGGGCCTTTACTATCCTAACAGAGAGGGGGGTCTACTAGCTTTCCATAACATCCCGAAATCTTCAGATCACAAGCCCTTAAACTACAACATATTCCCCCCTCTCTATGAATAATTAATTTGCTAAAATATAAGGTGTATTAGTCTTAAAAATGGATAATATAAAATTGAGTAAAATATAAAATACATTATACTTAACTAAAAAGCTAAAAGCTTATAAAATAGATACTACAATTTTCATTGGTAAATATAAAACACATGCAATAACTAAGTATATTTTAAAGCATCTGTTGCCTTTCTATAAACAAAATGTTAACTTTTTCTAATCGGTTCTTAACAAAGGACACAAGCTTATTTAAAATACATGGTCCAAAGATCAGCACAAGTAAAATCATCACAAGTGGTCCAATCAGGGTAGACACCAGGGTGGTTAGCCATAGAGATTGAACGAAACAGGATTGGAACCAGCTTTGCTGAGCTTCTCTCTCTGCCTTCCGTTAAGACAGCCTATCTCGTAGCTCTGCCATGGTGTCTCTCACTACTCCCGTGTGGTCTGCGTAGAAGCAGCACTCTTCTTTCAGGGCGATGCAGAGGCCTCCTTGCTGCATGAACAGAAGGTCGAGACCTCGCCTGTTCTGCAAAACAACTTCAGAGAGTGAGGAGACTGATTTTTCTAGAAATGATATGGATTTCTCAGTTCTCTGTAGATCTTCATCTACAGTCATCTGTAGCTGAGAGAGACACTGACTCTGGGTTACCAGAGCGGAGACACCCATGGCTGCTCTGGTTGCTCCCAAGCCAAGCAGCATTGCTATTGACAGTCCTGTCAACAGCTCTCTTTTCTGAAGGTGGCCTGCTTGCTCAAGTTACTGGCTCACTTCTTCTTTGGAGTGGTATAGGACCCTGGGACTGATAACAGCTAATACACAAAAGTCAACAGAGGAGTTAAAGCTTGGGGTATAAATGCAAGGCCTTAGCCCACTGCGGTTGCAAACCCACATGCCAGACAGGGAGGCAATTGCCCATCTCTTGGACCTGTCCACCTGCACGGTGGTTGCACAAACTTTTTTGTCAACAACAGTGGCTTTACCCACGCAAAACCCTTGCCCTGTCATGTGGCTGATGGTGATTCTGCGAGAAGGTGACTCACTGCGGCACTGGACTGGGGCTTCTGCATTAACCCACAATGGCCGGTTGTTAAGGGCCACAGCCTCATAGTAAGGGGGCTGTGTGTCATAACACAGCCAGCAGGATTCTGTGGCATTAGGGTTGGATTGATTTAGAGGTAAAAAGGTGGCATCTAACATTCGATAGAGCGAATCGAAAGCAGTGGCTTCAGATATTTGGGGAGAAGCTTCTTGCTTATTCAGCGGGTACAGACTATTAGATCGTGGGTTCTCAGCCTGTACTACAAGGTTGGGGCCAACTGCTTCAGGCGTTATAACTGAGAGCTGGATAATTTGTACTACTTCACCGGGATTTTTACCAGGTTTGTGCAAGAATACCGACCACATTCTTCCGGTGGTCCAGCCCACATCTGCTGGCTGCAGAACCTGCATGATCATTTGATGACAGACTTTAGATTGGTCATCATAAAAGCCATAAAACACTTGCCCTATTGAGTTGAAACTGGGATGCATACAGCCTGCTGGACCTCAGGTTACCTGCAGAAACTCGTCTGCTTTTGGTGGTGCCCACCTGTTACTCAGGACTATTGTTTCGCATCCCCAATAGCCACAAATCCAATACCCTGGTTGGTGGCAGTAGTCTTTGCCTGGGTTGGTGCCTGGGTACCAGTATGACTGGTACAGCTCAAAGCGAGGGTGGATGTTATGAGTTACTATACCAGGGAAAATGTCTCGGATGAGCACAAAGAACTTTGGGGTGCCTGCTGTGACTACCTCTTTGATCACTTCATTCGAGGCACGGCATAAGATCCACCTGAATGGTTGATGGGGGTTATATTCTGCACCAACCTGCTTGCTGCTAACAAGTGCTAAAAACAAGATTACACACAAAAATTGTTGTCGCTTGGGTTTCACAGGCTCTGGAGTTTTGGGCGTCTTTGGGTTGTCTGGTGGTTCATCGCCTCCTTCTGGCAGTGGAGCATATGCATCACGCGGGCGCCCAATGATCAGGTCCTGCAAACAAAACTTCAGAGTTCTTGTCAGTTTCATTTTTAAGGTCTGGTTTTATTGACTTAAGTGGACACCACTTTACCATCTCTTTTCACTGCAGCGTACCCTCGCCCTGAGAGTACTAATCTCCAACCTTGCTCCCACTCCCCTAACTCATTTCTGATTATGACCTGCGGGCCCTCTTCTAGAGCTCGAGTGGCCCAGTGTTTTTGGGAGGGACTGTTTATTTCATCTCCCCTAGGGAACTGGTTCAGTGATAACAGTGCAGTTGCTAGCAAGTGCGCCTGGTCTGCCTGGGGAATAGAATTCTTAAAGCTTTCTGACTTTGCTAACACTTCTAGCTTGGTTTTCAAGGTTTGGTTTGCTCGCTCAACGATGGCTTGTCCTGTGCTATTGTACGGGATGCCTTGCACTAGAGTGATACCCCATTTGGAGGCAAATTCCTGGCTCGGCTTTGAGATAAAATTTGCACCATTGTCCATTTTGATTTGCTTGGGGATGCCAAGCCAAGCCATGGCTGTTAGCCAATGCTGGATAGTTGCTTTGGAGTTGGTTTTCAGGTGTTGCGTGGCTACAATCATTCCGCTGTACGTATCCACTGTTACTGCAAGCCATGCTCGGGGTTTTAACAGCTGGCACAATGTAAAGTCTGTTTGCCATATCTCTGAGGCTTTTAGGCCTCTGGGGTTGATTCCACAGGACCACAGTGGTGCTTTTTGGCAGTGGGGGCAGGAAGCTACTACATGTTTTGCATCAGCAACTGAGATTTCACATCTCTTTGCTAGTGCTTTGGCTCCGATGTGCAGGGTTTCGTGTAGCTGACGAGCTTCTTGTAGGGTCCACAATCCTTTTGCGGCAGCATCTGCTTTGTCGTTGCCGACTTGGAAGAACCCTTTGATTGGATTGTGGCTGTTAACATGGATGACTGATATGGTGCCTTTTCGAGAGGAGAGCGCTTCTTCTAGCATCAGAGCTGCTGTAGATGTTGATATGCCGGGTCCTGACACAGCCAGGCAAAGCTTGGCTACAAACATTGAATCAGTTACAATGTTAAGATGCTCTGTTTGGAACAGTCCGCATGCCAGTACTACAGCTGCTACTTCCAGTTGCTGGACTGAGAGTGTACGATCAGTCGCTTTGACACAGTGCCACTCGTCCTCTGATTGCCACACTGCAGCCGCAGTGGAGGTTGTCGAGGATGCATCTGTGAAAACTGTTGGTCCTGGCTGGGGCCGGTCCATGACTTTTTGTGGTAGGCCCATGTCAACAACAGCTAGCATCTGAATCCAAGGGGGCTTTGCAGAATACTGAATCTCTCCACCGAACCCAACCAGGGCTGTCACCAGGTATTCTGACATCACTGTTGACTGTGTAGAGAGTTGCTTGCGGAAAGGCAAGAATATTCTGGCTGGTTCAATGCCAAGATGTTTCAGAGCAAGTTTTCTGCCTTTCATAATGAGGCTGCTGAGGTACTCAGCTCCTGGGGAAAATGCACGTCTGTTTTCCCAGGACTATCCACTGTATTGGGTGAGCTTTTTCTGGGGGGCCTTGAGCCAGTGCTCCTACCCCCCCTCCCTTTGTGAAGTGCACGTACAGATCGAGTGGTACCTGGGGCTTCCACCTGGTGAGAGAACTTAAAGATACCTGCTGTTCGATAAAGTCAAGAGAGTCCATTGCTTCTGCTGTCAGGGCTTTGTGTTCCCATGGATTTTTCCCTCTCAGGAGATCATACAGGGGGGTCATCTTCTCAGGTGGGATTAGGACGATGTTGCGGAGCCATTGCAGGGATCCCACCAGCTGCTGCACGTCATGGAGCGTTTTGATATCCCGACGGATCTTTATCTGGGGAGGGGATCTGTAAGAGTCTGTGATCCCCACCCCCAAAAAGGTTACACATGGCCCCTTTTTTATTTTTGCACTCGCGATTTCAAAGCCATTTGCTTTTAGAGTCTCTGTGATTGTTGACACTAACTGGTCTACCTGACCTCCCGAGGGTGCAGCAATCAGGATGTCGTCCATGTACTGGATGATGGTCGCAGTCGAGTTGCTATGACGGATCGGTGCCAGCGCTCGATCGACTGTGATTTGGCAGATTGTAGGTGAGTTGACCATCCCCTGAGGCAGCACTTTCCACTGGAAGCGTAGTTTGGGGCGCTGGCTGTTTGGAAACACCACTGAGAAAGCAAACCGCTCCCTGTCTTCTTCATGTAAGGGTATAGAAAAGAAACAGTCTTTGATATCAAGAACAGCACAGGGTTGGCCCTCCGGCACCATAGAGTTCATAGGTAACAATGTTTGAACAGGTCCCATGGGTTGAATTTTCTTATTCACTTCACGTAAGTCGTGGAGGAGGCGAAACCCTTCTCTGGATCGCTTAGGGATTACAAAAACAGGAGTATTCCACGGGCTAGTAGATGGCTCTATATGACCTTGTTGTAATTCACGGTTAACTAACTCAAGAAGGGCATCTAATCGAGGCTTGGACAGGGGCCACTGCTCGATGCACACTGGGTCAGATGATTTCCAAGAAAGCTTGATTGGTGGCAGTGGGTGCACAGCAGCGGCCCTTAGGGTAAATTTGTCACCCTGGCTTTTAGCAAGGCTAGGACGTCTCTCCCCAGCAATGCTGGGATTCCTGTCATGACATACGGGAAGAGGGCAATAGTTTTTTCTGGCCCTTTTTCTGTGTGGAGTGTAATGGCTATTAGCTGTGTGCTTCTCCGAGCTCGTGACAGCCCTCCAATCCCGCCCACCATGGGGGCATCCTCTAGTTTCTAGAGAGGAGGCCAATTTGTCTCCGGAATGACTGTGACATCTGCCCCAGTATCAATTAGAAAAGGAACACTGATGGACCCAGCGGGGATACTTTGATCACCTGAGGTGTCATAAAGAGTACAGATCCCCTATACGACCGGCAGGTTGTCACACCTTACTGCCAGGGCCACCCTGGGGTCCTGTCTCCCAAGTGTGATCCCTGCTGTCCCTGAGGCAGATAAGGCAGGGTTGGCTGAGCAACTGGCTGAGTTATGAAAGTGGTTGCCTCTCGGGGGGGTAATGGGTTTGGGAGCAGCTCGGTTCTTGCAGGATTGGCATAGCTGGGCCGCCTCGCATCCCAAGTGGGAGAGAACTGGATGCGGCCCTGCTGTCCTCTCCCCCTCCTGTTTCCCTGAGCCTTGGATCTGCATTCTCTGGCAAGGTGCCCCTTTTTCCCACAAGCCCAGCGTGGTCCTTTAAACTGGTTCTGCTGTGAGGTGGGCGCTGCCAGGGCCCCTCCCTTTTTGCAATTTGCAGCAACATGACCTGCCTGACCACATTTGAAACACGCCATCACGTTAGCAACTGCTGTGCAGATTGCAGTTTGAATCGGAACTGCCTGTTCCTCCCTCGCGACATGTTTAATCATCTCTGCGATATTTGCCCCTGCCGGTAGTGATCGGAGAATTTCCTTGGTTGTTGAATTGCATTGCTGTCGTAAGCAGTCTGCCATGACTGGGCCTTTTGCCTCTGGGGGCAGGGAAGAGGAGTCAACAGCTCCCTGGAGGCGGTCTACAAATTGTGTAAAGCTCTCACTTTCTTTTTGTTTTATGGTAGCCCACGGTGATGGCTTAGCAACAACTCGAGAGGCCGAGCGAATAGCTTCTCTGGCCGCACGAGTGGTTGTCATAACTTCATGGGCTCGCATACCCTGGGCTTGTGCCTGAGGTGTAGCCATGGCTGGGTCTGTGCCCATTAATCGCGGTAAACTGGAACCGTGTAATGGGTGGTCTGCTCCATTTACTTGGGCTAGGTATCTGGCACAGTTGTCTTCCCATTCTTGTTTAAAAACAATCATCCCTGCTCCATCAAAAAACATTCTGCAAATGTGTTTTATATCAAAAGGGAGCAGGTCGTCACCTCCAAAAACACCATCGATAAGGGAGGTGACCATGGCTGAATTAAGCCCTTTTTCTGAAACTGCTTTAACAAGCGTTTTAACTTCTTTAGGATTTATTGGTGAATAAACCCTTTGCCCCCCCTCAGACACCCTGACTGGGAATACTAACGTGTCTGGAGGAACCCAGGTGGCACATGCTGCTCTTATCTGTCCCCAGTCTGTGAGAGGGGTGTCCTCTCTCAGTTCTTTTTTAATGTGGGGGGGATGTTCTTGTTTATCTTTATTGTTTCCTCTTCTGAGGACTCTGGCTCTGACCCTTCATCGCTCGTATCTCGATCAGAGTCAGAACTCGACTGGCTGGCTACTTCCTGTTTGCCGTGCCTTTTTCTTGGGCTCCGGCCCCGCCTACCACCCCTGTGGGCAGGCTGTTCCCTCCCCCCTGGTTCTCCACGCCTTTCGTTCCGCCCTCCACTCCGCCTTTCCCTCCGCCCCTCACTCCAGGCTCTGTCCTGCCCCTTGTCCCCCCCACTTTCCACTGTCTTCGCATTCCAATCATTCTGTACCCATCCCCCGCTGTCCTTTACACATTTCTTATCTTTCCCAACCCCCCAGCCGTGCTCATCTTACAAGGCCAGCTTTTGTTCTTTGTTAAAGACATATTTTTCCCGCTCTACAACTTTTTTCTCTGGGCCATCTTTAAGCCTTTCAGGGGATGTTTTCCCCCTTACTATCTTTGCTACATTTCTAGCTTCTTCTGTTAAATTTTTCCAAAAATTTCTTGCTTTCTGTTGTCCCTCTGAGGGCGGCTCGGGGTTTGGGGTTTTAGGGGGCATATTGTTCTCCTGTGTCCCCTTCTGCTCAGCTGAGCTGCTCTCATCTGGAGGCTCTAAAGTTTGTGTTGTAGCACTGACTCCTAGTTTTGGGGTGACCAAGAGACAGTCTTTTGCTGCCATCCAGGTTTCTTGCTTTTGTCTAGCTTTTTTCAAGGCCTTAACGACCTTACCCCATGACTTAAAATGCTTCATATTACCAGAATCTACAGTTTCATTAGCCAGAGCTCTGGTACATTTCTCCCACACCTCAGGGTGAAGAATGTCCACTGGCTGCTCTATAACTCCCATTTGTAAAAGCTGTGTAACAGAAAGCATAAAATCCTGAGATTTACAATCTATCCCCCACTGCTTATATAATTCAGATACGACCTTTATCAGTGATTCCATCTTTCTTCTGGGCCCAGGATTTCCTTCGATAAGACTAGTCCAGCTATCTTGGCCGCTGCTCACTGGTCCAGGGTATCCTTGCTTTTTAAATTTCTTCTCACGTTTTTTTCCACTTTTCCTCCCGGTTTTCTGGCACCAGATGTTGGGTTTTCAAGCAAGGCAGGCGCCCTGGCCAGCTCCAGCACGGCGGCTATCTTCAGCCGGCGGTCCACTACCCACAGCATCAATGTGATGGATGGCGTTAATGGCGTTTATTACAGGGGAATTTTACATTTTATAGCCTAGGTTCACTGTGCTACTCCCATTTACATACGTCACACCTAGGTGCTATTGGCTAATTGCAAGGGGCCTTTACTATCCTAACAGAGAGGGGGGTCTACTAGCTTTCCGTAACATCCCGAAATCTTCAGATCGCAAGCCCTTAAACTACAACAAGAAGGGTTAATTGACACTGGGGCAGATGTGACTATCATACCTGAAAAGGTGTGGCACTCACATTGGGAACTGCAAACCTTGGCAGGAAAAATACAGTGTGTTGGAGGGATGAAACTGGCAAAAATCTCTAAAGCTATTGTCCAGATTGAAGGCCCAAATGGTAGGATAGCTAGTGTCTGACCTTTTGTCATTGACTACAAGTGCCCCCTGTGGGGAAGAGACACCATGTCCCAGTGGGGAGTGAAATTAACAATTCCTGGGACACCTAAGGATTTTTGATGGAGGCCACTGCAGAGCGTCCGGTCCAAAAGCTATCTTGGTTAGATAATACGCCAATTTGAGTGAACCAGTGGCCTCTCAGCAAACAGAAATTCGGGGTGCTAGAAAAATTGGTAGAAGAAGAACTGTCCAAGGGACACATAGTAGAAACAACCAGCCCTTGTAATTCCCCGGTGTTTGTGATAAAAAAGCCAGGGAAGGATAAGTGGTGCCTCCCTCAGGATTTGAAAAAAATAAACAACAAAATAGACGACATGGGGGCTTTTCAACCAGGTATGCCAACCCCGACTATGTTACCACAAAATTGGCTATTGGCAGTGCTAGATATTAAAGACTGTTTTTTCCAAATTCCCCTGCACCCAGAGGATGGACCACGATTTGCCTTTTCCATTCCCACAATCAACCGAGAAGCCCCAATGAAACGGTACCACTGGACAGTATTACCTCAGGAGATGAAAGCGAGCCCCTTCATCTGCCAGTGGTATGTGGGGTCATTGCTGTCCCCAGTGCGTGCTGAAAAAAGAGATGCCATCATTTTGCACTACATGGATGACGTGTTAATATGCTGTCCCAATAACAACATGCTGCAAGACATACTTGACCTAGTGGTTACAGTTTTAACCTCTGCTGGATTCCAATTGCAGGAAGATAGAGTTCAAATGATGCCACCTTGGAAATACTTGGGCTTGGAGATAAGTAAACGGACTGTTGTTCCACAGAAATTAGAAATTATTGGCAATCCTAAAACTCTAGCAGATCTCCATTCCCTATGCAGTTCACTAAACTGGGTCAGACCCTGGCTAGGTCTCACTAATGAAGACCTGAGTCCCCTGCTCAATTTATTGAAAGGGGAGAGAGAGTTACTGTCTCCCAGGGAGCTGACTCCAGAAGCAAAAAATGCAATTGAAAAAGCACAAAGGGCCTTGACAGAAAGACAGGCACATCGCTTTAAACTGGAGCTGCCTTTCAAATTTACTGTCCTGGGGAAATTACCACACTTACATGGGTTAATATTCCAGTGGGCCGAGGGCCAGAGATCCACTCTTAATAAGAGAATGGGTCTTCCTCTCCCATCAGTGACCCAAAACTATCACCAAGCCACAAGAGCCGATGGCTCAGCTGATCCAAAAGGCCAGGGTAAGGCTGCGAGAACTGGCAGGTTGTGACTTTGTGTGTATTCACCTCCCAGTCAGGCTCTCTGGAGAAGGCAAACACTCCCCATAGAAACTGACCATAGAGATGTTTGAGCACCTGCTGCAGAGCAATGCAAATCTTCAGTTTGCTCTGGATAGCTATAGTAGGCAAATTTCGGTCCGTGCACCATCACATAAACTGTTTCATGAGGAATTCCACCTCATTCCTCGTGAGAAAAGGAGCCAACGGCCACTCAAAGCTCTTACAGTGTTCACTGATGCATCTGGAACATCTCACAAGTCGGTGATGACTTGGTGAAATACACAGACTCAGCTTTGGGAAGCTGATGTTGAGTTTGTAGAAGGATCACCCCAGATAGCTGAACTGGCTGTGACCGTGAGAGCCTTTGAGAAGTTTTCTGAACCGATTAATTTGGTTACTGACTCAGCCTACATAGCAGGAGTGGTGTCCAGAGCGGAACAGGCAGTTCTCAAGGACATTGAGAACGAACATCTCTTTAGATTGCTTTCAAAACTGCTTTATTTGATTTCAAATAGAGAACATCCTTTCTATGTGATGCATATAAGATCGTATTCCAATTTGCCAGGTGAAATCGCTGTGGAAAACCGGAAGGCTGATTCCCTTGCTGCCCCAGCTGAAAAGGAACGTCTCCCAGATGTGTTTCAACAGGCAAAGTTAAGTCATCAGCAATACCATCAAAATGTGCCAGGACTGATGCGTCAGTTCCAGCTGACACGGGGTGAGGCTAAAGCCATCGTGGCTACCTGTCCCAATTGTCAGCTCCAGGCAGTGCCATCATTAGGCATCGGGGTTAATCCCCGAGGCCTTGGAAGCTGTGAGGTGTGGAAAACAGATATCACTCACATTCCCAGTTTTGGTCGCCTTAAGTATGTACACATGAGCATTGACACATACTCAGGAGCAGTGTATGCCTCTGCTCATGCAGGAGAAAAGTCTGTACATGCCAAACAACACTTAGTACAGGCCTTTTCAGTGCTGGGGATCCCTAAGGAAATTAAAACAGATAATGGCCCAGCGTATAAATCCAAGGAGTTCCTGGAATTTGTCCAGCAGTGGGGAGTGGAACATAAAACTGGCATCCCCCACTCCCCCACAGGTCCAGCTGTGATTGAGCGTACCCACCAGACGCTCAAACAAGTCCTAGCCAGGCAAAGTAGTGGAACAGTGTGGATGTCTTCACAGCAAAAGCTTTGTAAAGCTATGTTTACCATCAATTTCCTGAACTGTTCATTTCAAGAGTCCTCCAGTTACTCGACATTTTAACAGTGGTGATCAGTTTAAATTTTGTTGCAGCGTCCACCGGTTTCAATCAGGGCCCCTGAAACTTGGCAAAACAAGGGCCCTTATGAACTTGTCACCTGGGAACGTGGTTACGCGTGTGTATCCACCCCTGGAGGCCCCCGATGGATTCCTCAAAAATGGGTAAAGCCTTTTGTTCCCAAAAACCCAGCCCCAGCAGAAGAAGAAGAGACAAGTGGCTGTTGCTTCCAAAAGAAGACGCTGCCGGGAAAAGCAAGAGGAAACCTTCCTAACCTCTGGCTATTCTCTGACCTGCTTACATTGACTGTGAATTTGTTTTTAAAATGTTTGTCTCTTTTCTTTTAGAAAAAACCTACCTCACACTCAAACCCATGATGAGCTTTACCACAGCTATCCTCCTGCTCCCTCTGAGCAGCCTGACCACTGCCTGGATCATCCCTCAACCACAACAGAACATCTGGGTAACCCTGGCACAAACACTCCAACAAGAGAGCATCTGCCTGTCCACTGCAGCAGCAAAAGACCCTGTCTACCTGTCTGGTAGGAATTCCACTGCAGGCTGAAGAATTTTCAGCCAGCTTTAGTGATCCCAAGTTTAATACAGATCCCAAAACACATAGCACCCAGCCACTCGAAAACCGTAAACGGAGAACGGTAACAGTTAAAAACCCTGTAGAAGAGTGGCTACCAAAATTGCCCAAAGCAGAAAAAGAACCCCAAGAATTAGAGCTATTAGGTTCTGCTCCTGCACCCTTTTGTATCCACCTTATATATAACACACTGTCAGACCCTAAATTATATCACCACATAGTACAATATCAAAACGAATTTAAGGCAAGGCAATGGTGTAGCGTGCGGAGTCACATCACAGCAGATGATCCTCTCCGTTCACATCCAAGAACCCTCCCTAAAAGCATATTTCTGATTTGCGGAGATAGAGCGTGGGCAGGGATCCCATCTCGCCTTTGAGGAGGATCGTGTACCTTTGGGAGGCTGTCCCTGTTGGCACCTAATCAAACCCAAATTAAAAAATGGATTCAAAAAGAAAATTCAACCCACAAAATTTACAAAAGGAACACAGACATTCTAGATCCAATTTGTGATTCTGACGTTTTTCATTGGGCAAAATCAAAAAGAATTGCTGTATCCATATTTCTTCCATGGGTTGCAGCTACCCAGGCATTAGGTGAATTAGGACAGTTAGAATGCTGGGTAGTGAAACAGGCCACCTTAACATCCACTGCCCTCAGCTCCCTCCTCGAAGACGAAGAAATTACCAGACAAGCTACCCTCCAGAACAGGGCGGCTATAGATTTTCTTTTGCTTCTGCATGGACACAACTGCCAGGAATTTGAAGGACTTTGTTGCCTAAACCTGTCCTCAAAAGCTCCCAACGTCCACGGAGCCTTCCGAGAGATGAAGAACTTGATCGGACAAGTGAAGCAAGAAGCCGAGGACTGGTTTAATGAGCTGTTCAAAGGCTGGGGACTCACAGGATGGTGGACCTCGATAATCAAAACAATCTTGTTGTTTTTTGTTGTTCTGTTTCTAATTGTGCTAGCCTTCGGGATTGTCCGTTGTTTAGTTTTAAAAGCTCTCAAGAAATTAGTATCTACTACCTCAGAGATCAACCACATAGAGCTAGCGGACCAGAAGCAACTGGACCGGCCCGTCAATCACGAGTGGTGGACAAACTCGTGACCGGTATAAAAATGATCTCACAACCCTTCTTCAAAAATTTTATATGATAAGAAAGGGTGACATGTTGTAATGCAGTAAGGAAAAATGGTATGACCCAAAGAATGTAGCCCCGAAAACGTAGACTTGTAAGTTCTTTCCCTTATCTTGTTCTCCCCAGGTCCCCTTATTAGTTGTGTAAATTTCCCACACCCCTCTCCCCTGCCTTGAAAAAGAGCTGTCTATCGATATCTCTTCCTCTTTCCCTCCTGCCATCTCGCCCTGAAGGATCCCAAGGAATAAAACTGCAACTGCCATCTCAGCAAAGGGAAAGAGCCTCGTTTTTAGGGCCTCGTCTGGCAAGCTAAAACTACCTCCCCAGCCTCCCTGCCTGCTGCGGGGTGGACAGTGGTAACAGCGGGGCTGGGGACAAAGTTATAATAGCATGTACACATATCTATGTTTACAGTTACTGTCCTGGGAAAGTCTTTAGAGAACTATGTCAGCAAGCTCAGAAGCTGAGTTTTCAGGGTGACACTTGATGGTTTGGGGAGTGAGCTTTCCACTGAAGCCAACTTTCTGATGTTTAAAAGTCTTGTTCTGTTGCTGCAGGGATTTGAGGCAGTGTTTGGCCTCTGCTTTCTAGGTATGTGACTCATACCTTAAAAGCAAAGCTCTACCCATCTTGGTCTGTGCTGTTCTGCAGCCTGAGGAAGAAAGGCAAGAAGGCTTTTCTTTATACTGGAGTGGTTGGAAATGTGACACTGGCAAAGCAATCTCTGGGAATTTGCAGGGAATGGAGTTGAAGGTGCATAATTCTAACTTAATTTGAATTTCTAAAATATCAGAAAATCTTGTCTAACATGTAAGCTGTAAGATTTGGTAAGGCTGTTTGGAATCAGGAATTAAGTGGGCTCTGAACTGTGATATATAATATAGAATTATAGTGCTATTTAGATGTCTATGTCATAATGCCTCTAGTATTCTTTAAATGTTTCCTCTGTAATTTTTCAGGAAATAAACATATATACCTGGGTGGAATGGAGTAAATGAAAGTTATCTGTGTATATTGGAGAATAATTGATACACATCAGGAGACTGGGTTTAGGTGTTCCAGTAAAGAGTGTGAAAACTTCAGTGGCACCATTTTAGAGATCCTTTGGGTTTAATGTTTGAGCCCACTGTATTTTCTGAGTAACCGGGAAGGAGTGAGAATGTAGTGGGCAAGCAGATTTACTACAGGGAGAAATGCAAACAAAGAAATGGAAGGAGTTAAGGTAAATTGCCAAAGTGAGGTGCTGCTCTCTGGTACATGCAGGAAATGGCATGGCTTCAAAGGATGTGTGCTTTGCCACCTCTGTATGGCATCCCATGTCTGTTTTCCCTTTTTTTTTATCTGGTAGAACACTAGTGTCTTCTCAGTGGGCTGTAGTGGGAGGTTGAGGTTTATGGGTTTGTTCTCTCCTGCTGACACTTGCTGCTCTTGCTGATCGACATGTTTGG
This sequence comes from Pseudopodoces humilis, assembly GCF_049639895.1. Lineage (NCBI taxonomy): Eukaryota > Metazoa > Chordata > Aves > Passeriformes > Paridae > Pseudopodoces > Pseudopodoces humilis. The sequence continues at coordinate 6,924,372 of NC_142211.1, read as the reverse complement.
CTCTCTGGTCTGCATCCCTTCCTTCGCACAGATCTGTCTGTGCCTCACACCCTCTCTTGCGGGAGCCTGCCCGTGCTCCTCTGTGTGCTTTCTGGGGGAGGTAGGGCCTCTCAGAGCCCTCGCTAGCTATTGAAGATTAATGAACTTTCTTTCCAGCTGTGTCACGAAAACAAAGGGCTGTTGTGTTCAGCCTTTGTCCTTACTACATGCAGGGGACCTTCAAGAAGCAGCTTTTCCTCCCCTCTATTCCAACCAGCATCTGTATGTTTGCTACTCTCTTTTTATTAGTAGATAGTACTGAATGAAGTGCATCTTTGTGCGGCTTTCTAACTGTACAATTTATTGCTGTGATGCCTTGGGTGCAAAGGACTAACAAAGCACTATTTTGAGAGACAATTTTGAATACCCAAACAGTTATGAGATGCTTAAAGTAATTAAGGAAAAGTTGAATAAATTGCTGCAAGTGAAATGATGCTTAAAACACTTGATCTGAAAATGCTCCTTATAATTTTTTCAAGATGAGGTTCACTATAAAATAACATTTACTGTGACATGCTTTTGAATTTGTTTTAAAATAGGATAAATGCAATTAAGACTGTACCAGTAGACTGTCTTGCATGTCATGGACCTGCTTGTGTCTCTTCATTTTGCAATACCTGCTTTTCTGGTCCTGTCATGGGTAAAAGGGGCCTCTGTATGTACCATGCCTTTCAAAATGCCTTGAGCATCTTGGGAAAGAGCCTGTTGTCACTGTGTCATAGCAAACTTTATAATTCAGTCCCCAAAAATCAAAGACAAATATTTAATTAACTTTTTGCTCTTATTTCAGACTATTTACTCAGTTAATGAATGAGAGAAATTCCATGTAGGCACATACTGTTACATAGTAAGCCTTATTTGCATGCAACAAACTGCTTGAACTCCTACTTGACAGTTCAAGGAGTGGCTCCTTCATCCCCCAGGGAAGAGTAAAGTTTTAAATAACACTTACTGATAAAAGGAAGCAAAAAAAGAGTTCTCAGTTAATCAATTTTATCTATACCCTACACAGGTTGCAGTACAGACACTTCTCTCAGTTGTAAATGTTTAATTTGCTTTTAAGTCATGCTTGTTGGTGGAAGGCTAATATATCAGCAAACTTGTGTGTTAACCTTTATTCCTTTTGCAGGATCTTAGAAATAAATGAAGTATACCCAATCAGTGGAAAAAAAATTTAAACCAACAAGTATGTATGGGATAATCACAAAGGTGGCTGACAGGAAAAAGTCATTTATTTACCATCTAAGCAACTGAGGAGTTGCTGGGTTAAAACAGCCCAAGAAACATTGCTAAAATAGTTTGTGGCTATAAGTATCAGAGGCCTGTTCGGAAATAATAGGTATAAGTTGTTACTTCTTTTGCTGATGTGGATTGCAGAGATGCAAACAGCTGCTTCAGGTTTCACCCTATGTTTTCTTGAAACTTTCAAACAGCTTAAAATAGATGGCTTTCTTGTGGCTTTCTAAACTTGGATGTCTTGCTAAACTTGTATATGTTTCCTTTAAACAGGTTGTAAAATAAAAGCATTAAGGGCCAAGACAAATACTTACATTAAGACCCCTGTTCGTGGAGAAGAACCCGTCTTTGTTGTCACTGGGCGAAAGGAGGATGTAGCCATGGCTAAAAGGGAAATTCTCTCAGCTGCTGAATACTTCTCCATGATCAGAGCATCACGCAACAAGAGCGGTCTTGCCCTGGGAGGCCTGCCATGTGCCACTAACCTGCCAGGTCAGATGACAGTCCAAGTCAGGGTGCCTTACCGTGTAGTTGGGCTGGTGGTTGGACCAAAAGGAGCTACAATCAAAAGAATTCAGCAGCAGACCCATACCTACATAGTCACCCCCAGCAGGGACAAGGAGCCAGTCTTTGAAGTCACAGGAATGCCTGAAAATGTAAACTGTGCACGTGAGGAGATAGAAATGCATATAGCCATGCGTACTGGGAACTACATCAAGCTGAATAAAGAGAATGATTTCCACTACAATGGTACAGATGTGATCTTTGAAGGAGCCACTCTCAAGTCTGCATGGTTTGATTCTAATCCTGTCCCTCTTAGCTGCACCAGAATGATTTCAAATTATAGGAATGACAGCTCCAGCTCCTTGGGAAGTAGTTTCACAGATTCCTGTTTTGGAAGCAATAGATTGGCTGACTTCAGCCCAACAAGTCCATTCAGCACAGGCAACTTCTGGTTTGGAGAAGCATTGCCTTCAGTGGGCATGGAAGACCTTGCGGTTGACTCTCCTGTGCATGACTCCTTATCAATGCCTTCCCAAACCATTTGGATGCCTTTTGAACCTGTAAACACTCTCCCTGGCTTTGCTAGTGACCCTGCTAGTAATGCCAAGCCTCAGTGCCGAGGGAGACAGCCATCTACTCCTTGCCTGTCACCCACATTTCCAGAAAGTCTGGATCACCCACTGGCTGGCAGAGTGAGTAGTGACCCATCTAGTACTGGCCACCAAGTAGGCCTTCCCATCTACATCCCTGCATTCTCCAATGGCACCAACAGCTATTCATCTTCCAATGGTGGCTCCACGTCCAGCTCACCCCCTGAGTTGAGACAGAAGCACGACTGCATGATGTGCTTTGAGAACCAAGTTGTTGCGGCCCTGGTCCCCTGTGGTCACAATCTCTTCTGCCTGGAGTGTGCCAACAAAATCTGTGAAAAAGAAGTCCCATTGTGTCCTGTTTGCCAGACAGCTGTTACTCAGACAATTCAAATTCACTCTTAAATAGACATATTATAGATATTATGATACGTGGACTTTTAAAGACTCTTAAAGGCATGGATGTAATGGTACCCTCTAGTAAACTTTCTAATGAATTCTTACTGTTGGACTTGCTTGGGGTTAGGCTGAAGTTATTAATAAATTTTTACTTTCTCAAAAGGCTGCTATGATAACACTAAACTTAAGTGGTCTCTATCTGGTTTCAGGGTAAGCAGATGGCATGTTTAGCAGAGATACATCTGGTGTAATGTTATGTCGCAGTGAGGGCAAGTTTTTATAAATTACACAACTGAAAAAAACCCTCAAATTTTCCAGGCTTTTCTAAATGATCTCTGTTAATTGTTTGGCTTCTGTAAGCTGGCAGCAATGAACCTTGTTGCCTAAATGCAAAAGTACTTGTCTGCTATGGAGGATGTGTGGTATCAATATATCAAACAACACATCCAGTGCTGTCTTCTACTAGTTTTGAGGAAATATTTTTTGCTTTGTGACAAGTAATGCCTAATTCTTCAGCATTGCAAATATCTTTTAAAGCATAGTTTGATTTATTGAAATGGATTGTGTTATTGCCAGGTTCAGATAATAAATGACAGTAAGGTGGGAAGAGAGAAGCTGCCAGATGCACCTCCATTTTGTCCTTGATAAGGACAGCATGTCCAGAGGATCAGGAATGTCTCAATTTGTGAATTCCTACCCACTGCTTTTGTCAGTGTAATGTGGAAAAAGTCTGGCTGGCTTCATCCAGTTATAGTAAGGGCTTTGTGATACACATACTTTGACTTAGTGATGATGCTGACATTCTGATCATTAGTCTGATCAAGCGGTTCTTTACCTTTTTAGAGAGTATATAGTTCAAATTGTGAAGCATTTTTATGTTCAATTCATGTCTTACACATAAATATATATATTTTAGTGCAAAAAATGAAAAAGAGAGAGTTGTGTAAATGCCCTTGTATTATTCATGACAGCAGCTGTGACAGTGGCCCTGTAATCAGTTTACTTCATTTCAAAACTGTCTTTCCAAAAAAAAGTCTCTTGAATGAGCTTCTCCCATTTCAACATGTGGATGTTTCTAGCTTTTTCATCCTCAGTACATTCCCAAATCTGTGCTGACATATATTAAAACAGCAAAAACAAAATAGAGACACAAAAGTAGAGTTCTGATGTATTTTCTTTTTTTTAAAGCATTATTTTCCCAAGACAATCTTTTTCTCAGTGTAACAAAGAAAGAAATTGTGTATTAAACTAGTAAATACACAGAAATTTTTATTTTTATTTACAATTAAAGAGTTACATTTTGTATAAAAGTTTACAACTAGGAGTTGCCTTGAAGGCATATTATGTACTGCATAACTTTAATACTATAATTGCTTGTAGGATAGTTACATGTCAGTATTAAAATCTGATCTCTAGCTGCAGTCTTGTAGATCCAAACAAATGTTCACTGAGTGTGTATTTTGCTTTATTGCATTTTACACTGCAACTAATAAGCCAAGGAATCAACAGACATTAGGTGCTTGTACCACTTCTATAAACCACAAACTAAGAATAAACTGATAAACTATTGATCTAGCTTAGTATTTGGTAATTTTACTACACTCTTTGTTATGTATATGTAGGGAGGTCATAGGGATTATAAATTCAATTTTGGTAAAGTTTAAAAACTATATATTTTATGATAAAGGGCCTTTAACTTATGATGGCCAAAGCACTGATATTATATATTTGTTGTAAAGAGAATTATAAGAGTTTTATTTTTCTGATATTAAAAGTTACTTAATAAAGACTTGTTTCCATTAACTTGAATGTTTTGCTCTCTTCATGGTTGTCACTTGGAGCAACATAGGCAGGCTGGGGCTGGCTGATATCCCCCACCCAAACAGGGGCGTTCTTGGTGCTTAGTATTTCATGTGCAGGGCTCAGGCTGGTGGGATCCCGTTCCAGTGCAGCAGGAGTCCACTCCTGAAAGAAGTTTAACTGGTAGAAACAAAAATTGAGGGGTTTTGTGTGTATGTTTTTGGGGGGGGGGGGGGGGGGGGGGGGGGACTTGGTGGGTTTTTTCTCCCAAAATGCCCTTGGCCCATTTTTTCCCAAAGTTGCAAGGAAAAGTTTCCAGGAGCTGCTGGGTTAAAGTTTAAAATAAATGCATGCAAAATTAGATGAAGTAGCTGAGGGGTGGGTGCAGGTTGTTGCTAACAAAACAAATGGGTTTTGGGCAAATGAGCTGCACCAGGAACTGTAGGAAATCCCAAATACTGAGGCTGGCAGGTGCCTGCCCCAAGGTGCGGCATTGTTTAGTGGTGGACTTGGCAGGGCTGGGTCAATGGTTTGATTCGATGGTCTTAAAGGTATTTTCCAATCTAAACCATTCTCTGTCCATAAGTCAAGGGGGAAAAGAAATATGGACCATATAGCCACTTAGGTTGGAAAAGACCTCTAAAATCAGAGACTCCAATTGTTAACTCAGCACTGCCAAGTCCACCCCTAAACCATGTCTCCAAGTGTCACATCTACATGCTTTTTAAATCCTTCCGGGGATGGTGACTCCATTACTACTCTGGGGAGTGTGTTCTACTGCCTGACCACCCTTTCAGGGAAGAAATTTTTTCTAATCTCCAATTTAGACTGCCCTTGGCACAACATGAGATTCATCCTACTACTTGTTACTTGGCTTGCCTGCTCCCCACTTGGGGTCTGCTCCCTCAATATGGATGCTAAATTGCTATTATAACTTTATCCCCAGCCCCTCTGTTACCACTGTCCACCCCGCAGCGGGCAGGGAGGCTGGGGAGGTAGTTTTAGCTTGCCAGACGAGGCCCTAAAAACGAGGCTCTTTCCCTTTGCTGAGATGGCAGTTGCAGTTTTATTCCTTGGGATCCTTCAGGGTGAGATGGCAGGAGGGAAAGAGGAAGAGGTATGAGAGGCACCCCCTTTTTCAGGACAGGGGAAGGGAGTGTGGGAAATTTACACAACCAATAAGGGGACCTGGGGAGAACAAGATAAGGGAAAGAACTTACAAGTCTACATTTTCGGGGCTACATTCTTTGGGTCATACCATTTTTCCTAAGTGCATTACAACACTAAATATGAGCAAAAGCAGGGGGAACAGTGCCTGTGAAAAAGCAGGCCACATAACTTTCTCAGTCTCGCCTGAGGAATTAAAACAATCCTCAGAGAGAGAAGACAGCCTTGCAGGTGCTGTTTGTCAATTTCTTGTTTTCTTGCAAGAGGAGGTTGAGGGGTGGTGTACCCCACTGACCAATGATGGTAATGTGTTAGTTTACTAACCAATAAGAGTTTTACCTTTCTGTACTTTCACGTATCGGTCTATAAAAGAAGATCTGAGGTAATAAACCTTGGAGGAACTCTCCTGTTCAACTCACAAGAGTCTGTGTCGTTCTTCTCGCTGTTCCCAATGGAGCGACATCTGGTGACCCCGATGCTCGGTGCAGCCGATGGACGATGTGCCGCCTGCTTCCTCCAGAGAGGGGTAAGCCAACATCTCCTGCGCTCTCCTGGAGGGAGCTGGTCTTTCAGATCACGGGATATTAGGGCCCTGCCCGTGAGTGGGCCTGGAACAGCTTATCTTGATGAAGCTAGAGCTTGAAGTCCCGGGTTAAGCCACTGCGTTTGCATAATTGCATTCGCGGGCCGTCAAGATAAGACGGTTCTCATGATGGGGAACTGAAGTTCAACTGATGATCAACTTGTCTTCTCTGCGTGGCAGAACGCTTTGCCACGCATGAGACTCAATATTTTTAAAGATGCTATGCGTGCTTTGTTCCAGTGGGTGAAAGCGCAAGGTTTTAGTGTGACTGTTGATAATGCCTTTGATCTCCAAGTTTGGCTGTCGGTGGGAGACCGCCTATGGTCTGAGTTAGCTGAAGGAGATACCAGTGTGTGCAGCCTGGCAGCCACCTGGGGCATGCTCTTTAGAGCTTTGGAGCGGTGCCAGTCTGGGGACAGTGATGCCAGGACGGAGGATTCGGATGCCGGGGGTGCCTCTTTTGTATACGGTGAGAGACTGGGGGATGGGACTGAGGACGAGCAGCATAGTGCTCCCTAGGCTCTGCCCGGACCCTTGGAGGACTTTGGCCCTGGGCAGAAACAGTCTGTGCCCCAAAAATCTCCCTCTCCCCGAAAGTTCAAGTATCCATCACCCGGGGAGTTGGGCACGCAAGCTTCGTCAACAGAGAGGCAGCAGGAGGATGGGGACCACCCGCCTCCGCCTGCACCCTCCTCAGCACCTTCACCAGCATTGCGAGTGCTGCCGCGAGCAAGCACGGGAGGGCCTTCGCTGTCGATGGTGTCCTTCGGCCCCCCCGCGCTCCCTGCACCCAGCTCTCCTGCGCCGCAAGGGACAGCACAGCAGTCCCTGCAGCAGACCACTGGCACGGTGGGGGGACATGGGCTTTCAGCCCCACCACTCCCATCCGTGGGGCCTGCGCATGCGCCAGTGTTGCCATGGCAATCACTGCTGGGAACAGCAGCAGAATCTGAGCAAGTTTCAGCAAATAGCAGCAACTGCAGCTTTACAACAGTCAGCTTTACTCAAAACCTGCAAACTTCAAACCACTCAGCAACACAGTTGCAGAATCCTACGAACAACAGCCTGAAGAAGCAACTATGTCTACACCACAGATAGCTTCACTGATTACTTCACTAGCTACAGAGTCAAAAAGCTTTTGACCACAGCCATGTGAACTCTGCAAGTCCTTCAGAAACAATTTTCACAACAATAGAAATAATAATACAAATAATATTTGAGGTGAAAATCAAATGGTCAACAAAAAAAAAAAAGGGATTTTAATTAGGCAAAGGAAAATTTAAAGCATTGTAAGTTGCATTGTTAGCTAATCTGTAAAAAGTTTATAGATATCGCATAATAGAATTAAGTAAAGTTTCACTAGGTTTAGATCTGAATGTTCTTGAGTTTTGTCACTTTGGTATTCTTTTAAAGGTAAGTTTGTTATTTCCTTATGTCAAAATTAATCTCTACCAAGTTTGAAATTTGAATTCTCTCATGTTTTGTTAAAAAACACTTGTCTAAATTGCAAAATATACATATAGGTAGTGCAAATTTGATATCTGCTGGGTTTGTTTTATAAATAACATGAAAAATGGTGGTAGTCATTCATCCCAAGAAATTTGGGGGATTTTTGCTTTGTTTTAGTATTCTCAATGCATGAATATTTTGAAAGTAGTAGAAGCTTTGAAAATGAATTATCAAATCTAAATTTTAACTGACTAACAACAATGAAGTTTAATTTGTTTGTGAATTTATAGAAGAAAGGATGCTTGTGTTTTATTATCAGCAGGTCCAAGCAGTCGCATTAAACTCCATCGCCTTCGAGGAGTAATTCAAAAGACATCTGGTGATGCTGAAGAACATCTTCAGCTGATGGACTTTTCTCTGAGTTTCATTTATTTGGACTCTGTTGCCTTAGCAAGGCAGACACCCTGGTTCAGGAACAGCACGGCACCCACGCTCAGGCCACTCGGTCCAAACCCGCACAAAAGCATCAATGTGATGGATGGCAGAAATGGCGTTTATTGCTGGAGAATTTGACATTTTATAACCTAGGTCCACAGTGTTACTCCCATCTGCTTTCATCACAGCTAGGTGCTATTGGCAAATTACGGGAGTCATTACCATACTAAAGAGGAGGGGGGTTACTATCTTTCCGTTACATCCCAATATCTTCCGAGCCGCCAGGCTCTAGCTCTTACAGGACTCTAAGCCAAAAATTATTAATTTTCAAAAAATATGTAATTGTAAGCCATTGTTGAATGCGCTCATGGTACCCTAAAGCATGTTCTGGAAAAACAAAAAACGGGAATGACTGGAGAAACTCCACACAGTCGGTTAGAGAAAGCTCTAGATACAATCAATCATCTCACAGTGCAAAAAAATTCTGATAATCCTGTCATTTTGAATCATTTTCTTTCTTTGCAGTCCTCAGGTGAGATGCACCTGCCTTGAGCAAAAGTTTGGGTGAGACACCTAACCACTAACAAGTGGCAAGACCGGTGTGAGCTCATCACTTGGGGTTGTGGGTATGCATGCGTTTCCACAGATGCTGGGATACGGTGGATACCTGCAAGGTGCGTTTGCCCTGATCTGCAACACCAAGGGCAGAAAGCAGCCAGCAGGTGACCCTCGGATGATGATCAAGATACCGATCATCATTCAGATGGTCCTTCTACAAGCAGAGAGTGAGCATTCTTCCCTGTTGACAAGTTAGACTGTCAGTTTTGAGCAGACTAATGATGTTTTATTTGCTGTGTGTGTTAGCTAGTTGTATTAGTCAACCATCAGGTCCTTGCAAGGAAAACAATCCTTAGACATCAAGGATTCAGTAACATAAGCCAGAAAATCTCCTTGATCATTCTAAATCAGTGTTCATTCAAGGTTTTGTTGATAACTGAAAGGAGACCTCTTGTGCTGTGTTTGTTCTCTTTCCTGCAAGGACTCAGCAGATTACAAACGCTGCTTTTTAATTTCAAAACAAAAAGGGGGAATTATGGATGCTAAATATGAGCAAAAGTAGGGAGCACAGTGCCTGTGGAAAAGCAGGCCACATAACTTTCTCAGTCTCACCTGAGAAAGTGGCCTGGGAAATCATAAGGAGGAATTAAAACAATCCTCAGAGATAGAAGACAGCCTTGCAGGTGCTGTTTGTCAGTTTCTTGTTTTCTTGCAAGAGAAGGTTGAGGGGTGGTGTACCCCACTGACCAATGATGGTAATGTGTTAGTTTACTAACCAATAAGAGTTTTACCTTTCTGTACTTTCATGTATTGGTCTATAAAAGAAGATCTGAGGTAATAAACCTTGGAGGAACTCTCCTGTTCAACTCACAAGAGAGTGTGTCGTTCTTCTCGCTGTTCCTAATAGAGCGACACCTCAACCTGTGCTAACCTGAGTGGCATGTCAGTGGTGCATCCCTTCTGCCTGCTGCTGATACCAGCTGCCCAGGTATCCCCATGGATCTCTACCCATAGCATCCATTCCCACCTCTGCTACCAACATACTGTGTGTCTTTGATCATGTCACTACATCCAGAGGCAGCCTCACTGCAGCACCCAAACCTGCCATCCTCATGTTGGCCATGTAGCTTCCTTACTCTGAGCATGGCCATGCTGCTTTGTACTGCTTTGGCTGCATTTACTTCAAGACAATGCTTCACCCTGACTCAACAAATCAACAAAATCAACCCAAACTGCCGTCTGCCCCAGGGTGTCCCCATCTTCTGCTGCCATCCTATATCTATGAAGAACATGACCCACACCATCTGTAGGATGCTCCCAAACTCACCTCCCCCTCCCATGTTTTCAGCCATGGAAGATGGAGCACTAGTGGACCTCTAGTGGCACCTATCCCAGATGCCCTGAGGCAGCTACAGAACCCCCTGATGCATAGCTATCAGCCTGTGTCAGAACCCAGCCTTGTGTCCCTTGGGTCACTCCAGTATCCCCATGGACATGTAAATAGCAATAGTGTGGGCAGGGGTCTGACATGGGGCCATCCTTCAGCCCCTGGAGCATCACAGAGGTGCTCAGACTGAGACATTTTAGGCCAGCTTCAGCTTTGTGATATGCATTTATTCCATGCCTACTGATGCCTTAACTTTAGCTTGCATATTATTCAGATTCTATGCTGCTTAAGTGTGTAACTCTGAGCTTCATATTAAGTGTTAGCAAGTTCTCTTCACAGGGTAGGTAGACAAAAAAATCCTTTTTTAGCTTGAGAACCAAGGACACTGTTACAAGCTCCAGTCCCAAAAAGTATAAACAATGGTGAATTGAAGAGAGAAAACAGGGAGGATGGAACTTCATAGCATGAAGCTGTAATTGGAAAATTAACCCCAATATGAAAATGGACCAAAACTTATAAAAGTGTGAAACCTCGTGACTGGTCATCCATTTTGTGACCATTTTGGGTCCATCTTGGGTATAGCCCTGGCTAGGCTCTTGTACTGCCCAAGGTGTATCCTTTAAGGCCTTTTAATAAATACCTACTCTATCCTTTAATGGTCTACTCTCTGTTCTCGGCCAGCCTCTCAAGGCATCACTACAGCCATATGGTTGTATCAGAAGGTTTAAATATGCATCATGTGCTGGTATATAGTTTCTCAGTGCTCTAAGGCAAATACCAGTGTGCTATCCAATGCTTTTACATTGGCCACAACAATCACCAGCCACCAGTTACAAAATAGTTGCTAAGTACCAGGAGGGAGCATCTGAAAAGCTCTCTGGAGAGGTATGAAGCTAAAACTGCTTTAAGGTGGCTTATAGAGGAACTGCAACTGAGCAAGAACATCTTGGCCACAGAGAATTTGAGGATTTGATGTCTCTGTATATATAGGAAGTTGTTCAGGGATGGGGGGCAGTGTACCATCTTTCACATTACAGTTATTAGTCTAGTACCTTAGGATATGCAACTTATGCACTGGTGCCCTCCAGCCTGCCACAGATGCCGTGGCGACGGAAAGCCCGGAGCACCGCGACTTCTCTAGAGTGGCAGCCCTGAAAAGGGCTGGGCCGAAGCACGTGTGAGCAGCTTCGGGCAGTCAAGTGATTCCAGCTCAACCCAGCAGCGGCGGGCAGGCGACACGGGAAGCAGGGATGAGAAAGCTGGTTCAGCTTTCCGCTAAGCACAAACCTTTATTCAGGCAGAGCTTTGGCGAAGGGTGCCAGCAACAGCTAATCTGCCAAACAGGGGAAAACCTGGGATATTTATAGGAGAGGAGAGGGGCGGGGGGAGACTGGGATACCTGTATCGGGGTGGGACAGCAGGGGGGAACACCAATGGGGCACAACAGTTTAACATATCTAACTCAAAGATCCCTGGGAGCAATACATTGTCTCTCTCTTACAGAGAAGTATCTTGTCTCCAGGGCAGAGCCAGGATCTCGGGCTCGGCAGGCTCCTCCGCACCCACAACTCCCCCTTCTTTACTTATTAAAAAGGCATCTCCTAGAGAGTTAGCTAATAGCTTCTTAAAACATGAAAACATACTTAGGAAGATAATAACAATTAAGAAAACCCAAAAAATGTTTTTGAGGAGGGAGGCAACTCATCTCTCGAGTCCCCAGCTCACAAAAAGGTCTTCAAACCACTGGGGCTCCTTTTCAGTCTGGAGTTTTTTGACTGCATGTTGGAGTCTCTGGATGCGGGCGTGGATGCCTTCACTGGGGCTGGAGAGGTTAAAGCAGCACAAACCGTCTGATTCCTTGCAGCCGTGTCCATGGGCCAGGAGTAGGAAGTCTATGGCAGCTCGGTTTTGTAGCATGGCATGCCTAACAGTCTCTTCATCTGTCAGGAGGTCACTCAGGACAGAGGAGGTCCGGTTGGCCTGCTTACCAAACCAACACTCCAGGTGAGAAGGCTCACCAAGGGCTTTAGCAGCAGCTGCCCACAGCAAAAATGCTGACATCACCACCCTCTTTGTGTAGGACCGATCTTTAATTTGGCTATCGTAATTTTCATCTAATTGGGTGAGATCGTTCTTTTGGTGGGCCAATTCATTCTTTTTCAGCCAATCATGTATTAGAGTTGAATTTGGAGTGAGGATGGTAAGCTGTCCAAGCGTGCAAGGACCTCCCTGGAGTCGGGAAGGGATTCCTGCCCACACTCTATCCCCACAGATCAAGAACAGTCCCCGGGGCAGCACTCTGGGATAGTGAGAGGAGGCGGATCGTGTGCTGCTGGTGTAATTGCACCATTTGGACTGATTGTAAATTTTACTGTTGGGAGTCACATTTTTCTTTGATTTAATTGCCCTTTGGTATTTTGAGGCAGGCCATGCATTGGCTACTGGGTGATAATTAAAATTTATGCAATAGGTAGCTTTGGAGGATCCCAAAAGCTCCAATTCCTGGGGTTCTTCTGGTGCATGGGGCAAGATCTTTGTCCACTCATCCCAAATGTCTACCGGGTTGGGTTCTTTCCCTGTGAAAGGATATTCATGGGGCTTTAAAGGAATCCCTACCAGGAAGGATGACAGAGGGCTGGTGGTGCTGCCCATGGACAAGCACATGTGTTCTTGTTGGAGTGTCTTTGCGAGGGTGATCCACACGTTCTCCTGGGGCTGTGCTACTAGCCAGGCCTCCACAGCTGATGTTTTCAGGAGCATCCAGATAATCAGGAACATCAGGAACTCAAGGATGTTTTTGCTCTCCATTTTCTATAACAGGACATAAAAGATTAGCTCTGATTTTTGGAGGGGGGGGGGGTATTTTCTTTTTCCCCTTCCTCTCCTGTCTCCCCCCTCTTTTTAAAAAAAAACAAAACAAAAAAACAAAACAAATAATTATAAGCAAGGTTATTCTGTGTATTGGGGACACATGACCTGACACCAGCAGCAGCACAGAGGTGCATTTTGGTGTAAACTGGCAATTTGGGCTAGGCAATGAGGGCGGGAAGGGGAAGGGGAAGGGGGAGGGAGTTAAGAAGACTTGTGTACTGTCACGGTGTCAGGTGTGACGTTGGCAGTCGTCTCATTGCGGCCCTGGTAGCAGGACGGTTTGGCCTCTGTCTGGTTGTTGGTCTGGTGGCAGGTCGGTTCGGTGGACTCCGACGACGTCTCCGTTTCCAGGCTGCAGTGGACTGCTGTTTTTCTGGACCTGTGTGGGTCTCAGGGAGACTTTGAAATTTCTGAGTCTGTTGCAGGGTTTGTAGGGCCTAAATAAGGTTTTACATTTTTCCCTGGGAGCCACTTAGGTCCTGATGGTGTGGACACACATGCATACCCTCTCCCCCAGGTAATCAATGGGAAGGGTCCTGATGTCCGTTGTGATTCAGGATCCTTGATCATCACCGGCATCTTCTCCGTGAGTTTGGCATGAGTTGAGTTAGAGAAGTGCCTTATTACAGGGGGGTCAGGCTCTGTAGGCGAGCAATTTAGAAAGTTCATGACATATAGAGCCTTACAGAGCCTCTCAATGGGAGGAATGATTTCTGTTCCTCCCCACTGGTGAACAAGGACTCTTTTTAGGTTTTGGTGGGTTCTCTCTACTATTGATTGCCCTGTAGGAGAATGAGGAATGCCCGTGGTGTGTTTCACCCCCCACTCATTGAAAAAGTCTCTTAATTTGTGAGAGGTGTAAGCAGGTCCATTGTCTGTTTTAATTTGTTCTGGGACTCCCAGGGTAGCAAAAGCAAGGAGAAAATGTCGGATGGTGTGTTTGGCATTTTCTCCTGCATGGGCTGAGGCAAACACTGCACCAGAGAAGGGGTCCACTGAGACGTGTACATATTTGACTCTCCCGAAGGACAGGACGTGAGTGACATCGGTTTGCCATATCTGGCAGCTGTTAAGTCTTCGGGGGTTAACCCCGGAGTTAATGACCGGTATTTGGAAAGATTGACAATTGGGACAGGTGGCAACTATTGCTCTAGCCTGGTCTCTGGGTAGTCTGAACATTCTCATCAGTGCAGGCACGTTTTGGTGGAAGAACTGGTGGGACAATTTCGCTTGTGCGAAAATGTCAGGGACATTGGCTGCTCCAGCAGGCATGGCTAAGGCGTCTGCCCTCCTGTTTCCTTCAGCAATGGCACCTGGGAGGTCAGTGTGCGCCCTCACATGCATGACATAGTAAGGTTGCTTTCTGTGGGAGATAAGATATACTAATTCAGAAAGCAATTTGTATAAATTTGGGTTAGAGACCACTTTTAGAAATGCATGTTCTGCTCTCACAGCTATTCCAGCCACATAAGCCGAATCAGTCACCAGATTGAAAGGTTCTTGGAATTTCTCAAAAGCTCTGGCGATGGCTGCTAATTCAGCAATCTGTGGTGATCCCTCGACCACTTGGACATCAGACTCCCATTTTTGTATCCTGGGGTCCTTCCAAGTCATGATTGACTTGTGGGATTTCCCTGAGCCATCTGTGAAAACCGTCAGAGCCTTGAGTGGTGTTTTGCTCTGTAATGATTTGGGGACCAAATTAAATGTAGTTTTGAAAAGTCTGTGGCCAGGTGGGTGTATAGAAATTTGGCCTGAATAGCTATCGAAAGCAAACTGAAGGCTCTCATTGGTTTGGAGCAAAGGCTCCAAACTTCCAGTTGCCAATGGGAGGAAGATGCATGTGAACTCACAGGCTGCAAGAGTGCGGAGACGGACTCTAGCTCTTTTAATGAGTTCAGCCATGATTTACTGCGGAGTGGTAATAGTCTTAGTGGGCTGGTTATGTGTAAAGATCCACTCGATGATAAGGAGTGGATCCTTCAATGCCGTGTCCCATTGAAAAATGAGCGCATGTAAGCGCGGGGCCTTACCCAGGATAACCAGTTGGAAGGGCAGGCTGGGGTCATAGCGGTGGGCTTGCCGCGAAGACAGGGCCTCCTGGACCTTGGTGATGGATTCCCGGGCCTCCGGCGTGAGGGAGCGTGGTGAATCGAGGTCCTCGCTGCCGCGGAGCAGGTTGAAGAGGGGTGCAAGGACTTCTGTTGTTACCCCAAGCAGAGGGCGTATCCAGTTGATGGACCCGCAGAGTTGATGTAAGTCCCGCAGGGTCTTGGGGTTGTCTCTGATGGTCAGCTGCTGGGGCATGATGGTCCGCTCACGGATCCGGAGTCCTAGGTAGGTCCAAGGGCAGGTGTGCTGGATCTTGTCTTCACGTATCTCAAATCCAGCGTCCTCAATTGTCTGGATAGTTTTTTGTAAAGTCCGGTGCAGATAGTCATCGTCAGCAGCACAAACCAGGATGTCATCCATATAGAGGAGGATGACGGCATCTGGGAACAGGGTCCTCACAGGTGACAGGATGTGGGCCACGTACCATTGGCAGATGGTAGGAGAATTTTTCATCCCCTGAGGAAGGACCAGCCAATGGTATCTTTTTAAAGGTGCTTGTCTGTTTGGAGAGGGAACCGAGAATGCAAATCTGGGGGCGTCCCGAGGATGGAGTGGTATGTTGAAAAAACAGTCCTTTATGTCAATGACAGCCAGCTTCCAATCCCGCGGGAGCATTGAAGGGGAGGGCATGCCAGGCTGAAGGGATCCCATGTCTTCAATGACATCGTTGATCTTCCAGAGGTCATGAAGGAGTTTCCACCTGTCTTCGCCTGGTTTGCGTAGGACAAAGACAGGAGAGTTCCAAGGGCTATTGAACTCAGTGATGTGGCCCTTGGCAAGCTGCTCTTCCACGAGGGCTTCCAGTACGCGCAGTTTGGTCTCAGATAGGGGCCACTGATCAACCCACACTGGATGGTGCTGTTTCCAGGTGAGTTGGGGGATGGTAGGTGTGGCGCGCTTCTCAGTGACCCCCACTAAAAATCCCTGCTGGGAATCCGCAGAGAAGCCCCCCATTGGGACAGGAGATCTCGTCCCCAGAGGGTGATTGGTGCTCTCACCACAAATGGCCTGATGGTTGCCATTTGTCCCTCAGGTCCTTCGATGACAATATTCCGTTTGCTCCTCATGGAAACTGTCATCCCTCCAATTCCTGAAATCATGCTTGTTACAGGTTGTAATTCCCAATTGTCTGGCCACTCAGAGAGGGCGATGATGGTAACATCTGCTCTAGTGTCTATCATTCCTGGGCGCTGAATCTTTTCCCCATAACAAAACAGGCTGCAGTCCACTATGGGTTTGCAGGAGCCCACAACCTGAGTCCACATAGCGCTGGGGTTGAGGGGAACCTGATCTGGGCAGTCACTAGGAAGTAAAAAGGCCTGTGCCACAGGAGTCTGTTCCTTTAAATAATGAGGGTCTATGCAGGTCAGGGAGATGGAAATTTCATCTCCAGGGTATATAGTCTGAACCTCAGGAACAGTATGAATTTGTCCTGGAGAGTTGGTTGGATCCCCAAGTATTAAGATGTTAGAGGGACCGCCTGGTGGTCCACGTTTCCCTGTGGGGATTTTGTAAATACAGTCACCCTTCATATGTAAAGAGAGTCTAGTTACCAGTTGATGCCGGGTTCCCATCTGAAGTGCTCCACCTGCTGGGCTTGATATCAGGGTCCCCGTGGAGGCAGGATGGTGGGTTTGGCAGGAGGGGTGGAGTGGTGCGGCATTTGATTTGATGTCAGAGCGCGGGGCCGTTCCGCGCTCTGCCTGAAGTTTCCCGAATGCCAGTTCTGTCTGGGTAACCGTTGGTGGGCTGGCGGTTGTATAGAATGTCTCTCCGGACAGTCTTTGAAAAAATGTCCAGGCTTGCCACAATTAAAACGACTTGTATTGGGGTCTGCAGTATAAACTCCAGATATCCCCTCTGCCACTCCCTTAGCCACTGCAAGTGCTACTGTATTCTCACTTGAGGCAGAGGAGTGTTTGGTGAAGGCTTTAACCATCTGATCTATGGTTGGTTTGGGGTCCAGTGGGAAGGCTCGCAAAACTGCTTTGCACTCCAGATTAGCATTGGCCATTGCTATTTTTACTAATAATTCTTTTTGCGCCTGAGGGTTCTCTATCTGCTTTTCAATAGCCACTTTTAACTTATCAATATACTTAATAAAAGACTCAGTTGCCCCTTGCTTAATATTGGTGAAGCACTGTGTTGGCACTTTATCATCAGGGGTGATAGAAAGAGAAAAGAGATATTTTGGCAGCATTAGCTATATCCTGTAAGGCTGCTTCAGGCAGATCTCGGGCCTGATCTCGGGGCGTTTGGAAATCTCCTTCTCCTGCTAATTGTTCTAAAGTAAAATTAGGTCTGTTAGCATCTTTAGCATAAACATCTGCCAAATGCTTTAAATTTTTTTTCCACTGCCTCTCCCACAACATGTACTCTGCTGGGGAGAGAAGGCAGTTCATAATATTCTTGATGTCATGTGGGACCATGACGTGGGCAGAGAAGGAGGCTTCCAGCAAGTGTTTAAAAAAATGTGAACCCCTGCCATGTTCCTCAGCAGCTTTACAAAGTTCCTGCAGTTCCCTATAGTGGAGGGATTCCCATGCGGCAACTTGTGCCCCTGCCCTGTCTCACCTCATTATTACAGGAAAGGCAAGTATTTTCTGGGACAGAGCTGAGTTCCCCGCCCGTGTGGCTTCCCTCTGCACCTCAGCCCAGTGGTCTTCATACTCAGAATCTGAATAAGAAGATTCACTGCATCTCCTAGTGGAGATGGGGGGCGCTTGGTAGAAGCGCGGGGCCGGCTCGGGTGCCTAGAGCTGGCCCTTTTGTGGCTGCGTGGGGAAGCTGAGATGGCCCCACTCCGGCCGGAGCCGTCCCAACCTCCGGGGCACTGGGACCCTGGAGCGGGCACGCCGCTGGGGGCGGGGCCCCGGCGCGAAGGGGCAGGACCGGGGTCCGCGACGGGGAGAGGTTTCCCGATGGATGGGGCGGGGCCCGACGCGGTTACACGCAATGATGCAGTGGGGGGGAAAAGGAACAGGACACGGCAGGAAGAGAAGGGGTAGAGGCGGGAAAGTGGCCATTTTGGGCTTCGAGGGCGGAAAAACCGGGGTGGGAGTGGGACAAAATGGCAGGGCTGGCCACACTGTCGGCGCCATCTGTGCTAACGCTAGGAACTGGGGGGGACACAACCAGGTGTGAGGGCATAGGGGAGAGGTTAGAGGAAAGACCCAGAGCGGTGTTATAAATGCAAAGGCAGATTTGGGTTAAATAAAAAACAATTTATTATAAAACAATTTCTATAAAAAAATAAACAATGAGGAAAAACCACAATAAAATAAACAGCGCAGCGCTGGGTGGACAGGGGTCTATACCCAAAGGTATAGGTGTTCCCAAATCCACGAAGGAGGGTAGACTGTCTGGGGTTTTTATAGGGATTTTGTGTCCTGAGGCCAAATTCCAGGCAGGCACCATTCACCAAGGGTCCTTGATTGTTGGATGAATTGATTTCCTGGCGTTGGAGAATAGAGTCAAATAGACGTCCGGGCAGAGTCTCCTCATATGTAAAGAAGTTTTGAGTGTTCCTTGATTTCATTTTTGGTTTGGGCTCTCAGAGTGAAGTATCCAAGTCCGGTGTGGAGTCGACAGATATCTCGGCTGGGCTTCCACTTATTGTCCGGCCTGTTTGCATCTTCAGTCGGGGTTTGCAGGGAGGGGTGCCCAGGTGCGGTGTGGAGTCGATAGCCATCTCGGCCTGGCTCCTTTCTTTGTTTAGCTTAATCATTCGTGTCCTGCTTTTTCTTTCAGGCTGATGAACGTCGCCTAGGGTCGTTACCGCCTGAATGGGTAGTTACTGCTGGGTTTGGGGAAATTCTTCGGCCACACTATATTTTATATACTTTTTACATTGTTATAAATCTAGTTATATACTTATTTATTCTTTCACGAATTTTTATCCAAGGTTACATTTATCACAGTCCCCCGCCTAATAATCCATCACATTAAAAATTCGTGTTATTTTATTCAATTCTATGGGGGAAGGACTATAATTTTCACTCACATTCATTTTCTTCCCAGTCCGTTAACGAATTCTCACAATATTCTTGTGACAGGTTTATGTTTATTTTGTTTTCAGGGTCCATCCCTTCCTCATCTCTGTAGAAGCAGAACACTTGGTCGAATTGCAAACATACTCGGTCATCATCACTTTTTAACAAATCAAGAATTATCGGTTCATTATTAAAAGAGGCTTTTTCTTCATGTTTTAAATTTTTACTTTCTCAATACACTTTCCCCCCATGGTACACATTTTTAAGTTTGCTTTATTGTAACATAAATGGTTAACCTTATAATATGCTAAAAAGGTGGATTGTCTTTTTCCTCCTATCCAGACAGTTTTGTTACATTGGCTGCAGACTGGAATTGGAGGGAGCATTCCCAATTCTCTCTTATACCTGAAGTGGGTAGCTTTAGTTTTTTTTCTCATAGGAGTTTTAGACTGCTCGTCCTTAAAACTTGCCCCTGAGTGGTAACACCAGACCTCCCCCTTTAATTCACAAAGATTATACTGAGTGCTGTTAGACAAACAACGTTCCGGAGGACAGTAGTTAACTATTCGTCTGGTATCTGTGGCAGTCTGACACTGCTCACACTTCCTCAGGAGACGCTCCCCCGGAGGTACTTCGGGAATCATTCTCTCGGCTAAGCACACGGCTAGACTCAGGACAGTCAGGATTCCCCACCGGTGTATCCCTCTGCCTTGCCCTTCGCCCGTATAGAAATATACGGCGGGGATTACCATCTTCTCGGCAGCAAGGATATTCTTCAGGGGCCCTTGTAGTCCTAATGGCGTACTTTCTCTTGAAAGCAGCCCACCGAGACGACTTAATCTTGTCTGTCCTGCACGGTACTTTTACTGTCTTTCTGCACTCGATTTCTAAAGTTTCTGCTTTGGAGTCTAGTTTACCTCTAATCCCCTTTTGAAAAAGCAGGTACCACTCAGGAGAGTCAAGTTCTAAAAACCCCACCCGGGTGACAAGTATTAAGAAACGGCTAGTCAGCTCCTGTTCTTTAGTCAGACAATCGGTACACAATCCCTTAGGTTTGTACTCTCCCCAACAGTGGGTTACTCAAATTTGTTTACAATAAGCACATTTAAAATGTATAAATGGAAAACAATCACAGTTTGCGTTGATGTAACTTATCTGGTCTGCAGCTCTACAATTTTAGAACAATCATGTACTAATTTTTCTGAATAGAAACTGGGCAGGATTTTTGTGCAGTGGTTTTCAAATCCAAACCGGGTGAGCTGATTAAGATGGCTTCATATTTTACAAGCCTGGAATCAGTCAGCCACTTCTCTGCTTTTTGCTGCAATATGTTTCTCACGTCGTGGGGAGTGTAAACTACCAGGGGAGGAAAAGTTATTTTCTTTGCTTCTCCCACTAACAGAGCCACTGCTACAATTGCTTGTAAACACGTAGGCCAACCCCGACTGATTGGATCTAAGATCTTTGAAGCCTATAGGCTTCCTTTTGTCTGCCCATTCCTGAGTCAGGACTCCCTGTGCTGTTTGTTTACTCACATTCACAAACAACTGGAATTCTTTATTCGTATCTGGTAGAGTTAGTACCGGGGCAGTCATAAGAACAGTTTTTAATTTCTGGAAATTAGACTCATCCTGTTCAGTCCACTTCAGCCTGTCAGTGCTTAATCTTTCATACAAAAACTTCACTTTTTCACTGAAACCCTCAATCCACTGCCTGCAATATCCCAAGAGCCCTAGAATTTGTCTAATTTGCCTTTTTGTTTTTGGTGCAGGCAATGCAAGGATGCCTGCTACCCTCTCCGGGTCTAATTTTTTTTCCCTTGAGATATTTTATTTTTTATTTCAGGCTCTGTGAATTGCAGCTTGGATTTTGATACTTTCAAACCTTTCTTTCTTAGAAAGTTTAACAAGGCAATCGTGCTTTTCCTCACACTCTCTTCAGTCGGTCCAGCTATTAGCAAGTCATCTACATACTGCAAAAGCTTTGTCCTGTCTTCAAGAGCAAATTGGGTTAACATTTGTTCTAAAGCTTGTCCGAAAAGGTTCGGAGACTCCACAAACCCCTGGGGGAGGACCGTCCACCTTAGCTGTTGCTTACGGTTTGTATCTGGGTCCTCCCACTGAAATGCAAAATAATCTCTACTCCTTTCATCCAGAGGGCAAGTCCAAAAAGCATCTTTCAAATCAATCACACTATACCACACATCTTCTGGTGTGAGCCTATTTAGTAAAGTATAGGGGTTGGCCACCACCGGGAATCTAGTCCGGGTCCTAGCGTTTACCGCTCGTAGGTCCTGGACCAATCGGAAGCTGCCATCCGTCTTCCTTACAGCCAGGATGGGGGTGTTGTGTTGGGACATGCAAGGTTCTAAAGTTCCCCCTTTTAGGAGGTCATCAATTATTTGTTTCAACCCCCTTCTCCCTTCCATCGGGATGGGATATTGTTTGACTCTTATAGGGTCCTCAGAGTTCTCGATTTTTATTTCGATAGGTTTGATATCTAGCTTTCCTACCTCTCCTTTTGAATGCCATACTTTAGGGTTTATTTTCTCCTCATCTTTAGGAGTCAACTTAAATATTTTTACCACCAATTCAGAGTTTTTAATCATGATATTAATTCTTAAAGCGACAATCATGTCCCTTCCCAGCAAATTGTAATCTGCTTCTTCTACTAATAGTAAATTCCCTAAGCAAATTTTATTTTCAGATTCTATTTCCACATCTTTTATTATAGGTACTTCAAAGGGGTCTCCCTTTGCACCGATTACAAAAACTTTTTCTCTGCTAGCCACACATCCGTATGGCAATTTCTGCAGGGTACTTCTCTCTGCCCCAGTATCCACAAGAAAACTTACCTCCTGTCGTTGGGGTCCCACTTTTAACTTTATCAAGGGCTCCTTGGATGTTCTGGTCCCCAAATTAAAGAGCCCCTGACACCCCTAGTCTTCCTGAAAAATTTTCTCATCTTTTATTTTTTGTTTACAATTCCGCTGAACGTGTCCTACCTGTCTACAGTAGTAGCACTCAGGGGGCTCTCTCCGTGGGGCCGGGGTTGCCCGGTGAGAACCTCGACCTTTCCCGGGTAGTGTTTTAAACTTACCCTGCATCTGTTCTTGTTTCTGGACCTCTTTTACCGCAGTTACTAAAATTCTAGCTTGCAATTTCTGCTTCTCATCCTCTCTCCTCATGTATACTTTTTGAGCTTCCCTTAGGAGCTCCTGAAGACTTTTATCTTGCCACCCCTCGATCTTTTCTAATTTTCTCCTAATATCTTCCCAAGATTTAGCAACGAATTGTGTTTTTAACAGAACCTCCCCCACAGGAGAGTTCGGGTCAGTCCCAGAGTAAATCTGTAAACTTCGCCGTAATCTCTCGATCCATTCAGTGGGTGGTTCCTCTTTTCCTTGACACTCTCTAAAAACTTTGCTAATATTCTGGCCCCTAGGGACCGCTTCTCTTATACCTTGTACAATTATGCTCCTTAAATCCATCATGTTCCGTCTGCCTTCCTCCGTCTGTGCATTCCAGCTCGGGCTTACGCTAGGCCATTTCTGGTTACCTGGCGTCCCCTGTGGATTGCGTCTGTCCCAGTCTCTGATACCGGCTTGTTTAATCATCTCTCTTTCCTCCTGATTAAACAATGATCTCAGGATTGCCATAAGATCGTCAAAGGTATAAATACTACTCCCTAAAAATTCATCTAACCTCTCAGCCACCCCAAAAGGGTCATCCAACAACCGCCCCATCTCTTTTTTGAATGCCCTTACATCTCCAGAGTTAAGGGGTACATTCACAAAACCGATCACTCCCGGGGCCGTCGGTACTTCCCTAAGAGGGAACAACCGGTGCCCCTCTTCACTCTCTCCCCATTCATTATCTATCATTCTCGCTCTCAAACGGGTTCTACTTGCGGGAGGGGAATTGGTGATTGTGGGTTGCCTCCCTGTTATCAATTGTGGGAATTCTGCCGCCACCCGGCTGAAGGGAGGAATCCCCTCCGTTGTATGGGAGGGTCCCGGTTGTGGCGGCTGGACCGGCAGGGACGGATAGGGTGATCCCCAGCCTTGTGCAGGAAAAACCTCCGAGGAGGTTGCTGTGGTTACGGTGTTTACAGGCGGGGAAAGGGGAAGGGCTGCCGGCATCGCTGCTGGCCCCGAGTCTCCCGTCTGAGACACATGTATCTCAGTGGGTTGGTCTCGGGGGCCCAAGGGTGCTGAAGGCACCACTTGATCTGCAGAGGAAGGTCCCGCCGGTCCTCGATATGGGGGTGGCAAGTGATCGAGGGGTTCCCAGGACTCAGCTCTCGACTCACGTTTTTCTTTTTGTTTTATTGGAAATAGCCCTACTCTGACATTTACCCAGAGCTTAGCATATTCCCTCTCCTCAGGATCTGAGGGGACCTTGTTCTCCACATAGGAGAATAACTTGTTACACGTCCATTTTTCAAATGTGCCTAACACTGGCCAAGTGAGGTGACTTCTCAACTCCTGTCCTCCCCAAACCTCCATACAATAATGTATTAATTTCTCCTTTGATTTCCCCTTCCTCTGGGGACAATCTTCCCAGTGTTTTTAGCATCCACCCCAAGGGACTCTCCAGTGGGATGTCTGGTGATTCCTCCCCCTGATCGGAGGAATCTTTCCCTGTGCTTCTTCCTTGAAGCTTACTCTTTTTCTGCCCCATACTTCGCAAATATATATTCTTACCTTTCTTCGACTTCTCCGGGAGTCGATATCTGTTTCTGCGTTGTGTACTTAGGAATCAAAATTTGCCGATACTCACCTTTCAGCGAGCTGAGCTGAGGTCTCTTGTAATCGGTACTTTTTGATTCTTTCCTGGACCTCTACCTGGGTCCGTTTACTAAAAGGGTTTACCAATTCTCGAGCTCGACAAGACGTATCCTTCCCCTTTTAGTACCTTGCGATCAGTTCCCGAGACACCCTTTGGCCTCAGGTTTTACGAGTGTGTGTCGAGAGAAAAAAAAACTTTCACTCTGTATCGCTTCCTTCGCGGCCGGCCAATTCCCTCGCGGGAGGATGGAAACGCGGCCTTGAAGTCCGCACTCGCTTCGTGATCAGATCACGTCTCACACACTCGCCCGATCGCCCACTCAACCAGCAGTACTTACAGCTATTTTCCTGCGTGGGTGTCTTTGTGCACACTAGACGTTTTACGAGCAAAGCAAGCCGCGGCTTCCCGAAGGCTCCGTGCCTTCCCGAGCTCTCCGATCCGGATCCTTTTCCTTTTTATTGTGGTTTTTATCTCAGCCTAAATTTGGTTCGGATGTCGGAATGAACTACGGGGGCTCTCAACTCACCAGGCCGCCAAAATCAGCGGGGGTACCCGTCCTGGGCAGTGAGATTCCCCGCAGTTTCTCCGATCCGAGTCACGGCACCAATCTGTTATAAATGCAAAGGCAGATTTGGGTTAAATAAAAAACAATTTATTATAAAACAATTTCTATAAAAAAATAAACAATGAGGAAAAACCACAATAAAATAAACAGCGCAGCGCTGGGTGGACAGGGGTCTATACCCAAAGGTATAGGTGTTCCCAAATCCACGAAGGAGGGTAGACTGTCTGGGGTTTTTATAGGGATTTTGTGTCCTGAGGCCAAATTCCAGGCAGGCACCATTCACCAAGGGTCCTTGATTGTTGGATGAATTGATTTCCTGGCGTTGGAGAATAGAGTCAAATAGACGTCCGGGCAGAGTCTCCTCATATGTAAAGAAGTTTTGAGTGTTCCTTGATTTCATTTTTGGTTTGGGCTCTCAGAGTGAAGTATCCAAGTCCGGTGTGGAGTCGACAGATATCTCAGCTGGGCTTCCACTTATTGTCCGGCCTGTTTGCATCTTCAGTCGGGGTTTGCAGGGAGGGGTGCCCAGGTGCGGTGTGGAGTTGATAGCCATCTCGGCCTGGCTCCTTTCTTTGTTTAGCTTAATCATTCGTGTCCTGCTTTTTCTTTCAGGCTGATGAACGTCGCCTAGGGTCGTTACCGCCTGAATGGGTAGTTACTGCTGGGTTTGGGGAAATTCTTCGGCCACACTATATTTTATATACTTTTTACATTGTTATAAATCTAGTTATATACTTATTTATTCTTTCACGAATTTTTATCCAAGGTTACATTTATCACAGCGGCATGGCCATTGCCACCCTGGTAAGGGTAGAGAGACGGTAGGAGGGTGTCAGGGAGACGGCAGCAGCCCTGTGCCCGGGGGCAATGTCCACCCGCCAACTGGCTCTCAGATAGGGAAGAGGGTTCAGGGACACTTGGAGAGGTTGACGGGGTTGGGGGGTTTAACTGGGGACCCAAAACTCCCTCTTCTTTTTTTCCCTCTTTTTCCAATGAGAAAATAATATTTTGAAACACAGGAAAAAAACTTGCAACAGAAAAATCTCCCTTAGCTTGAACTGTATATAATTTTCTTCCCACATTATCCCAAAAACTTCCCGATTTAGCAGAATCCGAATTAATCTTAAAATGTTTAAAAACCCAGTGAATAAATCTCTTTAAATCCCCTTTAGAAAACTTAAAATTTCCCGCTTTTAGGGTGCTTACAACTTGGATATAAAAGTCCCTCTCAGGTGGGGTCAGCCTCCATGTGGAGGACTGATTTCCCATCCTTTTTCACTCCCCGCCCAGCAGTAAAACAGCAAAGAAAAAGAAAAAAGCCCGAAAAAACCCTTCACGGGATCGACCTACAATTTCTCTTCGGCAGATGCAGGCGGGCGAACAAAAAGCTGCTGGGTGGGTGGTCACCTGGGCGGCCGGTCCTCAGGGGCTCTTCCTTGCCCCAGATGGTCAGCGAGGGTCCTGGACACAGCCTCTTGGATCGCCTCTTGCTAAAACGCAAGCAGGCTTCCTCGAGGGGCGGCGGCTCGAGCGGCGGCGCGCCTCGCAGCTAAAACTGCAGGAGGACACTTCTTCAGGGCTCCTTCAAATGCCCCGTGTTGGGAAGCCAGTTGCCACGGTGACGGAAAGCCCGGAGCACTGCGACTTCTCTAGAGTGGCAGCCCTGAAAAGGCCTGGGCCGAAGTGCGTGTGAGCAGCTTCGGGCAGTTGAGTGATTCCAGCTCAGCTCAGCAGCGGCGGGCAGGCGACACAGGAAGCAGGGATGAGAAAGCTGGTCCAGCGTTCCGCTAAGCACAAACCTTTATTCAGGCAGAGCTTTGGCGAAGGGTGCCAGCAACAGCTAATCTGCCAAACAGGGGAAAACCCGGGATATTTATAGGAGAGGAGAGGGGCGGGGGGGGAGCCCGAAATACATGTATTGGGGTGGGACAGCAGGGGGGAACACCAATGGGGCACAACAGTTTAACATATCTAACTCAAAGATCCCTGGGAGCAATACATTGTCTCTCTCTTACAGAGAAGTATCTTGTCTCCAGGGCAGAGCCAGGATCTCGGGCTCAGCAGGCTCCTCCGCACCCACACACAGATACCAGTGAAGCCCCAGATCAAGAGTGGGTGGGCACTGAGGCATTCTGTTGTACCCATTCCTGCTCAAACAGGGCACCAGATCTACAATGGAGAAGGAATTTTCACCCTGCCTCATGCTCATAAATCACTGGAGTTCAGAGGATTGGTGTCTTAGGGATGGTTTTTTTATCCCATATCCATTCTGGTGTTTGTTTTTTGTTTTGTGTCTGGGATGGTCGCTGCTCCTCCCCCCCCTCAGCTCACTGAGTATTGTGATGTAGGAGAACATTTTAACAGAGCAAGGGCATGATATTTTAGTCAAAGCCTGTCTGCACAACCCAGCTTTCAACCCAGATGACAATTCCAAGGACAGTGTCCTTGGGACTTTCCTGGAGAAGTGAGAATGAAGAAAAACAATGGTGTTGTGTACAAGAAAAGGAATGATAAACAAAATGTATTAACCAATCTTAATCTGTGCAAACCCTGTAGGACCCTATAAGAGTGTGCTAAATATAGAAATAAAGCGAAGCTCACTTTTACCTCCATGAGGACTCCATGAATATTCTGAGCAGTTTTCCATTACCTGGCACCTGAACACGGACCTTAGGCAAAGGGTACCAGCTCGGCAGGTTCACACAGCAGTTGGACATGGAAGCGGACTGGAGCTGGGTGGCGGGTTCATACAGTGGTTGGATGTGGAATAGCAAACCTAAGATGGAGAAAACCGGGGACGGAGGAGCCTGAGACGAAGACCGAAGGCAAGTAAGCGTCGGCACTCAGGGAGAAGGAGTCGCGACCCTCACCCCGTCCGTGGCTGCCAGTGTGGATATTGAATTTGTGGAAGCACAAAAACTGCTTCAAAGTATTCTCATTAAATGAGGGGAAGAGGTAAGGAATAAAGACCTAGAAAAGCTTCCTGCATGGGCTAGAGAAAACAGGCACTTGAAAGTGCCTCCACTGCTTTTTGCAGTGGAAGAATGGAGAGAAATAGGAGACCAGTTGTGGGAGAAAACGATTACGGAGAAAAGCAAGGACACTCTGTCTTACGGCCTGACTTGGCGGATTGTAATTAATACCTTAAAAGACATGAAAGCGGAATCTACCCAGGCTGCGAGCCCCGTAATTCTACCTGTGTCACAGCAGCAGCCATCTTTACCTCCCACTGCTGGGCAAATATTCTTGGCAATGATGCCCTTGGAGAGAGGGGGAGAGAGTCAGAGAGAAGAAAATAAGGAGATGTCCAATGTTTTTAAATCAATTGTGGACATACAGGGGCAAGATATTAACTCTACCTTTGAAAAGAAGCCAGATTTAGATCGGTTTCCACCCAACCATGGGGGGCATGGAGGGAGCACTGGAGCGTGCGCAGAGATCAAAGGCACCCCCATGGCAGAGGCACTGCAGAAGAAGCTCCAAGGCCACGCTGGACAAATATCAGCAATTACAGAAACAATTGAGCAGAGCCATGGTGGCTCAGGCAGCTTCAAAGGGAGACAAAATAGTCAAAAAATTGCTAACTATATGGTATCTAGTTCAAAATTCATCGCTGTAATTAAAGGTTGATAAGCTGCAATGGTCGCCGCTAGTACCACCTGGCCCAGAGAAGCTCTTCGCTTAACATCGTCTGTTTTTGTAAAATTGTGTCCTTTTCCCTCTGTCTGCAAACGAGACAAAAGATTATATTGAGAGAAAGAACAGTGTTTGTTAACGTTAACTTTGTAGGTTTTTTCTCTGTTTTTCCCCTCTGCGAGAGCATGTGGGGGATGTGAAGACTTCGCTCAAACCTTCTAGAGACAACAGCAGCAGAGCAGGGCTTTCAGCCCCCCTGCTCCCTCTCCAAGAAGCAGTGCTGAGATAGTACCCAGTTTTGTTAAAAAGTCATGATTCATTGTTTTCTTAGAATGTCTTTATATACCCTTTTAGATTTAATTTTGTGTTTTTAAGTAATTATGAGTTCTTGTGGTTTTAGAGTTTTACTAGAGAAATTATTGCGACCCTTTAGAACATTCAAAAAAACCCTCGTTAGAAATGTTTAGAGTAAATATTAAGAGAAGTAAAAATTTACCTTGCAATAATTAATTTTAAAACCTAATGTCAAAATATTGAATGATTTACAGCTACTAATAAAACAACCTTCCAATTAATGTTATCTACAAAAGAGATTTATGGTTTAAAAAATAATTAGCTAGGAGAACTTCACTGCACAAGACAGTTAAGTTAAAGCATATATTAGCCATTTGCTTGTTTTTTCCACAATTTTAAGAAGGTAATTTCAATGTGAGACTTTTTGTTATAAAAAACACGTGTAACAGCATATATACCAATTTGGACTTCGAATTTTACTTAAAAATTAGACTTGATGTTTCTGAAAAGTGCTACAAAAGCTGAATGGCAACTTGCCAAATCCTGCGTTGTTGTGGTTTTTCTCTAATAAAACTGCATTTTAAAAATTCTAACAAACTTAAGCATATACCAGGCAAATTCCTGCTACAAATAAGTATTTTCAGTAACATCTGTAGTTATTATGAGTTATTCTCAAGGCCAAATTGCATAAAATCATAATGTATTTGTCACATCTTTATAATCTCTATAGTAAATTCATGTTGCTGTTATATTGTGTTCAAAAGGTATATATCAAAGTCTCAGTTGCCTTTTTTGTAATAATAGAGTAAGATTGAGTTATGCTTTCATTTGATACAAATTAAGTGTTGATAAAATTAAACAAAGTTAAGTTTCACTATGTTTAAGTCTGAGTCTTTTTAAGTTAAGTTTTATAACTTTGGTATTCTTTTAAGGTTAAGTTTTGTTATTTCCTTCTGTCATAATTAATTTCTATCAGGTTTGAATATTGTTTAATTTAAATTGTGTCACGTTTTGTTGAAGACACTTGTCTGAATTGCAAAGTATAGTTATTTTCCTAGAGAGATGATGACTACGACTGAAACAGCTGTGATGGAACACTGATAAACACCTGCTTGTAGAGAGAAGATACAGTCTGTTGCATCCTTCATTTCATCGAAGGTTTAATTTATTTGCTACGATCTCTGCTGTTATTGTTTTCTATAGGTAACATAAAAGAATGATGACTGTTATTTACTAGGAAATTTAGAAGTTTTTTACCTTATTTAATTTTTGGTCATTAAGACATGAATGTTCTAAAAATATTATCTTGATTTTCTCAGACACTTACTGCTGACATATTCATTGTATAATGTGAATTTATAGATTTTTTATGATGAGCATTATCTATAGGGTGTCATTGTTGTATTTATAGCCGGCTTCTTATATATTTTAACATATCTTTGTATAACTACCTTTTAGACATGTGTCATTTGAGATATTTTTGTTTTCTAACTACAGATCCATCTTGGTAAACAAGCTATACAGCTGTTCCTATACAAGGGTTTTTCTTGGTTTTTTTCTTACTCGTCTTCTTTAAGAAGGCTTGCTTTTGCCTAATCCCAGTGTAGCTTTATTATTTTTCAGTGTTTCCAGAATTCCAGAAAAATGTATCGTTGCTGAAAGTCAGCTGCCACGAGAAAAACTTCTGATTAAACCAACTGCTAAATTGTTTGATTGGTCTGTTACCTAAGACTTCTAATCATTTGCTTTACACAAATGCACTTCAACAGTTTGCTGTGCTTTAAGCGTCTCATAGCTGCTATTATTAAGAACCTTGTTTTGAAAATTAGTTAAGAGACATCTTTCCAGTTTAAAGCCTAAGGCCCTGGCCAGGCCTTGACTTTACCTGGATAGAATGTTTGCCAACAGATCCAGATGTCTTCTGGACGAAATCAATATTTGAGTCACTTTTGACTTGGCAATTTGACCCTATCAATATGACAGCTGGATCAATTTTGAAGTAGGCTTGGAGAATCATTTCCGGAGGTGGTTATCCAATCCTTCACTGATTTTTTTGTTTCTTTGCAAACTATGAGATGCTGGTGCAGTATTTTAGTGGTTAATAGTAATTCTGTATCACATATGTTATTAATAATGTTTATTACCTGACTGATTTCTGACTTCTGTTTTTCATTCATTATGTGTATAGTTTTGTGTTGATATTAATATGCATGATAAAAGTACATCTCACTTTCTAAAACAAAGGGAATTGATGTCCTGAAAGCATTCAATTAATATAGTATGTGCATTAGAAATTTAGACCACAGTTCATTTTGAATAATGAAATATTTACATCAAAAATTTAGAAAAGATCATATAATCTGAATTCACAATTAAGTGCACCACAGCTAAGCCAAAATGATTCATTAACTTCAAGGGGAGAAGTGCCTATGTTTTGTTGACAGGTTCAAAAAGGTCACCTGTTTATCTGACCAGATTGTCTGCCTCTGAAAACATGAGACCCAGTAAACAGAGAAGTCACCATAAAGTCTTAGTACTCTCAAGATCAGAGCTGGCAAGACACAGTTATGTCTGAAAACTAGTTTCCAACAGAAGTTGTATGTTATCATCATAATGTTGTCTCTACCAATTTTCTTCAGTTATTCCCTGTTTTAAGATTTGAAAGAATGTGCTGTATGAATCTTTCTGACCACTCAGTCTCTATCCATGAACAACTAGAACAGCTGCAAAACAGGTTACATGCCCTGAAAGAAGTTGATAACCCAAATTGCAAGTAAGTTAACCAATTTGGACATTACTGAGTAGTCAAAATCTCTTGTACTAGAAGAGAAACGAATTCTTGTTATAGTATTAATAGAGGTAGTTATTGTAAGCTGTATGTCATCCTATATCCGTAAAGGTCTGAAATGAATAGTGTCCAAAGCCTGGGTTGTGCAAAAAGAAAAAGGGGGAATTGTAGGAGAACATTTTAACAGAGCAAGGGCAGGATATTTTAGTCAAAGCCTGTCTGCACAACCCAGCTTTCAATCCAGACAACAATTCCAGGGACAGTGTCCTTGGAATTTTCCTGGAGCAGCGAGAATGAAGAAAAACAATACTGCTGTGTACAAGAAAAGGAATAATAAACAAAATGTATTAGCCAATAGTAGCTTGTTAAGCCGTGCGAGCCCTGTAGGACCCTATAAGAGTGTGCTAAAGATAGAAATAAAGCAAAGTTCACTTTTACCTCCACGAGGACTCCGTGAATATTCTGAGCGGTTTTCCATTATTGTGATGGGTGAGAGCCCAGGATTCTTTTGAGAGTTGGGGGCAAAGAGGGTTGCTTCCTTCCAGTGAAGTGATTCATCTCAGCGGCCACACGGCACAATCCCTCTGATGAGAGATACTGTTGCCGTGTGGTTTTTGCCCAGTTTTTTTTCTTTTCCTTTGGCACCATGACTGGAGGTTACTGGCTTGCTTCTCTGCTTCTCGGAAGCCCAGACCTAGTGTGTGCCATGCTGGGACCCAGGAGCACCCCATTCCTTGCTGGGGCCACTCCCTCTGCGCAGCCCAACCCTGGGACCAGCCATTGCCAGTGAGCTACCCAGGGTAGCGAATCCCTGCTCAGCCCTGCTGTTCTCTACCGCTGCTTCAGGGCTTCTTGCTACACTTTAACCTGACATACAGACACCGTGCAACTTCTGGCACAGCCCTGGAGTCTCTGCTACACTTTGTCACCCTGGGTCTGCTTGACTCTGACATTCCAGCTTGCTGCTTCCGAGATTCCTGCTACAGCCCATTTTGCCATCTAGAGGGGCACTGAGACTGCCCCTGGGGGTTTGCAAAGGAAGCCCCATTTCTATCTCTTACACTGGCTCACCTGCCATTACTGTGTGGAGGGATAGCTGAGCGTCCATTCCTTCCCATCTTGGTCAAGTCCACCATTACCATGTGGTTCACAAGCTTGCACTGGAGCATCCCCTGCAGCCATGGGGGAATCATCGCACCTGCCCTGCTTAGCCAGGAGCCAAAAGCACCCTTGCCAGCTGTGACCATAACTACATCAAAGGGGAAAGTCCTTGACAGCTGGGAAAATCTGGTTTTGTTTGTTGTTGCTGCCATTGTTGTTTGCCTTGTTATACACACACACACACACATATATATATATAAAAGTAAAGAACTGTTATTCTTTTTCCCATATCTTTGCCTGAAAGCCCCTTAATTTCAAAATTATAATAATTTGGAGGGAAGTGGGTCATATTTTCCATTTCCACAGGAAGTTCCCACCTTCCTTGGCAGACACCTGTCTTTCAAATTGAGACAGTATATGTTTTTTCCCTTTCTCTCCCCATGGGATATATCTGCTTATGGAGATGAGGAGACAGCATTACAGACACATCACCTACCTCCTGCTTTATTCCTACATTGCATGACTTGTGGTGGTTGGTATTTGATACATTTATTTGGAAGAGTTCTGCAGCCTGACTGCAGGAGCAGGTAGAATAGAGCTCCTGTGCAACTTTTAACATGGGATGGCAATTACCCACACCTGGCACTCATTCTGATCTCTGATCCTTCCTCTGAGACCCCACCACGCACACACAGCTTGGCTGTGGCTTAAATGAAGTAATTTCCATTAACATGAACACCCACAGAACTGTTGTGCCCCACCAGCTTAAGGCAGATTGGACATTTCTACACTGGAAACTGACCTTGGCTTTGGGTTTGATACTAGTTGTACCCAAGATTCTGACATGGGACTCTGAGGAGGGACCCTCTGGAATCACAGCCCTGCTCCAACAAGCTCCCCTAGTCCTGACACAGTTCAAGACCGCAGCTAGCAGCTCCAACACCTGACCAGAAACAGGATAAAAGTTCTCCACTGAATGAAAGAAAGAAGCCAAAGACTTGAATCTTTACCTTTTTTAATCAAAAACATTCTCTGTAACAGAATTTCAAGAAAGTTAACTACAGCATATTATTCACTAACTAGGTCGAACGAAAAACATACAGTAAGCTACGAAGGAACTACTGGGAATTCTCTTGACCACTTATCAAAAGGCAATGGCTGAAAGAAGAAATGCTTAACTAGGCTTTCATGCTTAAAAAAACCCCTCTCACAGCAGGTTTTGTGTTGTGGGTACTTTGTAGCTCTCAATCCAGCTGAATCACTTTGTCCTGCTACCAAATTTCACCAGAAAGACACAGAAAAAGGTACAGGAGCAAGAAAGTGCTATGTGGTTTTGGTGAACTTATACAAGTCCTGCAAATTTAGGAGCGATGTATCACCCAAAAGGCTCAACAGCAGCCAACAGTGCCAAAACCTCTTGAGATATTGTTGACAGTAGTTCTGCTTTCACAAGGTCTCACCAAATGAAACTTTCATGTTGCTGAAAAGTCAAGTCAGTTCTTGAGGACCTTAGCAGCATCATATGCAGCAGCTTTGAGTCAGCATGGTCGCACGCCTTAGATAATTTTCAGAAACACACAATCAAGAAGA
This sequence comes from Pseudopodoces humilis, assembly GCF_049639895.1. Lineage (NCBI taxonomy): Eukaryota > Metazoa > Chordata > Aves > Passeriformes > Paridae > Pseudopodoces > Pseudopodoces humilis. The sequence goes on along the minus strand of NC_142211.1, from coordinate 6,890,486 downwards.
GTGTTTTGAAAGTGAATGACAATAAAAGATGTTCGGCATCCAGCTCCTACATGACTGGTGGAGAAGCACTTTCCATTTTTGTTTCCTTGTCCAGGACCAAAGTGCCAATGAGCTGCATCAGAGGTTAGAAGCATGAGCACAAAGCTGGTTCACACACATGCCTATGACAGGCAACTTGCAAATCTCAGTCCCAAGAACAATGCCATGGTCCTCAAAAACCTGATACCAGTCATGGAAATACTCCTGTTATCAGCAGGACCAGGCAAGACCACAGCTTTTAAAGTCTTTCAAAACCAAAAGAAGGGAACCTCTCCAAAACTGCATCCTTAAAAATATCTGACAACTAAGCATCTTAGTATTTTATAGAGCAGATGTTAATTAGCATGAGGCCTGAGAGCAGGGGGGGGAGGAAAGAGGATTTCTTAAATGAAGTCTGAATCCCACTTAGATGAAGAGCCATGTGGCTGTCTTTAACTGGTGGCATTAAAGTCACCAGCAATCCCAGTCACTCTGTGTAACAGAGTAAAAATGCGAATTGAGGAGATAGTCCTTTCTAAAGCACTTACTCTTCAAAGAGGAGATTAAAGATGCCTCAATAAAGACCACTATCAAGACAACATTTGAAGGGTTTAGAGGCAGAAGCCCCTCCTATATACACTGATATACGAATTTTGTAATGGTTCCTAGTAAAAGAACAGAGGCAGTTGTTCCTGAGCCACACAGAGAGAATGCTGTCATCAGAAGTGTTAAGAGAAGATGGTCTCAAAGGTAAGGCACAGGAGTTGGACATAGGTTCGATGACTACTGCTGCTACAGACCTGTTTGGTGACTGGGGGAGACCACTGTCTTGTTTGCAGTGTAGGTCCCTCCCTAGAAAGCAGAAGGGTACTTCCCAGGTCTTCAATAGGCCAGAGCTGTAAATGAAGTGGTTTATATCAGCCAGGGGCTCCATGTCTCTGAGGACATCATTCTCATCAAGCCCAGAAAAGTGATGAAAGGAACAAACACTTTCAACCACCACTGTTTAGCGGTTATGGCTTCTTCCAAGGGATTCCTGTAGAATTAAGTATTTTTAAACCATTCCAGAGAAAAACTTTTCTCTCCCACATCTCTACCATGTTAACCTTAAATGCCCTCACTTTCAAAACTAATAGTAACACAGATAAAGCAATCTAAACCTTCTGGTGTTAATCCCAGCTCAGCAGTACATGAAGTGAAATTACATAGTATTCCAGCACAATGTGTTTTTTGAGGAGCGCATATAATCAAGGGTGAGAAACACGAGACGCGATTTTGGAATCCTTGACATTCCTGCCTGCTGCATGTATGGGGTAATCATGGCTATCAAGTAGCTGTAGCTCTTCTTCAACTCTCAGAAAAAGACATAAATGCAAGACTCAAATATTCAGTGTGCTGCCACTGAAGGGTTTCTAATCCATTATGCACTGCCTTCTATGCCTTGTCATAAAAGTACAAAAAATTAAGTTAAATGCATATTAAGAAATAATAATTAGATTCTCTCATTTTGACCTTTAACAGTTAGAACAGCATCTTATCAGAAACTGTCTGATGGAGAAGATTAATGCCTTTTCAGTATTTGTACTGCCTCACACAATGCTCAGATTTCTCCTGATGTGGAGCCTGCAATTTCTTGTTTCTGATCAACTCATCTGACATTATTTTGTTGTACTATTCCAAACATTTTGGGCTATCTAAATATGACACTCTAAGTGCAGACTTAAGGAGACTTGCAAAACATCTGCAAAGAAAACTAATCTTAAAAGTTGAATTTTTCCAGATCATAGTACAGGCCAATACACCAACAAGTGGAAGCAATCTTTCACTATTTTATCAAAGTTTGGCACAATCAAAGCAGAAGCAACTGGTACAGAAAGCTGTCTGTATATACAGATCAGACATCCACCAAGAAAAACACCTTGCAAAGCCACAAAGTTAAATAGGGAGTAAGCTCATGTACTCCAAATTAACAGCCTGTTATAAGCAATTTATCAGTCAGGTTACATTCCAAACACCGAGGCACCTTGAACCCAGCAGTAAGTGCAGGGCAGACAATCTAACAGGGAGGCTGGCAAGAAAAACATGTAGTCAGGCTTTTAATTTGTTCCCCCAAATCAAGGTTTCTGTTGTGGATGAAGCATAACCAAGCTGCTGGTTAATAAGCTTCTCTGAGGATGTGGTCTGAATCCTCTACTGAGAGTGTTCCTCAAGTCTGGGAATCAGCTTGCTTTACAGACAAAATAGATCACTTTGGAGAGAAAGCAAAATGAAAAAGGTTTTCAACTAAAGGCCTTGAAAAAAGCAAACACTATTTTTCCATACATCAAGAAGTCGCCATATAAGTGAAAAGAAAAAGTGATCTCATTAGAAGTTAGTCTGAAGAAGACAGCGCTGTTAGTGAAATTACAGAGAAAATGGATCCATTTCTGGCCATCACTCCTAGGTCATCTGTCTTCTGTACTTCCACACCTAAAAGAAACAATGACTGCTGACTTCATAAGAAGTCTCCAGCATATGGGAGAAGCAATACCTAAACACTGTGTGTCACAGCCCTCTACAGATTCCTGAAACTATGCAAGAAACTTGTCCAAAAGCTTTTGAATAATCTCTTCCAAGACGTTAACTACTCCAGCTGTGCTGCCAGGTCAGCTCAGCACAGCACAGCAGGCAGACTGAATCTGCAGCGCTTGAAGGACTTCGGTGTATGATCTTCTAAGCCTGTTTAATTAAGCTCCAACTCCCTACACATGCTGAAAAAGAAGGAATTCCTGCTTTCTCTCCATACCCCATCAAACAGTCAAAAAGATATATCCTCAGGACACACTTTTATTGAAAAGCAGTGGAAGTAAGAAAAATTTGACTTGTTCCTGGCAAATTTAAACCAACAAAAATTCCTACCACTATTGGCTGCTGCAGGTTTTGCAAAGGAAAGGAATCCATCGCTCAAGATCAATGGTTTCAAGATGCAGAATTACATTATATAAGCAAACTAAATTTATAAAAATCAGGCTTTTCAGCATTTTATTTATACTATTAGCTAGAAAGAAAGCATACACATTATATCTGTCATACAGTCAATATATTTGCAGGTTTTTTTACTATAATTTCTCTATACAAAGTCATTGCCAATTGATACGGTCATTGATGGCATAGAGCTTAAAATAACCAAGAGCTATAAAAACAAGTTTGCCATCTTGCCCTGAGTGGAAATGGTGAAGAGATACAAAAATTGGATCCTAAACACTGATGCAATATTATATGTTATTTAATTGTATATGCAAGTAAAAAGTCATGCAACTTCTTTAAAATATCTGCCAAATTTTAGTTGAGTAAAATCATAGAAGTCAGTAGTAATTATGAAAATATGTTCCTGTCATTAGGTGCTTGTTATACAATTTCAGTGGCAACTTTGCAGATTAGGTATTTCATGTTATTTGAGTACCAGCACTGACAGTATCCATTTCCTTCAGTGTTTTAAAACTCAGCTGTCTATATAAATAAAAATCTAAGATATCTACTTTAAAAAACTAGTGAAGGAAGAGCCACATTTATTTTCCTTGCTATTTTTAATCAGTGCCAACAACATATGTCTCATCCCCTCACTTTTTGGCAGCTTCTACATTTTAATCTGGAAAAATCATAACAAGATTGTCAACAAAATAAAGACGTCTTCTGTTAACTATTGTTCCCTAAAAAGAACATCACAAATCAGCTGGAACTTTAAAGTTGCTACAAGGTAAATGTTTGTAAGTAGTAGAAGGAATTTTCAGATATAAATATATATATAATATATATTCTGCATACAAAAGGCTCCTGTGAGACTTATCATGAAGATGCCATAATAGAGAAGGAAAGTTTCAAAGGGAACAAACCCAATACTATAAAGACTCTGTAAGGCATTTACCTTTCACTTTAAGCCTTGTATTATGACAATTAAGTTCTGAAAATAACTGAAATCCAAATTCTGCATGTATAATTTCTTTCTGCTTAGAGCAAGACGGCAAACAAATTTTTAAAACCTGGGTTTAGAAGATTAAGTAGAACAAAAGTAAAATATATCTTCAGGTAATAAACAGTACTGTATTTTACAATCCATCATCCTCACAATATAATGGCCTGCAGCAGTGCAGCAGAGGGATCTCAGTCTAAAGGCTGTGGGTCTGCAATAGGCATGGTATGAAGTACTTCATCTAGAAGCTGGAGGGCACGGTGTAAGTGAATTTCAATCCAGCATGGTGTCTCTTTGATGCTCTGCCTTGGGTAATCAGGTCCCCAACCTTTTACAAAACTCATCCTGAGTATGCATAAGCGTCGAAGGTCATCTACACCAATTCCGGCAGCAGCTGACAAACCTAAACAGAAGTTTCAAGTAAGTATCCAGACATTCTTTTATCATGTTTGTTTAGCCATTCCTGTTTGCTTGGCTTTTGCTTCACATACAACGCCCTCTCACCACAGCCAAGGCCAGTCCATATTTCTAGATCTCTGCTATAATGAATGCAGCAATTAATTTGCATTTCTTACAATTAATTTTTTTAATCATTCTGCAATCTTGGAAGGGCGCTGAAATATAAAACTCTATAATAAAGCAGATAGGATGACACCCAATGTCTTATGTGATACAATGCACGTAACCCTTATGTAGAAGGAAAAATACACTTATTCTTGGTGTTTGCCAAATACTGCATTTTCAGCATAGGAAATCAGACTGAGCACCTGCAGGAAGCTGGATTAACAAACAACACTACTTACATGTAATAAAAAGATGAATACTGCTGTCTAACTTCAAATTGCTAAGTATGGCTAAGACAGAAGTTCAACACATTTCCCCAAGATGGCTTCAGCAATTTGTAAGATAGCTGGAAAGAGCCATGTGGCAATACAAGGAATACAGAAAACACTATGGCACATAAAGCAGCCTGAGACATGTAAGTACTTACACTTTTAAAAGTACTTAGGTACAATTTCAAGAATCTAGAATTTAGTAACTAAGAAAATGCCAGCCCAGAATAACTTAAAAAAAAAAAAATATTAAAATCAAACAAAAAAACCCTATCCTCACACTCTTCTTCTTCTCAAGGATCTTAAGTCTTCCTAAACATAGTCAAGGACTTTGTTACCAAGTAATCCCTATTGTTTTGAGTAATATTTTTATGAGCTTGGATCCAAGCAGCCAAAAGTATCTCTGTTTAAAGTAATACAGTTATACTATTTGACCTTGCATATAACATGCTTTCTGTCATACTGCAACACTTCTTGCAGTACAATAAGCAGCCACTTCCGTATCCAACATTCCCTGAAGACTACAGAGTGAAAAATGGTGTGTAGAATGGATACAAAGTGAATGACTTACCACGATGCCATCCCAGCTCCACCTTACCCCAATCCTGCTATTTCATTTCAAGTCTGTCTATACTGTTGCAGGGGCAGTGGGTGGGTGCTGAGGGAAAGCTGTGTTATTAGTTTTCAGGTAAGGAAAAAAGGAAACCAAGAAGTTAATGCACTTACTAATGGCTGGGGCTATTCCACCTACTGATCCTGGTCCAGGGATGTTTCCTGCTACTGCTGCAGCTTGAGCAGCAGCAGCAGCTTGGGCCGTGGCAGCCTGCTGTTGCATCTGACGATGACACTGGCGTAAATCAAACACCTTTAAAAAGATGAAAATATTGAACTATTAAACTTACCAAAATCAATAAAGAAAATAATTTCTCAACTCCCAGCCCCAATAATCTGGACCTCTCTACTCTCCCAAAGCAACTTGCACAATCTCACCACACACTTGGGTAAAAGCAAACCTTCCCTGACTAGTTTAATTTCTAACAGAAATAATCCATTAAAGCTGATTCTTAGAGACTCTTCTTATATGACATTACTGCCACTGGCACTACCAGAACTTGGCTGAACTGAGCAGGCTACAGAAGTATCATGTGTGGGACTGACTGCAAGATCAAAGTCTGAAGGATACTACAGGCTGATAAAATCCTGACTTTTAAATCACAATATTTTTGGAAAATAGGCATATAAATAAAAATGGATGCCAACAAGTCCATCTTAATTTTGTCAGACTTTATTCTTCACTGTTTCACTGAAACGTGTTAGTCTATTTAAAAGAAATACCAGTGATTGACAGGTCTGAAGTTTCAGCAGCTAGGTTTCGGGTTGATGGCATTTTATATCTTTGTGATCAGGTTTAGCACTAATATATATACACAGGAACTCTGTTCTCATACTAGAAAGCTTATAAAAAATAAAATCAATGCAAACTTCAAGCAGTTTAATTTAAAAATGTATTTTTACAAGTGTGACTTGTCCTAAATAAAGTTTCAAGTCTGGCAGAGGCACATCTAAGTAAGAACATCTTCAAAATAATTTGTTTCCATGCGATGTTCTGTGGCCTCTGGATCACTTCACATTCATAACACTAACATGCACTTTAACATACACTTTACACTTCTACTGCATTTATACATAATTTCCCAACTTTTCTTGTTTTGGAGAGAGAAAGTAAAGAAACAGATAACCTATGCTAAAAATTTCAGTAGCAATTAATTTAAACCTGTAAGGCTAAAAATACAAAAAACTGCTATCAAGATTGCTTGTGACAAAATACAAAATTAGTTACTTTTGTAGTATCTAGATGACACTTTCAGTTTAGTCAATTTTAAAAGTCATCTTAAGTGACTTGTCAAATGGAAATTTTTTTGGTTTTTTAAAGCCAAGTTACATTTATTTCAGTGTCTCATAGCTTCTCTAACATTTACAAGACTCAAATATATGCTATTTCCCCTACAATTTTCATCTAAGAACATCAAACCAACCTTTATATATGCACTTGGGTAAATCTTGTGAACTGCATCCCCTGGTGCACGCCCTGCTTCTCTATCCAGGTAGTAACTCTGAACGAAGACCGCATGGTCACTGAGGCATCTAACCCACACATCACCTTCTCCTTTGCACTCCAACTGCACCCCTTTACCTATGTGCAACCTTAAAAAGAAAAACAGATCCAATGCATCTGTGTATACATACTATAAATCAGACCTTTCCTAAATAACCCATAAACAGTTCTCCAGCACTCTGCTCATACAAGGACTTGAAATTGTAGTTATTATCTAAGGTGTAAGTTAGCATTTGTTATGCAGAATCTGTAAATTAAAAAAAAAAAAAAAAACACATTTGTAATACCATGTAAAGATCTATGGGAAACACAGAACGCAGAAGCAATGATATTTGAGTTGCAACTACCACAATCATTAACAATACAGAGTTGGGATACCAAACACACTCAGTTCTGTTCAGAAGTGTAAAATCACACAAGTATTCTAGAACAGAAAGTCAATCAAGTACATAAACAAAGCCACATTTTAATGCAGAACTGTATGTTTGTTTGGATCACGTTATAGCAATCTAACATTTTGATTGTCACAGTGAAACATTTCTTAAGACATGGAATAATTTTCTTCCTTTTTGTTTCAAAGGAGTGGAAAAAAATTTGAAAGATTGCTTAGTTTCACATCAAAGCATAGCCTGTGCATGGTGAGAATGAATGAAAATTCAACTAGCTCTATCAATCTTCCTTTGCTCCTTTGACAAATCTATATATTGCAGTTATTTTCACATCACTCTCTAGTGTGAAGAACTAATATTAAATTTGCATATATAATGGCATGAGTTGATAATTTTATCCTTGAAGGCACAGCCTTTGAAAGCAATGAAAATCAACATGCTACTACTGCAAAGCTCTGAAGGGCTTTGTCACACAGTTCACATTTTGAATGTGTTACAGGAGCAGCCTAGAAAAATTACTCTGGTATAGTTAATTCAGTTCAAAGAAACATACCATACTTGTGATTTCAAAAGAGAGGCACACACTGAAGGCAAACCAAAATATTTTCAAATACCACAGACATCTGGAGCTTTTGGGATCTGCAGAATACCTTGCCCTCTCAATGGCTTCTGTTCTATGCACGTTGGAAAGCTGGCCAAGGCAAAAACGGTCTCCTCCAGAAGGATCCACATATCCATCAACAGTAACAATTGGACAGCTTGAAGGGACCTTAAATGTTTCCCCGACTTGCACATCCATTTCAAAATATGCGATTGAGCACCAATATTCTGGAGCTAAAGAATATATACAATTAACTGACTGAAAGACACAAAAAAACCCAACAAACCTATTCACACAATCAATTAAGCCTTCTGCAACTGCATTTGACATTCAGACTAAGAATGCACATTCACATAAGCAAGTTCAGATAGACAAAGACACATCTACTAGCACAGAAAATTACTACATACTACAATGAACATGGGCTTGTCTTTTTTATTAAAGCACACATCAATGTGTAGAAGCCTAGGCAGTAAGGAGTTAATGCACTGCTATGCCTCAAACACTGATGACCATCCAAGCAGGCAAGTTAGAACATGATGTGCCTGGAAAGGGGGGGCCTTATGAAGGTATGGCAGCACCTTTCTGGAGCCAATTTTCCTGTTCAGGTCTATGGTGACAACACAACATACAGTGGAAGCTCAGAAGTGGGATCAAGAAGCAGGCAAGACCAATAGAAAGGGATCGAGACCACCAAAGGAACTTCAAAGCCCCCAGACCCATTTCCAGAAAGGTCCAGAAGAACAGACTGCACATGCTAACTCATTTACATGAAGAGGGAAGAACTTAATCCCAGGGCAGGGAAAAATTACCTATAAGAAGGTACCCCCACAGAGACTAGGTGGCATCCCCAAGACACCCTGTCATCTGTATTGATGCTAGACCCAGGACTGGTGATCCCTTTTACTCTCTTTCTGATCTCCCTTTAATTTTTCTATTTTTTTCCCTCTTTATCTTTATTCTTTTATTATTATTAGCATCATTATTAAGGGGAAAAATATATACCAATTTCCATGTGGAGTGCATAGTTTACTAATAAAACTGTGATGGTTTTTTTGGACCCTTTTGGCTTTTGCCATTCTTTTTTGACCACAGGCATCTACAAACCTTGGGTGCTCCCTTCTGTGTAGGGGTGGGACACAACACAATGCTAGGGTTTTTTGTAGATCTTACAAATCTCTGTACAGTTTATAATTCCAGTAAGATTTTGTAAGCCACCTGCATTCCTGCACTTTATGACTATAGCTTTAGCATAAAGAAGTAATACATATATGCCTATTCATGGCTAGGCTAGCAGAAACTAACTTTGAAACAGATCTGGCTTAAGATAGGAGTAATTACCTCCTATCCTAACTGAAGTCAGTTTTCTCTATCCTCCCTGCAAAGCAAACCAGATTTGCAAAGTAGGACAATGGGAGAAAAAGCAAAGATCACATAATGACCTTGTCTGCACACAAAGTCAGATATGGGTTAAAACAAGGAAGTATTAAGCAAGGGAGCAGAACAAAATGGCATGTTATAATAGCCAAGCGGTGCCTTTTAACTCCTACTATTTAAAAAATTGGCTACAAAAGAAAGATGGCAGTTAGAAGGAGCTATCATGTCTACCTGGACTTCAGCAAAGCCTTTGATACTGTCTCCCATAGCATACTCCTGGAAAAGCTGGCAGCCCATGGCTTGGACAGGTACACTCCTCACTGGGTTAAAAACTGTCTGGATGGCTGGGCCCTGAACATGGTGGTAAATGGTGCCACATTCACTTGGTGGCCAGTGACTAGTGGGGTTCCTCAGGGCTCAGTATTGGGGTCAGCCCTGTTTAATATCTTTATTGATGATCTGGAAGAGGGGATTGAGTGCACCCACAGTAAGTTCACAGACAACACTAAGTTGGGTGGGAGTGCTGACCTGCTGGAGGGTAGGAAGGCTCTGCAAAGGGATCTGGACAGGCTGGATCAATGGGCCAAGACCAACAATATGAGGTTCAATAAGGCCAAGTGCTGGGTGGGTCCTACACTTCAGTTACAACAACCCCATGCAGTACTATAGGCTTGGAGAAGAGTGGAATGGTTGGAAAGCTGTCTGACAGAAAAGGACCTTGGGGTGTTGGCTGACAGCCAGCTGAACATGAGCCAGCAGTGTGCCCATGTGGCCAAGAAGGCCAATGGCATCCTGGACAGTATCAGGAATAGTTTGGGCAGCAGGACCAGGGAAGTGATTGTCCCTCTGTACTCAGCACTGGTGAGGCCACACCTCAAATCCTGTGTCCAGTTCTGGGCCCCTCACTGCAAGAAAGACATTGAGGTGCTGGAGCATGTCCAGAGAAGGGCAACAGAGCTGGTGAAGGGTCTGGAGCACAAGTCCTATGAGGAGTAGCTGAGAGCACTGAAGATGCTTAGCCTGGAGAAAAAGAGGCTCAGGAGAGACTTTCTCGCTCTCTATAACTACCTGAAAGGAGGTTTTAGACAGGCGGGAGTCAGTCTCTTCTCCCAAGTAACAGGTGATAGGACAAGAGGAAATCACCTCAAGTTGTTCCAGGTGAGGTTTAGATTGGATATTAGGGAAAATTTCTTCACTGAAAGGGTGGTTAAGCATTGGACTGGGACATCCAGGGAGGTGGTGGAGTCACAATCCCTGAAAGCATTTCAGAAATGACTGGACATGTTTAGTGCAGTAGGACCTAAATACAACAGCCTGATTAGCCAACAGGAAGAAGAGCTCTTCCTGTGCTGTAAGTGGTACTCATTCATTATAAACAGCAGCACCCAACAGTACACCTATTTGCCTCAAGAAACTGTTCTGGTTTTATTAGAAAACAATAAACAAAGGTGCCTAAATTACTTTAAGATTTTTATCTTCAAATAAATACTCATGGCTCTGAACACTGAATAGGATGAAATCAACAGTGAAAGAGATACTAAATAATGTGAAATACAATTCAACTACAGTTAAGTTTAGCCAGCAATTATCAACATTTTTATTTCTGGTATAGATTTAGTCACTAGCCAATGAATAAACAAGTTAAACTTTTAGGCTTCTCAACTATGCAGATCTCCCTATGCAGGCAACAGCCTTGCTATTGTTAAAAATAGAATATCACCTTGTACCTACATGAGAGTTAGCCTGTACCACAAGACAAAACCTCCCTGGCTCCCTGAACTATTACCATTAATGAAGACTCTTGGAAAGAACAAGCTTTATGCAAAGATGAGGAACTTCAGCACCAAAATGCTAAGCAGCACAATACCTATCTTTCAGGGCATCTAGCTGTAGTGATGGACTAGATTATGGATCCAAGAGAACTTTGGCATGACCTAAACTCCATATTTCTAAGCAGGCAAAAAGTACAACTACAGGAACCTTGAAAAGTTTAGGATCAAGGACATTCAGAGTTCTGATACCTCCAGGGTAGGCACCAGCTCAGTGTTGAGGGTTGCAATCTTTGATTTAAACATCTCAATTAAATTCAGTTCACAGCCTATGTCACCATTCCAAGAGATGTCCAAATTCAAAACAAGACTTAATCACAAAATTCTTCCTCTTCTTTGGAATTTATATCTCTCAAATTTCAGAGTACTTGATACAAAACAATAATCAAACTTAAACCACAAAGTTATAAGTTAGCATTACATGTTAGATTTTACTCACCAGGATGATTTGATATAGGAGGCTGGAATGCAAGTTCATTGTGAACTGGCCCTTTAAAAGAAAACATGCCATTTGTTTTACACGAGGAAAAATAATTTTTTCTTACTTAGCTTGTTTTCCTATAAAAAAAGACTTGTGAGGATGCTTGATGTTATAAATCCCAGTAATTTCTGAATCAATTGGCCTAATCTGACAGGGAATAAAAATTCCCACAGAAAAATTACTCTTAGACATTTCCTAAAAATTCAGAAGTTGAGTAAAGAGCTCCATTAATATCCCAGGAGGAAAGGCTGCATGCTGCTCAAGGCAGACCCAGCTCCAGGAGATAAGAGAAACTAGATATGGCATTGAGATGTAAGAGAAATAGGACTTCATATCTGCCCCCAAGTTGTGCAAGGAAAGAATCAGTGTATAGAGGCAAGTGATACAAGTCTGTCAGAAACCACACTTCATTAGTTTAATCAATCACAAAAGAAGTTGCCCAGCATGCTGTGGACTTAACCATAAAAAACACTCACTGAAGATGGAAAGAAGCCCTAGAGAAATCATTTTCTAAGAAAAAAAATTACAATGACTATAGCCTTGGTATTAGTCAGTTTAGTCTCTTGACTTTTATGAATTAACTGGGTCCCTTACAGGCAGCAGAGAACAAGGAGGAAAAATTTAAACATAGTATGATAAGTAAGACCAGCTTTTGCAACAAGATGTCAAAAGAAACACTATGCTGGTAGGTGTCAAAACATGTGACTTTCTGAAGTGAGAGATGGCAATAGCCAAGAAAAGCTCTATGTAGTACCACCAGCCAGTTGTAAATAATAACTATGGAAAGATACATGCACTGAAAAACATTTATAGAGTATCTACAGCACCACTAAAGTTTTTTTACATCCTGGTATTTCTGACAGATGAAGTGGGATCCTAACAGACCAAAATAATGAAACATAACTGTATCTAAACCACAATTTTCTTGATAGAGACAAGCTGAAAAGTCACTCTAATATTAACTCACAGTTTATTCTCCCCTCTGCTAACCATGACTGGTACAAATAGGTGATCTGGTTAAGTACTATACTAGAAGACTAAGAACCGTTCTAGCTTTTTGCCACAAAATTTAGAAAAACTTTAATTTGGGTGGTTTTTTCCCCACTATACTCTTGTAATACATATACTGTGCTAGACACATTAGCAGCTTGATCACTTTTTTCCTTCCCATCTCCTGTACCTTAAAACAAGAGATTCATTTTTATGTGCCGAATGTACTCATGAATCAGGCTGTGGCAAGACCAGTTTATTGACAAGTACTTTACTGCACGAGCTTTCACAAGGTTTTTTTTAACTGGCTAGGGTACATAGACACGTCTTCCAAAGTTTAGTATGAGTTCAAAATTTTCAGAAAATAAAAACAGCCAAGAACTTCCAAGTTTTGAAAGAAAAATATGCAAACAACACATTCTGAATCGACTTCCTTTTCTGCAAAGGAAATATTTAGTACAGGATTGCAAATCCTTAAAAACAGAGGTTTAGAAAGGAAATGCTAGTTTTGTTTGGTATAGTAAGACATGTATAATATAGATGGTATCACTACAGCTATCTGAGTTTCTAATCTCTGCTGCTTTAACAGAGGAAAGTCCATCAGGCATTTATACTTAACTGTCAGAAAATACTAAACACAGTAATGGTAGGCCTGTAATATTAAACCAAAAAAAAGAAAAGTATTTGGAGGTAAACAGTAATCACAAATTAACCCCCACCATTCAACAAAATTGAAAATTAAGTGATCTGGAAATCTGCACTACTTACAGTAATGCCCAGGATGCAAAGGTGGATGATGTTGAAGATGGCCATTCTGGTGGTGAGGTATGGTAGGTGTGTAGGCTGCTGTCCGACTTCCAGTCCAAGTTGTAGTACTATCTAGAAAAAGAAAGGAGTGGTTGGTTTTAAAGGGATTTTTTTTTTCTGTATCTCACTTCTAATCCTCTATTTCTCCTGACATTTGGAAACTAGTTTTAGAAAACTAAGAAGAATGCATATATATATATATATATATATATATATATATATATATACTCACTGAGATGGTAAGTAGCTGGCTGAGCTGTAAACCCATTCTGCTGAGTTCCTGGCTGAGGCCCTGAAGCAATCTGTAAGAGTCCATCACTATGGCTACCTGTCAATATACTGGTAGGTTGACCTGGTAAAAGAACACACTATCTATTCATGAACAGTCCAAAATTTTAATTAAGAAAAGCTCAGCACTACTGGGTAGGAAAATATACTTAACTGGGGCAGTGTCTTAGGGAAATTTGAAGCAAGATGCTCTGCATCAACTAATTTTGACTCTGACACGCTTAATATTTTAAGGAGTAAAAGTATGCAAAGAAACATGTTTATCAAGTGCATCTTTGTTTTGTTCACATCTCATTTTTCAGTTTGAAAGGAAAGAAGAAACATCAGGTTTTACTGAATAACATAGCTGGAATAGATTTGGTGTGAATCCAAACAGGCCAGCAGCAGGTCCAATAAGTTGTTTATTTTCAGCATGTTATAACTACTGTTCCTAAGGAGAACATTAATTTGTGTTCATCCAAAACATACTGAATGGTGTTTTATTTTTAGAAATAGTTCTTGAATAGAGCTGCATACATAAATGTATTCCTTCCTGAGAAAGTTGCTGGGCTTATTTCCTCCCAAGTATTTCAAGAATTATCTAAGCTTTAAAGTAAAACTACAGATATTTCAGAACAGGTTAACAGAATGTGATTTTAAAAGACTTCAGCTCAGCCATTAACACTAAACCAATCAGCAGTTTCACAAGTGCACTTGCACTCTCAAACTGATACGAGCTAGCAGAATTTAATACATTGAGAACTTGAACTAAAACCTAAAAATGAGCCTTTTTTTCTTGTCCACTTGGCTCCAACAATTATAGCATTGATGAGAAAAAGTTATTGATAATAAACTGTTGTGCAAAAGCAATACAATTAAACTACCTATCTTTTTTTCTCTGCTGGAGACAAATACAAACACCACATCCCATCTTGGCAAAACCATCATTAGCTTTAACAAAAAAGTTGCCAGCTAAAATTCAAGACATTAGAAAAACATAATTCCACCATAATTCAAATTCCATAACATGAAATCCATCATATTCGCACATCTTTGATATTAAAGTGACAATGAGTATGCAAAACCCCTCCAAACTTCATGGTTTCCCTACATTAGGGTTGCAGGACGCTGTCCACATAATGCTTTACTGTCCTGCTGGAGTAAAATGTGAGGTTTGGTGCTGTCAAACCAGACTCTTCCACTTATACCAAATACACACAAAAAAGTAACAAAAAACTTCAACACAGCACTTCCACAGACTCATGAAAATATTAATTAGGGTTGTCGCTTTGGTAGTACAGTGGGCCATTATACAAGTTAAAACTGGAAGATACATTTTGTCAATTGTGGAATACTAAAGAATTGCCTTAAAACATCTTGATACTGCTACCTTACAGCATATCTGTTTGTTATCCCATTTGCTGTTGTGATAAAATAATAAAATTCTTCCATTTCTACAACAATAATGAAATAATAGCCATAATATTTTTGTTACTGGCCAATTGTTTTAACATTGTGTTACTGAACCTTTGGCATATTCGTCTTATAACAGTCATGTACTGTCAGTCTCATTGAAAAAAGACTGGGCCACTATGAAAAGTTACTTAAATTATGCTCCAAGGTAAAACCTTATGTTAATGCTTATGAGACTGCCTAGATAATATTGCCACACACTTTTCCCAGTGTAGTGCGGCGGCAGCACAGTTCCAATACAAGATCTATTTTGTCAAAAATCAGTGGTTATCTTTGAGCTTTCACATTTTCAGAGTTTAGTATTTCATATCATCTCAGTCTTACTTGTTGAAGCCACAGGAATGTTGGGAAAATTAGTGGTGCTGGTA
Organism: Pseudopodoces humilis; assembly: GCF_049639895.1. Taxonomy (NCBI): domain Eukaryota; kingdom Metazoa; phylum Chordata; class Aves; order Passeriformes; family Paridae; genus Pseudopodoces; species Pseudopodoces humilis. The sequence continues at coordinate 6,874,988 of NC_142211.1, read as the reverse complement.
GTGCTAGCCTCAGTAGGAGCTAACATGGCTGGGGTGCTATAAGGCTCTGTAGATGCCCTGTTACTTGGTGGATGCTGGATGGTTTGGACTGAATGGCCTTCAGCAGAAGACAATGATGGCTGCCCCTCATAGTCATGAACATATTCGTCTTTCACCAGCATACTTGATGGAGCTGTGAAGAAACAAAATTAAACATGCAAGGCAAATCTATTTTCAGGATTTAAGTACAGACTGTGCTACTACATTAATGCAATAACAATGTCATTAAAACTAGTGGGGGGAGAATTGAACCTATATAAACATTGCTAAAGCACTCCACTAAATTACAAGTAAACACTTCAAGCCAGCAGCAAGAAATTTTGAAGCATAACTGAATAAAAAAGCAAACTGTTTATTTTGCTTACTGCTATCAAACAAGCAGTTTAGTCCCACAATAGTAGACTCCAATACCATTTTGTTTTCTAGTCCATCACTGTGTGATTTAACATGGTTAATAAAAGGGAAGATCATGCTTTTTGTCAAGCACCTAAATATATGTTAATGCAGTAGTTAACAAACCAATTCCGAGTATACAAATAACAACATAAATAAAGCTCCTATGAAAAACAATTAATTAACACAGTACATAAAAAGCTTCATGCATCCCTTAAATAAATTTAAGCAACTCCCATCCAAATTGATGAGAAACATCAAATTCACCAAGACAATATACACTGCTACTCCATATTTAATGTAGCCACTAATTCAGAATATTCCACATACAGTGTAAAGAAATTACTACCATTGCCACTACAAGAATTTATTTCTATATATCCTATTGAGCATCTTTAAATAAGAAATTACATTAGCTCCCATGCTCATTTTTAAAGCAGACCTAAATATATTAAAATCTGACAGTAATTTTTTTGTTACCTGCTGCAAAAACAGTTGTATGACACAAAAACATTTATGTATTTAACTGCTGGCTAGTAAGCTTTGATTCTGTACAAAAGGATCATTTTTCAGAAGACACGTAACAATTAGCAGAGGTGAGCAAACAAGATAAAGTTTGTGAAGTTAAGTTTGTTGGGTTGGTTGGGTGTTTTTTAAGTTGTCTTTGCTAAAAATATTGGGTAACCCAAATTTCTCTATGAATATCTTCCTGAAGGAAAAAAAAATAATTTTTGAAATAAAGCAGTTACCAGCTGCACAATCTCATAATTTCTGGATAATGTTCATTGGAGATTTAATGTCCAATTTCTCTCAAGTTTCAGAGACAGCAAGCATATTAGCAATCATTCAATTGCATATTAATTACATAACTTATACAAATTTATTGTTAAACTACTTATTACATCATAAGCATCTATTATTCCCAATTCAATTAATTAGCATATCATACAGGTGTGCACGGTTTTGGGTGTCTGGGTTTTTTTATTAATTAGCAGCATTCAATGGTGAGAGCTTTGTTGTTTGGGGTTTTTTTTTGTGGGGCTTATAAGTTGTGAGCAATGAAAACAGAACATACTGACAAGCTCAGCTGAAGCTTCAATTTAAAGAATTTATCATTCCCCTTATATGCTACTTAGCTGGTTTTTCCAAAACCAGAGAGAAAAATGCATTTTTGTCTGCTCTCTATCTTTCCAAGGAGATAAAATGGAATAAACTGTGTACATACTGAAGAATTTAACACAGTTTGCGCCCATAGAAATGTAATAGCAAACAGAACTACTTACCAGAACTCTGTAGTGTCAGTCCTGAGAGATCTTTAAAAAGAAGAAAAAGAAAAGGAGGTGTAGAAAACTATATTGAGAGATCTTCAAGAATTTTTGAACATTAAGTTTATAAACTTTACAAATTGGTACTCCAGACTACATATTATACCCCCTCTATCTCAACACAAGTCTCAATGATAAATTATTCCTAAAATACACATTAACTGCAAGAACTGTGTGCAAAGCCAACAAAAAGGCTTAAACAAAAGCCACAAATTGTTCTTTTAAAATTGGAATAAAAGAATAATTCCATTAAGAACATGGACAAGAGTATATGAGAGTAATTTATAATTAGATCATTAAAAATTAATGTTCCTAATTTAGGCCTGTATTTTCTACACTCAAAAGGAAAACATTTTACATTTTATTCCCACTGTTCCATTTTAAATCAAGAGTCTACTTACCAATGCCAGGCGATACTACACGTTCATAATGGTAAGGATTTACACAGACACTGTCACATTTTAAGTCAAAAGCATACTGACAATATTTAACATGCTTGAGTTCATTTTTATGAAGATCAGGCCACCTCCAAAGACGAGCATAAATCACATGAGGGAAGCCCTTACGACCAGCCACCTAAAAAGTTAGACACAAAAGTTGATTGGGAAAGTAGCAACACATTTCATTTTACTTGATGAGGAGCAAAGCTGGAAGAGGACAAACAACAACACAACCTCTCTCCATCATCAAAATATGGGGAAAAAAATGGTGATGTACAGTTTACCCAAGTTCTGTACTCAACAGAAATAAATCTCTATTAGGGTTTTGCTATGGTTAAATCAACACTGTGATTCTTAAGAAAAAAATACTGGATACAAAATGGCAGAAGCAGAATTTGTGCTTAAGGTAGCATGTATGGTCAACTTCCCCACCATGAATGACTAAGGAGCTTTGCCTCAGAAGAGGAATGAGGCGCTGAGCTACACTATAAGGAATTTACAAGTAGAAGAATGCCAATCCATTATAATGAAAAAAATTAAAATTAAAAAAATGTTTCTAGGGTAGACAGAACGCTACCCAGCAAACATGACATCTGTCCTGGAACAAGGAAATTGCAACCCAAGCTATACAGGTACTGAGTACTGATGATATAAGGCTAACATAAATCCTCAGTGCAGACTCCTTGGAGTACCTTCTTAGAATAGGTCTGTCTTTATACTTCTGACCAACATAGAGCTAACAGAAGCTTGTAGTGAAAATACCAGGAGAAACAGCTGAATGCGTTATATAACCCTGGTTTTTACTGCCACACACATAGTCATTTAGAACGGCTGATCCAATGCCTTCTGCTCCTTTTGGGGGAAAAAAACCTCAAAAAAACCCTACTTCAGCAGTCCAGAGCTCCAGCTATAAAACATGCCTACAAACAGGGGTGGGGGTAGATTCAAGAGAAGAGCTACTCTTCCTCAACACTCTAGGATCCTGTGTAACTCACTTTTGCTCCAGCTTCAGTAGGAGGAAAATATCTGATTTTCACTTGTACTAACCTGAAGCCTCCCATCCAGCGTTCTCTGTATTGTAACACACTTGCTAGGATGAGCTCCATTTGTGGTTATAGCTGTAATCAAAGAATCCAATTCATCTTTTTTCTCCTTTAGTTTTTTAACTAAACTTTCGATTGCACGTTTTGCAAAAGTTTCACTCTCTCCACCTTGTCGATGGCACATCAAGCTGTGAACAATACTCAGACAAGCATCATTACTTGTTGGCGTGTTAGTAATAGACATATTGTCCATTTGTCACAGATTTTTCTTTCAGATCAAATATCAGTTTTGGGGACTGTTATGATTTTCAAGCTGATGAACAAGAGATGATCCAAGTTAAGTGTTAGATGTACTGTCTCTTGGTAAAACCTAGGAGGAAGAAATATCTACATTAGATTTGTTTTTAACATTGCAGATCAGGTTTCTAAGAAAGTCTGTGGCTTTGTGCTTCTTTTATTTTCAAGTGCAGGATATTAAAAGCACATGACAAAACTGCATTTCTTGTCCCATGATAGCTAAAACATGCTTAAGACATTGCACAGTTTTAGATATAAGATTTATTTTCCTCTAGTAACAATATTTAAATAAAGATTATAGTTTATATATATATGTACACATAGTATGTACATATAGAAATGTATTAAATTAATCAGGAAAAAGAGAACAGTAACAATGATTTCCTATGTTTTATACTGGCAGGATGAAAACAAGCGAAAATACTGGATGGGAATCAAGTGGCACTGATTTAAACAAAATCTGAATAGTGAATAAGCATGAATACACACCAGAATCATCTGTCATCTTCATTTAATAATCCTGTTGAAATAGTTGTTATAGATGACAATATAATATTGGCTTTTGCATTTATAGATTAACTTTTTGCATCACAAGTATTTTGATACAGTACAATTTATACTTAATTCTAACTGCTTTTGTATAGTATAATCTGTCAGTATACACTGTATAGTTTATATGAATGGTAATGTAATAAATACATTGTGTCATAGGCATTAGTCAACTGTTAAAAACAGAGACTAAAAATACCTCTATGTAACCAACTTAAAGAATGGTGCAAAAACACTAATTTTCCTTACATTTGTGAACTGACACATAAGCATCTGGAGTGTGAAATAACAGGATAGGAACATGGGAAGACCTTATCTATAGAATATCCAGCAGACATGTCAGAGGTTAAAAATCAAACAAGACGATGTTATAAATACACATTGTGATATTGGCTTTTCGCAAGTATTAAAATTAATGTTATATGTATAATGTTAGAACAGCTTTTATGTGAATGCAGTCTTTTTCTCCTGCTATTAGCTAGAATTTAGGCGTAGGTCAGAAGAATTTTGGACGTTAGGTTTAGGTCCTGCCTGAACAGGCAAGATAACCTCCAGTGAACTGATGAATGAGGCCCAGGCTACTCAACACCGCTACCAACGCTTACTGCCTGTGAAAGAAGAAGCCAAGGCCCAAATTAAAAGATGATAAGAGAGGAATTAAAACTGCAAAGCCAAGAAATACGCGTGCTATAAAAAGGTGGCTCCAAGGAGTGGCCATGCAAAACAGTTCCTGGAAGTTTGAATATGCATGAATCCACGTGGCAGGAATGGTATATAAAGGGTGTTCCCAAGACACCAGGTGTGCTCTTGTCAGAGAGCCAAGCACCTGGCCGTTTTAACCCTTTGTTTTATTATCTTTGTCTCCTATTGTCTTTTGGTTTATATTAAACCTTTTAAAATTTATCAGGAGAATGAACCTCATTTTTCACAAAGAGAACCTGGAATATCAAGAGTTCCCAAGGAAGTTTGAATAATAAAACATATGAATATGCATGAGCCTCAGGAATGATACAGTATAAACACAAACTGTTTCAAATCTACGGTGTGTCCTTTGGCTGTTTGCCAGGAGCACCCCAGCGCTGGACTTTTGTCTCTTATTCCCTATTAAACTTCAAAAATCCTGAAGAGTTACTCTGTTTTTCACATAGTTCAACTATGTTCTGACCTCCGACCAATTCTATTTCTCTTTGCTAATCAGAAATGCAAAAAATGCACCTGGCCATTAACTTAATTCACATTTATGTAAATTAGCATTGTGTGTATATTTAGATATGAAAACCTCAACTGGCACATTTATCTTTTCTTGTTTGGATCCAGCTTCTTCTGGATCAAGACCAATCGACTGAAGTCACTAAAAAAGCACTTCTGAATTGTCTCAAACAGAACTGTATTAATTACACTAAACAAAAGCTCAAGACCAAGTCCCTCCTAATACACTTAGCCTTTAAACCTGTTGGGGGTTGGGTGTCCTTCCTTTTGTTCTGTCTCACCTATGGAATTTTTTCCCATTAGTTTCTGGGAAACCTGATTGCTGGTACTTCTTGGGTGCTTGAAAAACACAGGGAGTTCAGCTGGGCCCAGTGGGGAAGGGGGACAGGGGAGGGTGGGGGCAATTTGTTAAGAACCTGCAGTGGTTTCTAGTCATGAAGTCATTCTTCTCAAAGCCAGCAGACATGATCCTTTCTAAGTTTTCTTTAATCCACAAATTATAGTGAGCCTGATTTTCTTGATTTTGAATGAGACAATTACTACCCTTTGTCTTGCTTTATACAGAAATATAGAACAGCAGGTTTTGTGCAGTCGCAGAAAAGGAGTCTAATGTGAAAAAGCTGCTCTGGTTCTTCAAGCAGCTCTGGCTTCACTAACACCATTCTATGAACTATGTGGTCTGACTTTCTTAAGAAACTGGCAGCAAATACATAGAGGTGATTTTACTACATTTACATTTTCCAAGTAAGCTTAAAATATAAACCTTTTTGAAACTACCATGTTGTTCTCAACAATGTAAATAAAATATATGTGATTACAGTCATTAAAGAAAAAAATGTTTGTTCTCAGTATCTGAAGAACACATACAGTCAAAGACCTGTTTCTGAACTGGAATTTTTCATGTCATTAGAGGTACAGCAGTAGCAGCTATTTATTGGAAACAAATGTATTGCACAAAAATAAGAGTGGGATGATAACTTAGAAAGTTAATGTATCACACAAATTACAGTATTAACACATGACTTCCCTCCTTGTGTTATAAATGCATATTGTGATGCTGGCTTTTTGCAAGTATTAAGATGAATGTTATATGTATAATGTTAAAATGGCTTTGCTGTAATAGTCGATATAGTATGTTTGAACTGTCTGCTTAGTTAGGACAACCTCCAGTGAACAGAGATTGGGGCCCAGGCTGCTATCAACACTCACCACCTGTGGAAAAAGGAGCCAAAGCCCAAATCAAAAGATAAGAAAGGAATTAAAACTGCAAAGCCAAAAAATGTGCATGCTCTACATAGGCGGACCCAAGGAGTGGCCATGCAAAACAGTTCCTGGAAAAGTTTGAATATGCATGAATCCACGTGGCAGGAATGGTATATAAAGGGTGTTCCCAAGACACCAGGTGTGCTCTTGGCAGAGAGCCAAACACCTGGCCATTTTAACCCTTTGCTTTATTGTCTTTGTCTCCTATTGTCTTTTTGCTTTTATTAAACCTTTTAAAATTTACCAGAACAGTGAACCTCGTTTTTCACACTTGCAAAAGAAATACTGCAACACAAATCCAGCACAATTATAAAAGTAAAGAAACTCTTCCCTATTTAGTATTTTTTCTGCTTTCAACTTGAATACATCACATTTTGGTATACTTGGGAAAAAACACAGCACAAATCCTCCTCCCCTCCATTTTCAATACTTTTCTTTTGTAAGGATCATTCTAGACCTAATTTCTCCCAAAGGAAAACAATTACTTATAAGTTTGAGTAAGATCATTTTACATAGCTATTAAAGTTTCTCCCTCAATACTAGCTTCTTTTAATGCTTCAAATCAATAAGCCTCTATTAAAAGTCAAGCTTAACCTGCCATTCATTCTCCACAGCAACTCAAATTCACATAAATCTCAAAGCTTACCAGCTAAAACAAAATAGAACATAATTTTCCTTAAATATAAAACAGCATCCCAGATAGATACACATAAATAATCACAAATAAGTGACTTGATAAAGCTACTAGCTAAAGGAGCTTTAAATAAAGAGATGCTTAAAATTAGACATGCAGCTCTTTTACATCCCTAAAACCATGAATGAGAATTTTGATGGCTGACTTTCAGAAGACTAAGATCTAACAAATAAACCTTTATTTAAGTGTAATGATCTTCAGAAATGTTGAGTCACCCCTCAGCTGCCACTGCTCTCAGTAGGAGCTTCTGATTCTTCAGCATTTTTGAAAGCCAGGCCAGTTGTTTAAGATTTTGAATACTGTTAAACAGTGCTGGTGCATAACTGCACATTAATTCAGAAGCCTCCTTTTAGAAGTCACATCTACAGAAATCTTGTCTTTAATTTTTCAATTTTGATCCCCAAAAAGAAGACATGGGTATCAATCTGGCACATATTGGTGTCATGACATATTTCCTCTGAAGCACCAGAAGCATTAGCATATTCTGGAGACAAACCAAGTTTTTATGTTTTACAAATGGACACTACAGTTCAAGCTTTGGTTTACAGTCGAATACATAGGGCCAAATATATTGAGCAAAGAAGTTCTTAATTCCCTCTACCCAGGAATTTCATGGAAACAGAAATGGGTGAGAGTGCTTTGGGAAAAAAAAAAGGCAGAGAGAAGAGACAGGGAACATGAAAAAAACCAGCAGCAGGAGACAATGCTTGTAGTAAAACTCTCAGCTTCATTCACTAAGGAACAAAAAGGTATTTTTCTCCATTTTGCTATAGTGCAATGTGAGCAGAACAGGAAAAAAAAGGGACAAACAAAATGCTAACAAGTTACAAAGTTATAGAGAAGTACTTGATTATGTTTGGACTAGAACTTAAATGTCTTTTCCAACCTTAACGATTCTATAATTCTATGCTATAGAAAGTAATTTATTTCAAAAACTAGGTATTGACAGGTATAAAACAAGTCAACAACAGGTGTTCTGCAATACTCTAAGTATTGGAACAAGAATAAGAGCCTCTGAATAGGCAAATCTGTAAGACAAAAGAAGTTCAGATTGCCAGGTACTTAGAAACACCCTTGATGATCTGTAACAAACACACTATTATCTCAGAGAACTGATAAGAAACCATTAACTGAAACTCTTCCTTCAAGACTGATGCAAACTTGAACAAACACCATAATTCTTCCATACATCCTATATAGCCTTAAGACCTCACCTAAACTCCCATTAATGTGCCCTAGTCATTCAGCCAAGCAAATCTTGAAGCTAATCTGAAAAATCCTTTCCTCCAAATAATTCCCATTTCCAATACTCTAATCTGGTTGAAATTTGCTGAGAAGTTACAAATCTAGATTTCTTAAAAAGAACTCTCATCTTTTTCTACATATTAAGAATGACCTTAAGCCACATTTTGCAATTTGAGGAGAATGATCAACCCCCAACTAGAAAAGGAAACAATATGCTTATGCAGACAAACCAGGCAGTTATGGAGCTGGAAATCAGGGATGGAACCCAAAGGAATATGATCCAGGCAATCAGTAATCCAACATCTTGGGCAAGACAGGTAATCCAGGCCCAACACTGATATGATAAACCCTACTGTAAACAAATAGGGTAGTGAACCTGCCACTGATACTCTGGAATGTGATTTACTAGTAACAGCCATCCCAAACAGATTTCCAACATTTTGATAGTAGGCAGTAATGTGATGCTAATAAACTGGCTAATGAGAAAAGCATACAAATTGACATCTTGCTAGAACATTTCACACAAATAAAGGACAAGAAAAGCTCTTGTCTCCAAAATTAGACAAACACAAAGATGTCAGAAAATCAGCATATACATTTGATAGCTTTTAACCACCAAAATATCACTACAGTTTTGCTGATTAATAATGCAGTAGTATAAGTATTATGTTAAAGAACAATCCATAAACCAATAAAACAAAAGGCAGCTTGTGATTTGATGAAGATGTGAATTATTAAACTGCAGATACATTCCAGCATATTAGACTATTATCTACTTGCCCAAAGGGTGAACAGGAACAGTGTTTGTAGACATAAGAACAATTAGCATTAAAGAGCAAGAGAGAGTACTAAGAAGGTACTACACACACACTATCCTGTACAGTAAGAGCCAACATTCCCCAGAATACTATTTTTGTGTGCATATTTGAATCATAAGTCTCAATTCTTCTCATCTCACTGTCAGTAGCTACAAAAATTTAAGACACATGACAGCATAAAAGGAACTGGAAAAGAGTTTTAAGACAACTCTGAGTGGCAACTCTTTCATCTTAACATAAATTCACAGTTAAAAAAGTAGGAGCAACCATTTATTTGTGGAAGAAACTGATCTGATGTAGCTACCAAGTACAGCTCTCAGCATTTTTACTCCTCTCAGCTTCAACCTGTGCACTTCGACTGCTTTGAAAAGCACTTGACAAATGCAACAGACTGATCCTATAAACATAGCAAACGTTTCTGCTGCACACAGTTCCAGTTTTCTTAATCTTGTTCAAGAAACTAATACAACAGTAAAAACGCCATCCCAATCCCTATCTTGTTTTTGAATGCATGGTGGGGCAGGACACGATGAGCAAGGTAGAGCTACTATGCTGATGTGACTACATACACATACATTTTAAATCCTATAAAGTTTCATTTTGGTTCCACTCCCCTCTCTTCCACATTTTTTATTTTTGAGCATACAGCTGAAAACAACTCCTCAATACAGACTTCTGTATGGTCAGAGAAGGAAAACTACTTCACCTTACACCATGAGAGTGGGAAGGGCAGTAAGCTCCTCTACAACTAGATCTATTTCCACAGTATGGTTCTAGGCACCTAAACTACCTCACTTGTGAGAGAGCATCCCTGGGGTCCCACTGAGCAAGAGGTCATCCCCTCCTCATCCTAGCACCTGGGGATGAGGACAAAAACCTGGAAAGGGCAAGAAAGACCACACTGAGAACAGAAGGTGGTCAAAATCCTTGCCATAGAACAACACAGTAAATCTGAACTGAACTCTTCCTCAGAGGATCCTGCAAGATTTCTCTTCTTGCAGAAAGCTTCCTTCAACAAGGGCAAATAGTAATTTGTCAAAAGCTCACAGAGAAAACAATTGTGGCTATGCCAAGCAATAAAAGGAAAAATCAAACCTTGCTCAGGCAAAAGCAGTGTGATTTTTCACTTGTATGCAATATTTTGATACCTTAGCAATAAGTGTATTAGATAACATCTGTTCTTTATTGTAATCTGCACAGGGATAATGTTCTCTGCACTTTTTCAAACTTAAAAAAAAAAAAAATCACCTCTGGAAACATGTAAAATTCCAGCCTCAAACAAAAGTAGATTTTTTCCACAAGGTTAGCAACACAGAAAAAGTGTCCTAAAATTCCAGCAAAACCTTAACAACAGCACAGCAAAGGCTGCTCCTCATCAGGATCCACGGATCTGCTCTCAGCACACCTTTGTTCTCCACTAAATCTGTTGATTCCTCTCAAAACTCACATCCCTATTTGTTGGAACCATGGGCACAGGGAATTTCATGCTTTCTGTGCTGACAGGGACTGACCCACAAGAGAACATTGTGTTTGACCTGAGGCCATGGAAAAGGCTTCCAAAATTGATAGACAGAACTGAAACAGCGACTGTGTAGTTTGAATAGAAGTGTGTTATATCACTCAGTGGAAAAGACTTTAGACTTTAAGGTTTTAGAATATAGTAATATATATGTAACAAGATGGAGGTTTTAGGGTGTTAGCTTGCCTTGTTCTTTCACTTTTTTCTTCTTGGGTTTTAGGTAATATTGTGTGATTGGATAAAAAAATCCGCAGTGCGGAACACGGGTGTTTGGTTATTGGGTTATAAGTAAAAATACATTAGTTGGCATTTTATAATTGGGTAGCTGACACTTAAAAAGCCTTGGAAAGGGATACCAGGGGCTCCATTTTCTAGACTGTTAGCTTAGTGTGCAGATGAACTCACTGTCTGTGAGAATGTAACATAGATAAGAAAAAATAAACAACTGAGTCCAAACACGAAAACCTATTGTGTTAGCTTCGCCTGAATGCATTATGTAAAGAGCCATCTACCTAAAAAAGGAATTCTAATTAGTTTGAGACACTGCTTTTCTTTAGGCTTCAGCTCTTTGAAATAAAGTTCCTATATCAATATTAAACATGCCTACACAACAAGCAAATCAAAAGAAGTTCATGAATGCAAAGTGAGAAGAAACTCCTTCCAGTCACAGTCCAACCAAGAAAAATAAGAGGGTCAGAAGGACAAGTTGCCTACTTGTCATGATGCTGGAGTACAAAAACATGTTTAGTTTTATAGGGCAGTATAGCTATTTCAACAACTTTGCATGAAATTATCTACATTACTGAACAAAGTAACAACAGTGCAGGAGCCTGAATTCACTCTTGCATGTTGACAGTGGCACACTATTATTAACCAAGATAATTTGAGAAGCAGTGGTAAGACACCACGATCCTACTCCAACCCTATGTGTTTGAGAACTAGCTTGCAGTAGCACAATTTGGGTACTAAGTGATAACACACCTAACCCTCAACTAGATTACCCCACAAATTAACCTGTCTTCGTAGGTAAAACATATAAGGCTCAATTATGCAGCAAGTCACAAACCCCACACAAAACCCACACTCACAGAAATAGGGATGGGAAGGAAGAATAAAGAAGGAACAATCTTAATTAATACCCCTTGTCCTGAGCAGCCCCACGCTGTCTGAAAATTAGCTAAAAGCACCGTTCTTGTTTACTGCAAATAAGATGGCAGATTTCAAAGAACTAAAGGAGAAGCGGCTCACATAAAACCACCCAGAGCGTTTTTCCAGCGTGCGGGAGAGGAGGAAGAGAGCAGTCTGGACGAACAGCACCGGAGGAAAGTTTAAGTGGGAACAGGCCGGTTGGAGAGCCTTTGCCGGGATTTTTTAAAAAATAATACTAAAAGTTTGAAGGCGGGGCGATCATATTTTTTTTCTCGTTCAGGAAAAGAGGGGGAGATGGGGAAGGAGCCAGGGAGGGGAAGCCAGAGAAGCGAGGCCGAGAAGCCCCCGGGCGGCGGGTGGGGGGAGCCGCTATCTCGGCTCCCGGGAGCAGCAGCCGGCACGCCCCCGGGGCGGCGGAGCGCGGCGCGGCCCGGCCCGGTCTTGCGGCAGCCTCGGCGGCGAACGGTAAAAGAGGGCGTGATGTAGACAGCCTCAGCAGGCAGGCGGACGAGAGGCGAGAGCGGATGTTACCTGGGCCGCAGGCGGCGGCGGAACGGCCGCTCTCCGGGTGCGGCCTGCGGCTGGGGTGAGGGGTGGCGACGGCTGCGGGGATGAGCCTACTCTCGCCTCAGCCGGCCCCGGTGGGCCAGAGCGGGCCAGGCCTCCGCCCCCCCACCCTCAGGCCGGCGGTGCGGGGGAGGGGGAACCCAGGCGTCCAGTGACGGCCGTCGTCACCGTCGCCTTGTTGCCGAAGCTCCGGCCGCTCGCACTCCCCGGCCGCCTCCGACACGTCCGGACGCCACCGCACATGCGCGACATCCGGGTAACACTCTCCGCCGCCACAGCCGAGCACCTCCGCGCTTCTCTCGTCACATGCCACTATTACGCCTGCGCGGCCGTCGCCCCGCAATAGCCATGCAGCCGAAAACTGGGGCGGGGGGGCAGGCAGGCAGGCAGAATCGGGATTTAATTTTATGGTTGGCGTCCAGCGGTGGCGCATCGGGTGAGGCAGGCAGCGCTTCTGCAACCGCGGCCCCAAAAATGGAAGCCCAAAAAATGCGCAGGGCCGCGGAAGCAACCCCCATAAATGTATGGCCACGGAAATACAAGCCCCATAAGTGCAAAGCCCTACAAACACAACCCCAACATATGCACTGCACCACAAATCAGAATCCTAGAATGGTTTGGAATGAAAGATACTTCAAAGCGCCACCTCCTCCCCCCTCCCCCCCCCCTTCGGCCAGGGACACCTTCCAAAGACCAAGTTACTCAAAGCCACATCCAACCTGGCCTTGGACACTTCCAGGGATGGGGCAACCACAGCTTCTCTGGGCAATCTGTGCCAGTTCCTCACCACCCTCACAGGAAAAAAATTCCAAATATCCAGTCTAAAGGTGCTCTCTGTTGTCAGTGTTGGGTGGAAAGGGTTAAGTGTATGAATGGTGAGGAGGATGGTAGATTTGCTCAAGTGACCTTGCAGCTGGGAATGCCAAGGCCTGGAGAATAACGGTGTGGGAAACCCCATATATTATGTCCACTGCTGTTTATCCTCTGTTTTGAGAAGTAGAATTTCTGCTTAGAGACAACGTAGGTGTTTGGAGAGACTTGGAGGCACTCTCATGGACATTCTTGAGCTCCCTGTTTTGGGAGAGAGATCAAAGCTCAGAGATCATAAAAAGCACAGAGGACATCACAGCATGGTGCTAAACTATGCGTGCATGGGCCCTGGATAAATTGGTGCAAACAGCAGGTCTGCCACCCACTAGCATGGACTGAGCCTAATGGTGCCTGTGCTCCTGCTTGTGTGTATCCACTCGAATGTTGCTTCAGGATCCCCTGGTTAGCAAGGTAATGAAATAAATTTACTCTTTGCACTTCAGCCATGATTTTGTGGTTGTGTCACCAAAATATCAGGTTAAATGAAACTCTCTAATACTATTTCTTTTAGTAATAGGGAGTATGCATTACTTTATTCTGGCCAGGGTGCAAAGGGATGGCTCTACTTGCATGCACATGACTTTCAAAACTTTTCACTTATTTAAATTTTTTTAGCAAAAAAAAATAATGTTCATTGATTTTAAATTACATAATTCTCATCATTATTAGTTTTCTGTCTTCTATTGGTTATTGATTTCTCGCTTCTCATGCCAATTAGTCCCTGTTATTCAGTCTTTTTATTATCTTTTTCCCAGACAGTGTGTCTCCAGCACTCAGGCTGAAATGTCTTTGTTAGTCTCTTCTTTATCTTCTGGTTACTCCAACATGTCCTTGGAGGGCTATAAATTCTGGATTCCAGCTGTCCAGCCTTTAACTCTCCCAGGCTTTGTTCACTGAGACTTATCAGGGTTAGTTTAGCAAAACTTAAAAGTTTCAGTTATCTAATAATCACACTTCAACAATGAGTCCCTGAAAAGAAAGTTAGCTATGTGCTAGCCAGAGTGTAAAATTACACTGCTTAACTTCTTATGATTAATACACTGCTTATGATTAATTTAAGCAATTTAAAAGTTAATTAAATCCATTAATTAGAAAAAATAATAAGAAAAGTTATATCATTTCCAGCAGTTCTTCCAGATGCCTGCCTGTGTCAAGTCATACAGTCAGTTTGAAACCATTGCCCCATGCCCTTGTCCAAAGTCCCTCTCCAGCTTTCTTGTAGTCACTTTAGGTACTGGAAGGTGCTCTAAACTCTTCTCAGAGCGTTCTCTTCTCCAGGCTTAACAACCTCAACTCTCTCAGCCTGACTCCATAGCAGAGGTGATGCAGCCCTCTGATAACCTACATGGCTTCCTCTGGACTCGCTCCAACAGGTCAGTATCCTCCCTATGTTGGGGCACCAAAACTGTACACAGTCTTCCATGTGGGGTGTCACAAGAGTGGAGTAGAGGGGCAGAATCCCCTCATTTGACCTGCTGGTCACACTGCTTTGGATGCAGTCTAGAATATAGCTGGGCTCCCAGAAGTTGAAAGCCATGCAAATGTAACCCAAACAAACTCACAGCCCTGCAAATGCAAAGCCCCACAAATAGAATTTCAATAAATGCATTGGGCCAGAAATGCAACCGCTTTTCTATTTTGTATCACCTCAAACAGCAAAAGCAAACTCTGCAAAGGAATTAATCTGTGTCATGGGGTGACTTTGTGATGCTTCTATCCCAAATCACCTTGTTTATGTTACATATTAAGTTCTGCACCTTTAAGACTGGCTGTGAGAGCGAACGGGGGGGGGGGGGGCGGGGGGGGGGGGGGGGGGGGGGTAAGAAGAAGCGTGCAGTTTGTTTGCAGAAACAACACTCACTCCACCACATCCTGCTCCTGGACTGTGTTGTCTGCAGCATGGACAGACAGCAGGACAGAGCTCTCTTTTGCTGTTGGTTTTTTAGCTAGCTGAGGCAGGGAAGATCCCCAGACTATTTTTTTTCCTTTTTGCTTGGATCTGTGCAAACCTGCTCTGGACTGAAAACCCAGAAAAACACCAGGAGCTCACACCTGTGGTCCATCAGGGCCTGGGCCTTGGCACTTTCCAGTGCCAGAAGGACTGATAAGAAACTGAGCGAGCTGAGCTACACACCACAACAAGGACTTATCTGCATGTGCCATCTCTTTGAACAGCAAGGAGTTATATTGTTTAATATTGTCAGGAAAACTAATCCACAAATACCAGAGGCTTATGTCCAAAAAGGAGACTGGGGAGTCCTTTTACTTTATTCGAATAAAGGGAGAGGCCATGGGGCATTCCCCTGGGGTCTCTCAAATGTTTGGAGGATGCAGCCTCCTTTTTATCCTAATTTCCTGGCTGCATGTCCCTCTCTCTTTCCCCATTGGCTGAGGTACTTGAAAGGTACAGATTTCCTGGAGTGCCTAATACCTAAGATTCCCCTCTAATATATAACCCTCCCTCTTAATTTTTAATTCTTATGGAATTTATGGTGTTTCCCCATTGTTTCTTTCATCTTTCAGTACTATTTTTTATATATGTTCCCCAACCTCTCTGTAGCCACAGTCCCCCCAGCTGCAGCCCAGAAAGAGGGGAAGATATTATAGCAAGAACTAAAGGGACTAAAATGAGGCTCGCTCTTTCCTGAGATGGTATTCCAGCTTTATTCCGGGGATTGCATGGAGAAAGAGGAAGAAAATTGATAACGCGCTCCTTTTTGAAGGCAGGGAAAGGGGGGAAGGGTTACAGTCTTACAGCCAATGAGGAAAAACTGGGGAGGAAGAGATAAGGGGAAGAAGCTAACATTCTATATTTCAGGGGTACATTCTTTGGGTCATACCATTTTACTAAATGCATTACAACACCTCACACTTTTTTATTATATAAAATTTTTGAACGGTTATGAGCTTATCTTGATATAGAAAACGAGTTTGTTCACCACTTGTAATTGGCAGGCTGGTTAGGTTGCTTCCGGTCCACTAGTTCTATGTGGTTGATTTCTGAGGTAGTAGAGACTAAATTACTGAGAGCCTTTAAAACTAAACAATGGACAATCCTGAATGCTAGCACGATTAGAAACAGAACAACAAAAAACAACAGGATTGTCTTGACTATCGAAGTCCACCATCCTGTGAATCCCCAGCCTCTAAACATCTCACTAAACCAGTCCTTGGCTTCTTGCTTCATTTGTCTGATCAAGTTCTCCATCTCTCAGAGGGCTACGTGGATGCTGGGAGCTTTTGAGGTCAGGTTTAGTCAGCAAAGTCCTTCAAATTCGTGGCATTCGTGTCCATGCAGCAGCAGAAGAAAATCTATGTCTGCTCGATTTTGGAGCATGGTTTGTCTGGTAATCTCTTCGTCTTTGAGGAGGGAGCTGAGGGCAGCTGATGTTAAGTTTGCCTGTTTAACTACCGAGCACTCCAAATGTCCTAATTCACCTAGTGCCTTGGCAGCTGCAACCCATAGAAGAAATATGGATGCAGCAACTCTTTTTGATTTTACCCAATGAAAGATGTCAGAATCGCAATTTGAGTCTAAAATATCAGTGCCTCTTTTGTGGATTTCTTGGGTCAGATTGTCTTTCCAAATCCATTTAATAATTTGGGTTTGGTTGGGTGCTAACAGGGACAGCCACCTGAAAGTACATGGCCCTCCTCGAAGGTGCGATGGGACTCCTGCCCATGCTCTATCTCCGCAAATCAGAAATATACATTTAGGGAG
The DNA here is from genome assembly GCF_049639895.1 of Pseudopodoces humilis. Taxonomy (NCBI): domain Eukaryota; kingdom Metazoa; phylum Chordata; class Aves; order Passeriformes; family Paridae; genus Pseudopodoces; species Pseudopodoces humilis. Next base: position 6,857,847 of record NC_142211.1, on the reverse strand, counting down.
AATTCTTGGATGTGAGCGGCAAGGATCGTCTGCTAAGACTTGACTTAGCGTACCACACCATTGTTTTGCTTTGAATTCTTTTTGATATTGGATTATGTGGTGGTATAGTTTTGTATCTGACAGAGAGTTGTAAATGAAGTGAACACAAAAAGGTGCGGGGGAGGAACCCAATAGCTCTAATTCTTGAGGCTCCTTATTTGCCTTGGGCAGTTTTGATAACCACTTTTCTATAGGGTTCTTCACTGCCACAGCCCGCTGCTTATGGTTTTCATGTGGCTGGGCACTGTGTGTTTTGGAAATTGTATTAAACTTGGGATCACTAAAGCTGGCTGGAAAGTCTCCAGCTTGCAGTGGGATTCCTACCAGACAGGTGGACATAGGGTCTTTTGCTGCTGCAGTGGACAGGCAGATATTGTCTTGCTGGACTGTTTGTGCCAGGGTCACCCAGATGTTCTGTTGTAGCTGAGGGACAATCCAGGCAGCTGCCAGGATGCTCAGAGCGAGCAGGATGACAGTTGAAGTAAGGCTCATCATGGGTTTGAGTGTGAGGTAGTTTTTTTCTAAAAGAAAAGAAACAAACAATTTTAAAGCATATTCACAGTCAGGGTGTGAAGGTCAGAGAGTAACCAGAGGCCAGGAAGGTTTCCTCTTGCTTTCCCGGCGACGTATTTTTTTGGAAGCAACTGCCACTTGTCTCTCCTCTTTTTCTGCTGGGGCTGGGGTTTTGGGAACAAAAGGCTTTACCTATTTCTGAGGTATCCATTGGGGCCTGTAGGGGTAGACACAGACGCGTAACCACACTCTCAGGTGACAAGTTCATAGGGGCCCTTTGTTTGCCAGGTTTCTGGGTCTCTGATTAAAACCGGTGGATGCTGTGACAATTTAAACTGATCACCACTGTTAAAATGTCAAGTAACTGGAGGGACTCATGTTTTGAAATGAACAGTTCAGGAAACTGATGGTAAACATAGCTTTACAGAGCTTATTTTGTGGAGACATCCACACTGCCTCACTGCCTTGCCTGGCTAGGACTTGTTTGAGCGTCTGGTGGGTACGATCAATCACAGCTGGACCTGTGGGGGAGTGGGAGATGCCAGTTTTATATTCCACTCCCCACTGCTGGACAAATTCTAGGAACTCTTTGGATTGATACGCTGGGCCATTATCAGTTTTAATTTCTTTAGGGATCCCCAGCACTGAAAAGGCCTGTACTAAGTGTTGTTTGGCATGTACAGATTTTTCTCCCGCATGAGCAGAGGCATACACTGTTCCTGAGTATGTGTCAATGCTCACATGTACATACTTAAGGCAACCAAAACTGGGAATGTGTGTGATGCCTGTCTGCCACACTTCACAGCTCTCAAGGCCTCGGGGATTAACTCCAATACCCAGTGATGGCACAGCTTGTAGCTGGCAACTTGGACAGGTGGCCACAATGGCTTTAGCCTCACCCCGTATCAGCTGGAACTAACGCATCAGTCCTGGCACATTTTGATGGTATTGCTGGTGGCTCAGCTTAGCCTGTTGGAGTACATCTGGAAGACGTACCTTTTAGGCTGGGGAAGCAAGTGAGTAATCTTTACGGTTCCCCTCAGCAATTTTGCCTGATAAATCAGTATGTGACCTCACATGCATCACATAGAAAGGATGCTCTCGAGTTGAAACCAAGTGAATCAGTTTTGATAGCAACCTAAAGAGATGTTCGTTCTCAATGTCTTTGAGAACTGCCTGCTCTGCTCTGCTCTGGACACCACCCCTGCAACGTAGGCTGAGTCGATAACCAAGTTTATCAGTTCTGAAAACTTCTCAAAGGCTCTCATGGTCGCAGCCAGTTCAGCTATCTGGGGTGACCCCTCCACAAACTCAACAGCAGCTTCCCAATGCTGAGTCTGAGGATCTCTCCAAGTCATCACCGACTTATGACATGCCCCAGATGCATCAGTGAACACTGTAAGAGCTTTGAGTGGCCTACGGCTCCTTTTCTCACAAGGAATGAGGTGGAATTCCTCATGAAACAGTTTGTGCGATGGTGCATGGACTGATATTTGCCCACTGTAACTGTCCAGAGGTAACTGAAGGTTAGCATTGCTCTTCAGCAGGTGCACAAACATCTCTTTGGTCACTTTCTCAGGAGTGTTTGCCTTCTCCAGAAAGTCTGACCGGAAGGTGAATATACACAAAGTCACAACCAGCCAGTTCCCGCAGCCTTACCCTGGCCTTTTGGATCAGCTGAGCCATCAGCTCTTGTGGCTTGGTGATGGTTTTGGGTAGTTGATGGGAGAGGAAGACACTCTATGATTAAGAGTGGATCTCTCTGCCCCTTGACCCATTGGAATATCAACCCATGTAATTGTGGTAATTTCCCCAGGACAATAAATTTGAAAGGCAGCTCAGGCTTGAAGCGATGTGCCTGTCTTTCTGTCAAGGCCTTTTGTGCTTTTTTAATAGTGGTTTTTGCTTCTGGAGTCAGTTCCCTGGGAGACAGCAGCTCTCTCTCCCCTTTCAATAAATTGAGCAGGGGACTCAGGTCTTCATTAGTGAGACCTAGCCATGGTCTTACCCAGTTCAAGAACCCGCACAGGGACTGGAGATCTGCTAGGGTCGCGGTGATCTCCAGGCCCAGGTATTTCCAAGGTAGCATCTTTGAACTTTGTCGCTTGCAGTTAGAATCCACCAGAGGTTAAAACTTTAACCACTAGGTCAAGTGTGTGTTGCAGTATAGTGTCATTGGCACAGCACACTAACACATCATCCATATAGTGCAAAATGATGGCTTCTCTTTTTTCAGTGCGAACAGGGGATAACAATGACGCCACATACCACTGGCAGATAAAGGGACTAGCCTTCATCCCCTGAGGTAATACTCTCTGTTGCAGTCAGCAACCTCAGGATCTTGTCCAGGGAAGCAGCAGGATTCTGGGGACCAGCATGAAACACCAACCGAGACAGGCTCCCATTCATTAAACCATTTATTCAACATGGGAACAAACTCAGGTCCAGAACAGAGAGCTCTGAACAGAGGCACAGCAGGGGTTTTCGAGGGACAGAACTCTCAAGGGTCCCCACCTTTGAGGGTGGAGTTCAGGGTCAGGGACCAGTAGAAACACAGCAAGGGAGAACCCCCCAGGGACTCAAACCCAATCAGAGCACCTGGGCCACCCTTCACAAGGGGTTTGGGGTGGGACAATGTAGCTTTTTGTCTCCCCTGAGGCCACTGCCACAACTTTCCAGTGGTATCGCTTCATTGGGGCTTCCCAGTTGACTGTGGGAATGGAAAAAGCAAACCGTGGTGCACCTTTCAGGTGCAGGGGAAGAAATAGTCTTGAATGTCTAGCACTGCCAATTGCCAATTTTGTGGAAGCATTGTCGGGGAGGGCATTCCCAGTTGGGGACACCCCATGTCCTCAATATTTTTGTTTATTTCTCTCAAATCCTGAAGGAGACGCCACTTATTTTTCCCTGGCTTCTTTATCACAAAGACTGGGGAATTCCAAGGGCTGGTTGTTTCTACTATGTGGCCGTTGGCTAATTGTTCCTCTACTAAGTTTTCCAGCACCCTGAGCTTCTGTTTACTTAGAGGCCACTGTTTTACACACACTGGATTGTCATCCAGCCACATTAACTTTTGGGTAGGATGCTCTACAGTGGCCCCCTCTAAAAATCCTGGGGGTTCTCTGGAATGGTTAGTTTGATACCCCACTGGGACATGGTGTCTCTCCCCCAGAGGGGGCACTTATAGTCAGTGACAAATGGACAGACACTAGCCAATCTTCCATCTGGGCCCTCGATCTGAACAATGCTCTTCGAAATTTTTTCCAATTTTACTCCTCCAACACCCTGTATTTTGCCTGCCACAGGTTGCAATTCCCAATGTGAAGGCCACAGCTTTTCGTGTATGATAGTCACATCTGCCCCAGTGTCAATCAACTCTTCCTCATGGAGATGCTCTGATCCATGAGTCAGATTGCACCCCATAATGGGTTTGTCCTCACCAACCACTTCTGCCCAGTAGACTCCTGGTGCTTTATCATCTACTGTGACCTCTGTTGGTACAGGGATCACCTGGGCTATTATCTGCCCTTTGATCAAATAGAAGGGTGGTTGTGGACATCTTGCCAGGAGAGTGAGGTGTTTTAGGTCTCCCTTAATTGTCATGGGAGCCACCTCAATTTCTTTCGGAGTGTGTGCTGTGTCTTCAGTAACAAAATACCTACTATCCAGTCCTGCCATGTCTTGTGACATGTCCTGCAGGTCCACTCCAATGACTGTCCAATGGTCAGTTCTGAAATAAAAAGCTTTAACAGTTGCAAGTCTAGTTTGTTTCTGTGGCTGCCAGGTCTTGTTAGGCATGTGTTCCCCACAATTAATTTTCTGTGGTCCCCCACCCCCCTCCCCTTTCTCCTCCTTTCCAATTAACACAGAGACCTTTTTTTGTTTCAGGTACGTCACTTTTGTGTCTTGGCGCTTGACGGAATAGTGCTTTTTTTCTAGTTTTTTTGTTGATTGGCTACAGCTTCTTTTTGGTGTTTCTTTTGTTGCTGGTTTTGAGGACAATTTCTTGCGAAAAGTCCTGGGTTCTGACACTGGAAGCAGATGATATGCTGCAGCTGTTCTGATGACATCTGTAGCTTGTTTATTCCTGGTGTTGTAGCTGTCACAGTCCTTGGGTTTATCGGTCCTGGCTTCTTGTTGTGTACACTGTACAAATCTGCCTTTTTTACACAGGCTTCAATCATGTCTGCTATAGTGGGTGGAGGATTAATAGGCAGACTCAGAATCACTCTATGACAGGCTTTGTTGGCATTCCTTTGAGCCATCTCTTTAATTAGTTCCGTCTGGGTCACTGGTCCTTCTACCTGTCTCTGTATTTGCAGTCGGAGCCGGTCCACAAACTGTAAAAAACTTTCTGATGGAAGCTGTTTAATATTAACGTAGCTGACTTGAGTTTCAACTGTTGGTAATTGGTTAAAAGTTTTTTCTGCTACATCACAAATCTTATCTGCAATAAATTTTGTTAATATTCTCACTTGATCTTCAGGATTAGCCCAAATCCCTTTTCCACATAAATGTTCTAAAGTTATTTCATTATCCTCTGCATCACGTGCATTTTGGTTGCCTTGCTTAAGTTCAGCTAGGAGTTCTGTTAAAGATTTTTTCCATGAGCTTTCCCAAAGGTCAAACTTGGAGGGAGTCTGTAGACACCGGAATAAATCTTTAAGATCAGCAGGAATTAAATCCTGTAATTTTAATATAGTTCTTATTATTCCTCTTAAAACTTCACTATTTTTTCAAAATTCTGTTTTTATTTTGCAAATTTCTATGATTACTTGATAATTAAAAGGCTGATGTTGTATTTGCATTGCTCCTCTGCTGTTATTATATACTACTGGAGCAGCTCTAAGCATATCTTCATCTTCCCCAGGGCTAGTATTCCCTGGGTTTCCCCACTGACATCCACCCTTGCCGGGCCCTGGGGGCCCCATTCTCTCACCGGGCCTGTGGAGGGGTCCAGCTCCTCCCCCGCAGGAGCTGGGCGAGGGCCCATTTCCCCCCCCCCCCAGGGGGCAGGGTAGGGCCACCCCTCCCCCTGCTCCTTGGCAGGAGCAAGGGGTGTAGTTCTCTCACTACCACTCCTCCGGTGGAGACAGGGGGCAGAGGCATGGGGAGTAGGATTGCAACATCGGGAGGCTGGGTCATAGGGTGGTGTCAGGCAGGGCGGGGGTATGGTGCAGGGGGAAGGAATGTCTGAGGGAAGAAAGGGATTGTAATAGGAGTAATAGTTGTAATTGTAATAGGAGTGTGGGCGGGAACTGGTGGGTGGAAGGGATTGTGGGTAGGTGAAAGGGGATACAATGGAGGATTCACCATGTGGCCAGGTAACACATGGCCAGTGCCATCTTGGCTCTCAGCCATGTGGGGATAGAGTAGTTCATTAACACTTGGAGGAGAAGGATATAGGGAGGGAGTCCTGATGGTTTGCACAGAACCATCAGAACTGGGTGGCTGAAGGAGACACATGGGACCAGGACTGGCATTGTTAAGCTGTGTTTCGTGTTTTTCTTGAATTGTCCCAGGTACCTCTTTCAGCGGAAGATCAGGGGTGTGATAAATGAACTTATAAAAATTCGTAGAGATCTAAATAAATATATTTGTAGCAATAATAATATAAAATATAAAGTACAGTGTGGCCCACAAGTCCTTCCCAGATCTAGTCGCGAATTCCCACTCAAGAGATAACGACCCTAGCCGGCGCCCATCAACGGAAAAGAATGAACAGGACATGGACCATCAGGCTGACAGGGAAAGGCTCAGACGAGATACTCATCACCGGACCTGAACACCCCGCCTTGCAGGCCACTGTTGGGGAAGCAATCAGGCAGACAAAGGGAAAAAAAGTCCAGCCGAGATATCCATCAGCTCCAACCCGGATCCAACCATCCCATCCAGATGGCCTGAACCAAAATGAAATCAAGGAACACTCAGAACTTCTTTACATATGAGGAGACTCTGCCCGGACGTCTATTTGACTCTATTCTCCAACGCCAGGAAATCAATTCATACAACAATCAAGGACCCTTGGTGAATGGTGCCTGCCTGGAATTTGGCCTCAGGACACAAAATCCCTATAAAAACCCCCGGACAGTCTACCCTCCTTCGTGGATTTGGGAACACCTATACCTTTGGGTATAGACCCCTGTCCACCCAGCGCTGCGCTGTTTGTTTTATTGTGGTTTTTCCTCATTGTTTATTTTTTTATAAAAATTGTTTTATAATAAATTGTTCTTTTATTTAACCCAAATTTGCCTTTGCATTTATAACAGGGGTTTTGGGAGAAGGGTTAGAGGAATCTAGTAAAGACTGCAGTGCCTGTTTGTCTTTTACTTTCATTTCTCTGTTAACCAATTCTTTTTGAATTAAAAGGAAAACTGGGCAAAATGTTGTTATAAACGTAATAGCAAAATAAGGTTAATATAAAAAGCAATTTATTATAAAACAATTTCAATCATAAGCAACGAGAGAAAAAACCACAATAAATAAATCAGTGCAGCACCGGGTGGACAGGGGTCTGCACCCAGAGGTACAGATTTTCCCAAATCCACGAAGGAGGGATTGCAGTCCGGAGTTTTTATAAGGATTTTCGTATCCTGAGGTAAAACCCGGAGTGGGCACAGTCTAACAAAGAGTCTAGATGTGCGGTTGAATAGATTTCCCGGATCCGTAGAGCTGAGTCAATAATCAACTGGGCAGAGTCCTTTCACATGCGAATGGTTCTGGGTGCCTTCTGATTGCATCTTTTGCTTGGACTCCCGGGGTGGAGTGTCCAGGTCCAGGTCGGGTGCGAAGCAGATGGATATCTCAGCCGGGCTACTCTCATTGTCTGGCTTGATTGCCTGTGTCCTGCTCTTTATCTCGGGCTGATAAGCGTCCCAGTGGATCGTTACCGCCTGAATCGGGAAGGAATCTTTAGATCATACTACATTTTATATCTTTACATTATTATAAATATAACATATATTTCTTTATTCTCCTTCACGAATTTTTATCCAATGCCACATTTATCACAATGTTAAAGCAGATTTGTCTCCCTTTTCTATTTTTAAAGTTAATAAATTTCCAATTTCGTCCCAGGCAGTTACTGAATCTATTTGTAACAATTCAAGCTGTGCACACTGATGAGACAACCATAATACAAACTGGTTTAACATATTTTTTGAAAGCCTTACATTTGTGGTTTTAAAACATCCTGTATTTTTTGTGTATACCTCCTCTCATGTGTGGAAAACTGCGATCCCATTCTGATGATAAAGCAGCTATGCACACAATCTGTCTATTTTTCCTACTGCAGAAAACAAACTGGCACCACAAGGGTTACAGTAATCTCTTTGACTCAGCAGCTAGCTTTAGCCGTGGAGAGCCATAGGAGAGCCCACCTCCCCCAACTCTGGCTGCATGTGGCTCGGGGCTGCAGGGAGACTGGCTGCACGTGGCCGGTCGTGGAATCCGGAACTGCAGGGAGACTTCTCTCCCCTCCCCTCGCTGGCTGCACGTGCCTCCGGTCCTTTGTTCGCCGTCCCTCCTGGCACAGCCGCCACGTGGAAAGGGGTTCCCCAGTTGCCATGCAGCCCCCGGGGTCACCCGCTGCTTGGATTCAGGGCTTCAGGGTGGTCGCTCTGCTCCCAACCTCCACGGAGGGATACCTCACCGACGTGTGTCTCGTCACAGCCTCAGCCCGGGGGAATGCTGCTGCCCCCCCGCCCCAGCCTGGTGTCGGAGTCTGCTTACCCTCTTCTTTTGTTTCTGGCGGTGGAAAAAGTACCTTTTGTCCTGGAATCGGTCCCACTGGTGCTTGAGGGATTATTGATTCTTCTTGAAAGATTTTTTGGCTGTATTTTAAACAGCGTTCAAAGCTTTCAAGGAGTGACTGGCCCTGGCTATTTTCAGCCTTGCAATGTGGGCTTTTGCAGCCAAGAAACGCGGGCGCCACTCTGCTGTAAATATTACGAGAACCCTTTCATTCTTGTCCCCCGTGGACATGTGCCCACCCTTCACAGAACACGGGCGGGAAGGGATCTCAGAATATATACAACATGAACTTAGATATTTTAGACAAAGGAGGCTCAAACTTGCCAGACGTGGTCCCGGGTTTATTGTATGTGAATCGCCCAGGGCAAGAAAGAGATCGAGGTGCCTCGGGTGCTATCTCTTGAACTAGGGGGAGGGGGTGGTCAGGGGATACAGGGGAGTTACAGACAATGGGATAGGGAAAAAGAACGGGAGGTTAGGTAGGGACTAACATTATACAAAACTAAGGGTGAGTTCTTCCCCTGGAACATACCATAATTTTTTAAATGCACTACAACAAACACCTGCTTGTAGATAGAAGAAGATACAGTCTGTTGCATCCTTCATTTTATCGAAAGTTTAATTTATTTGTTACAATCTCTGCTGGTTTTGTTTTCTATAGGTAACACAAAAGAATAGTGACTGTTATTTACTAGGAAATTTAGAAGTTTTTTACTTTATTTCATTTTTGGTCATTAAAACATGAATGTTCTAAAAATATTATCTTGATTTTCTCAAACACTTATTGCTGAATATTCATTGTATAATGTGAATTTATAGATTTTTTATGATGAGCATTATCTGTAGAGTGTCATTGTTACATTTATAGCTGGCTTCTTATACATTTTAATATATCTTCATGTACTTACCTTTTAGACACGTGTCATTTGAGATCTTTTCGTTTTCTAACTGCAGATGCGTCTCTCTAAACAAGCTATACAGCTGTTCCTAAAAAGAGTTTTTCTTGGTTTTTTTACTCCTTTCCTTGTTTAAGAAGGCTTGCTTTTGCCTAATCCAGTGTAGCTTTATTATTTTTCAGTGCTTCCCGAATTCCAAGAAAATGTATCGTTGCTGAAAGTCAGCTGCTGTCACTGTCAGACACGAAATGATTCACACGGACGCAGCTTGAGGTGTGGTAGAAGAAGAAGCGTTTATTTGTTCTTTCAGTATTTATAGGTTTCCAACCACGACCAGGGATTGGATAGTCAGGTTAACACCTTCCCAACCGCACTGCCCATGAGAGACATCCATCAAAAGACATATCTTTAATGGACTGTATAAGCACCTATATTTATAGTTATTTTCCTGGGAAAGTGGATAGAACTTGTGAAAAACAATATGGAAAGGCCTTATTCTCAGGGTGACATCTCACCCTGTCTTTTTTAAAACAAAAAAAGAAAACAAGAATGAACAGAGAAAACGAGCAATATCTTAAACACTCAAAGAAAATTAACAGAGAAAAACAATGTTCCAAACAATATCAGAAGGCTCTAGTTTCAGGGTGTTATCTCACATCTCTCATTAAAAAAAAATGAAAACGTGTTCGGCATCAATGTCTGCTTGTGGATGGACCATCGGGGTGATCACTCACGTCATCTGCATCTGAGTCATCATCCAATGGCCCATCAATTGGATGGCTTTCAATTTGGTCACGGTCTCCAACTCGCTCGTCAGCTGGCTGCTGCCTTTGCGGTCGCAGGTCAGGGCGAACGCATTTTGCAGGTACCCAGAGTACCCCAGTATCTGTGGATACACATGCATACCTGCGCCCCAAAGCGATAAGGTAAAAAGATCTTCCCACTGCTTGGTGACCACATTTCTCACTCGAACATTCACTCGAGGCTGATGTGGGCTCATCCGAAGCCCGCAATGAAAGGTGAGGATTCAACATGACTGGGTTATTGGAGTTCTGTGGCACTGTGAGGTGATTGAGGGTATATAAAGCTTTTTCCAACCAACTATGCGGGGTTTCATCCTGCATTCCCCATTTCTGCTTCTGTAGAACTCTCTTTAGTGTACCATGAGCACGTTCTACAATAGCTTGACCTGTCGCAGAATGAGGGATACCAAACTTGTGTGACACACCCCACAACTGCAGGAACTGCCACACCTTCTGAGAGGTGTAAGCAGGACCATTATCGGTCTTCACAGCAGAAGGTATGGCTAAAAAGGCAAAGGCCTGCCTCCAGTGGGCAATGACATCGTGGGTCTTTTCCCCTCTGTGAGCAGAAGCCCTCATTGCTGAGGAGGAAGTGTCCACACTGATGTGCACATAATGGAGCCGACCGAACTCGGCAACTTGGGTGGCATCCGTCTGCCAAAGCTCCAAGGCCCTAAGGCCCCTGAGGTTTACCCCTTCTGGCAAAGGCGCAGCAAGCGCATGACAGTCGTCACAAGACTCGACAATGTCATGGGCCCCAGCTGACGTCAGCTGGAACTGCTTCTGCAAAGTATGTGCATTCTGGTGGAAAAACCCATGCGATGCCTTGGCCTGCCTGAGCGTGTCAGGCTGAGACGCAACCCACATAGGGTTAGCCAACTTGTCAGCCCTTGCATTACCTTCTGCAATGAGCCCTGGCGAATTGGTATGACTCCTCACATGCAGAACGTAGTATGGATGCATCCGGGCCTGAATGACACACCACAGGGTCTTCAGTAAATTAAATAAGGCAGGATTACTGACCTCCTTCAAAACCGAATGACCCAACCACTGGGCTATATCGATCACATAGGCAGAATCCATGACCAGATTGAAAGGTTCCTGGGAAAATTTCTGAAATGCCATGACAGCAGCCTGTAATTCCACCAATTGAGCTGACCCATCCTCATGACTCTCAAAAACCTGCCACTCAGATCTGTCTTTCCAGGTAGCAATGGCCTTCCCAGTCCTCCCCAAACTGTCAGTAAAGACGGTGGGTCCTTGCAAAGGTTCCTGACTATTTTTGGGCCACAAAGAAATTTCAGTGAATTTCGCCACTTGCAATAGTTTGTTGCTGGGCAGATGATAAGTGATCTGCCTAGAAAAGTTTTCCAGAGCACTTTGTAAGGAACTACTGTTTGTAAAGCTCCAGTCAAAGTCCTCCCACGGTACCGGGAGCACAATCTTTGCGGGATCCGCACCCATCAATTGCAAACACTGTTGCTGGCATTTGACTATCAAACGAGCTATCAGCTCAAACAATGCAGTTGCTGTCTTCTGCGGCCAATGGGGCAGGAAGACCCATTACAGGACATTCAAAGGATCAGACCATTCATCATTCCATTGGCCCATGATACCTGTGGGATGAAAATCTGGAGTATTATTGAAAACAGCGACATCAATAGAAGGATCAATGCGATAAACCTGACGAACAGAAACTGCTTGCTGAACCTCCTCCAGCACTTGTTGTGCCTTCGGGGTCGGTGTCTGAAGCGACTTTAAATCAGAGCCTCCCTTCAACAGATCAAACAAGGGAGACAGCTGTGTCGTGGTCAGTCCCAAACAGGGACGCAACCAAGTGACGACACCTACCAACTTTTGGACATCATTCAGTGTCTTCACCGATTGCACAAATTGCACCTCTTGATGTTGGACTGTTCTTTACAAAATTTTTTCCCCCAAATATTTCCAAGGATGGTGGCGCTGAACCTTTTCTGGAACCTCTTACAGCCCATGAGAATGCAGGGCATTGATCAGCTGAGGCTGTATCCTCAGCAGTTCATCCTGGGTGGGCACAGCCACCATGATGTCATCCATATAATGATAGAGATGAGCATCAGGAAATTGCTTGCAAACTCCAGACAGGGCTCGAGCCACATACCATTGGCAAATGGCTGGCGAATTTCGCATGCTTTATGGAAAAACCCTCCATTGATATCTCTGTGCGGGCTCAGCATTGTTGACAGCTGGCACCCAGAAAGCAAATTTTGGTCTGTCATCGGGATGCAAAGGAATTGTAAAGAAACAATCCTTCAGATCCTCAATGAGGACCGGCCAACCAGCGGGAAGCATGGTGGGTGACAGCATGCCAACCTGCAACGTCCCCATGCTTTCCATCACAGCATAAACTTTCCGGAGGTCTTGCAGCAACTTCCACTTCCCAGACTTCTTGATATAGAAAACAGGAGTGTTCCAGGGACTGGTAGAAAGCTCCAGATGACCCTGGTCCAACTGTTCTTGCACCAAATTACAGAGGGTGACTAGTTTATCATGAGGGAGGGTCCACTGATTCTCCCAAATGGTTTTTTCCACCAGCCACTGTATAGGAGGCATTGGATAGTCTGCACCCTCCAGCACAGTGGCCCCCATCAAAAATCCATGCCAATACGGACTCTCCGTGCAGGCAGAACATCCCTCCCCCAGAGAGTTATCTGTGAGTCCTTCATAACGTACGGCCAAACCATGGCCGTGTCTCCCTTGGGGTTCATGACAAACACTGGCCTCTGGCTCACATAGCATTGCGCTGGTCCTGCCAACCCCGCAACTAACGTCCTCACCGGTTCAAGGGCCACTCTGGCGGCCAGTTGGCAAACCTGACAATCTTGATGTCCGAGCCGGTGTCAAGAAGTCCGCAGAGGCTAACCTCTGCCAGCCTCTCACCAGGGATGGACATGGTGCAGACCCGCTCAGGATGATCTATTGCTGACAGGACAGCGGTCCAGTGAACCTGAGGCATCCCAGTGGACCCAAAGCGGCCATCTCCCCACAGCCGGTTCTCAGTTCTGCGAACACAAGACTTAAAAGTCACAAGTCGAGCAAGTCTGGTTCCCGCAGGGATCGTGATGGGGGAGGTGAGCATGGAAACGATGGCATAAATCTGCCCTGCGAAATCCAAATCTACGACTCCTGTTACCACTGAAGATGAATAGATCACGCGGACACAGGTTGAGGTGTGGTGAAAGAAAGAACAGAGTTTATTTTTCCTCCCAGGATTTATAGGCTTCTTACCACGGCCAGGGATTGGATGGTCAGGATAACACTTTATTACTGCACTGGCCATGAGAGATGCCCATCACAAGACGTGTAACAGAAAGAATGTACACATATCTATGTTTACAGTTACTGTCCTGGGAAAGTCCTTAGAAAACTATGTTAGCAAGCTCAAAAGCTGAGTTTTCAGGGCGACAGACTCTCAAGTGCACAACGATGCCCTGAGCAGTGGTACTATATGTCCCCACAAGAAGAGCACTCATGCCCTCACCCACAAAACCAAAAGTATCCAAAGGAACCCTGTACATCCTGCAAGAGTCTAAGCCAACCATGTCTGCTTTGCAGACATCAAGGCCTGCTGAGTCGCAGGTGCTGGCTATGAGCTGGTCAAGCAAACCTCCATCAGCTCTGGGGTGTGATGAGGTGCTTGTGTCTGAGCACATCTCTTTGTCACACTCTGCTTCCTGTTTCCCAAGCCTGACAAAGGCTGATCATTGGCATGGACCATTGCCTTGAACACATTTGCCGCATGTTTTAGCCTACCACACCGGGCACAGTAAAACAAGGTAATCGAGGTCCCCTGTGCCTTCTTTTTCTGCTTCTTGCTGTCCTGAGCATTCCCCTGTTTTCACTGCCCACCCTGCGGCTTCACCCAAGTCAGCCACAGCACGGCAGCCACGGTAGGCGGCTCCTCTGCAGCGACACCTGCCTCTACACAAGCCTGTGCCATCTGCGGCAGCAGTGGGATCACCAGGGAGCATCCCAATGATCCTCCGACACACGGCACTACAATTAGACCTTGCGAGGTTTTTGAGCACAAGCTGTCTCGCTTGACGATCCTGCACCTGCCTCTCCACAGAAGCAGTCAGCCGATTCGCAAATCGCAGAAAAGACTCGTCAGCCCGCTGGACAACAGTCGCAAAAGGCTCCTTCAGGGCGGCCAGTTCTATGGTCCGCACCAACACTGCCATGTCTGTCTCTTTGCACTGCTCAAGCACCAGGGGGTCAAGGCCAGCTTGCCTATTAACATCAGCAAAGCCGTTTTTACCCAGCATCAGAACCGATCACCTGCTGTCACGATCCGCAAGGTGGGATTCGTGATGTGGTTCTTTTAGTCGGTCTTAGAGTACAAAAGATTATCAGCAAACCAAGGACTTAAACAACAAAACACACTTTATTGAGTGCTCAACAGCACTAATATGCGATAGAGAGAAAAGAGGAGAAAGCAAAGCATAAGGAAAAGAGAGTAAGGGGATTATAGCTACCAACGTCGAAGTCCACTCAGCCGTCCAACGACGCAGTCTTCTGTCTGTTGGGGAGATCTCGAAGGAAGGTAAGTTTGGGGTATAATTTTATAGTCTTTTGCAAAGCGAGGGGCGCAGGGCCAAAACCAGAGGAGATTGATGATCATTGTGATGAATTCCATTGCGTGGGGAGCAGGTGTAGGGTACAGAGCGATCCATGTCTTGCAAGTCTTTGCTCACCAGCAGGAACGAGGGCAAGGTGTCGTGGAAAACCCATTGCACAGGGTACCACGTACAAGCCTCTGCTCACCAGCAGGAACGAGAGCCATGAGTCGTGGAAAACCCGTTGTGCAGGTTACCAAGCCTCTGCTCACCAGCAGGAACGAGAGCAGTGTACCGTGCAACCACCTGCAAACAATCACTTAGCAAATATCCATCTCAGCTAGGCCCGAACCCCCAAACCAAGTCCCTTGTGATATTCAGGGTCTCTGTCTCTGTCCTTGAGACGGTTGTGAGACAGATGAGGGAATCTTTGGACCGTCTCTTACACCACCCCGTGGCTCACAATCGTCGAGGTCTTTCTGCACGATGTTGTAGTGCTGCTGCAAAATTCTTCGTTGAAGTCTTCAGGACTCGTTACAGTTGGTAGTATATCCTGGAAAAAACAGAGACAGGTAGTAGGGAAAAGATAAGGGACAGAAAAAGGAAAAAGAGAAAACAAAACAATAAGAAAATCAATATATTGATTTCAAAGAAAAACTATTCCATATATATTATTTTAACTAAGGCTTGCATTTTGGTTTATCTTAAAACAAAGAATAAATTTTATTCTAAAATATAACATGATAAAATGATTAACCTCATAGTCACAATGGCAAATTATTTATTGTAGTGCCTGCATAATTCATCAAGTATCAATAACCTTAGGGGTATCAGCAACATATAAAGTACCAATCATATTGTGTACATCCATTATGGAAGTCAATTGTGTCAACCGCTTCATCATTCTCCAATTCAGGATGTACAAGATTGCTGATAGAACAAAACCAAGTAAAACTAAAACCAAGAGGACGATGATGGGATGCCACAATTTGTTCAAAACACCTGTAGCAGTTGGTGGCCACCCAAAAAGAGTGTCCTACCACTCGTGCTCAGCATCCTTCCTTACTCTTTCCAAAACACGATGTATTCCTTTCACATTGTGGTGAACCGTAACTAAGGTCTTTTGTCCATCCTTTTTGATCTTTTCCGAAATTTTGATTAAATCCTGGTGAAGCAACAATTGCCTCATCAGTGTAAAGTTCATTCCAATTGGAGCAGGCACTAAATGAGGAATCAAAGTGTAATTATACTACAAAAGATAATATGAAGTAACTGGAGCTAAATAAGAAAAGTCACAACCTACAATCTCAGTAATTTGCATACACAAAAATTTGAATGATTCTTAGTATCCACTACTATGTTTTCTACAAGCATACTATCACAAGCAGTTCTCAAGCACACACATCCATTGCCTACATACACAAGCACTGTTTCAGAAGTGTCATTAGGATGGATTTCAAAATGACAGATATTCTGTTCTGTGTCTAAACAAATGTCTTGAGCTTTGATTGCATTACTTTCACAGATAAACCCTTGTTGTTCCCGGACAATACAATTTTCTAAACCAACAGTTTGCCATTTCCCACCAATCTGACGGGCCCATTCCCTATGCTCTAAAGGTCAGAGAACAGCTCCATCATGATTCAGCCCCAGTGCAATGATAGGAAAGATTGAATGTACTGAAGCATTACGTATTGTCAACACAAAAGCTGTGGCTGTGTTTGTGGTGGGATCGTAGGTAAAGTTCACCAAATTCCACCAAGATTGAAATTCCTTTTCAAAATCATTGGCATTGTCCCAGACTATTTTCCGAATTTCAGTGGGAAAGGTGCCTTCACCCTCTCTGATAACTGATGCAGCAACTGACTGCATCCACAACTGTCATGGAGTTACTTTACCTTTAAGAAAGTTTAAGTTGCTGGGATCTGCCTGGCGTCTTTTCTCCTGACCAATTATCGGTCATTGCTGAGAATTGACAGCAGTTTAGGCCATTGAAAAGTGGGATCAACTTGTGAACCCTACCTTAAAGTGTAAAACCAGAGCTCTCTTGGTTCTCTTTGTTTCCTGGCTGGGAAGGGTGGCAGAGCTCCAGGCCTCCCGTTCCCTGCCCAGGCCGTGCGGCCGGGCGGGGACTGGGCTGGGCCCAGCGTCTCCCGGCCGGGGGATGCGGGCCCTGTGGAGGGGGTTTTCTCCGGGCTCCGGCCGGGCCGGGCCGAGCCGATCTCTGGCTCGGCTGCAGGTTTTTTGCTGTGGCTGGATTCACTGGAGACTGCTGAGTGAAGAAGGAGAGGGGCTCTGGGCCTGCAGCGGGCTGGGCGCGGCGACTGCACTCTCCAGAGCAGCCATGAGGAGCTTTCCATCGCAGACGGCTCCAGCTCCTGCACCGGCCGAGGCCACAGAACTACCTACAACAGCCTGGGCAAGATTTTAACTCTTTCATTACCCAGATGAGACTTGCGGATTAATCTTTTTATCCAGACAGAGAAAAGAGAGTGATCAACATGAAAAGAGACTTTATAAACTACTAGTGACAGGAAAGAAAAGAAGCTTCAGAAAAAGTAGAGAATTAAGAAGATGCTTTAATTAAGCTGAAATATCTTTCTGTTAAAACTATGGAAATGGACAATAAGGTCTTGAAAACACTCCTTTAATTCATGACAGTATATAGGGAGGAATAGAGTGTTCAAAGTGTAAATTTTGAGTAAAAAGTAGAGTAATTATGGTACAGTGAAGTGCTGGAAGATTTGAAGCCTTGAGAGGCAATGAGAAAACTGTTTTCTGGTGAAGCTCACGGAAACAGATGAAGAAGACTTTTTTTGCCTTTGAATAACTTATCCTTAAAAATCCCATCCCTAGACTCATGGCCCATATACACTTAAGAGTGATGTGAAAAATGGGAGGAGTGGGCTCTAATAACAGCAGCTCTGGGCAGCTAACATTAGAGTAATGGAAAACTATAACAAAAATAGTTTTTCTTGTGAGAAACTCCATAAATTAACAGGAAGAAACTTCTGTTTCTCTATAAAGACTGGTGAAAAGACTGTAGCAAGAATTGGGACTGTTTTAACCATCAAAGTTCCAAAGGTTTTGTCTCTTTTGTCATGTGAACAAGGGAATAGTGGGTAGACAGGGGATGAAAAGGTTTTTCTGGAAGTTTATTCTGGTGTTCTTATTGTAGTTTGTCAATAAACTTTCTTTTTTTTCCCTTTTAAGTTTTATGCCTGTTTTGCTCTTGTTCTAATCCATATCTCACAGCAAGAAATAAGTAATTTTCTTAGTTATTGGTTTAAAACCACGACAACAACTGGGCTTGAATACAGCTAAGAGCCAGAGAAACATTGTTTTGGGTAGCACTGAGTGCATCAATTCTTAATTTGTGATCATCTACATTTACGACCTCAGTGGTTGTTGTATTTTGGTCAAATCTTTAGTTGCAACAGCCAATTTATTCATCAATACTTCTGAATCAATACTATTCAAAATTCCTAGTCCTGATCCCACGACATCGGTTATATCTCTTGTCATCCGTTTGTGAAAAGAATTTCGCTTTCGCAACCAGGTTGTCCACCCCTCAAAGGAAGTTTGTAAAAAAGGTGAACAAGCTGGCTGAGTCTCTGAGACATTGTTTTGCATTAGTAATTTGACTTGTTTGATAGACCATGCTGGATTAAATAGCATTTGTTGTTGGCCAGTTTTCCTGATTATATAGGGTCCAACTTCAAAAAATTTTTGGGTTTAGTATAACCAGTGGTTGGGTGGTGATAGGTATAGGTGTTGCAATATTAACATCAAGTTCTCCCCAGTATTTTGGTATTGTTTTACCATACACAACTTTAGAGGACAATTGTAGAGCCATTAAATTCAGCCAACAATCTTGATTCCGAGTTTCACAAGATATAACCTGGCCACGAGATCCAGTGACTTGACTGTGTACAGGCTCAGTGTGGGATCTGGTACTTGGTCTGCAGCGTGTTGAAACATCATCACCTTGGGCTAACATAAAAGAAGGGAAAACATTAGCTTTGTCATTTAGCACAAAAAGGGGTGTTCACACCATGGTATGTGTTTATTACACTAAATATAGGCTTTGCTACAGCATTTATTTTAAATCTATAAGTTCATGGTTTATCTGATCTTTATGTCCCTCGGTGTTCTTCTGTAGAAAATAAACAAAACAGAGTCTGCCACATAGGGGCAGGAGATTAAAATGATGGAATTATCCAGTGGGTGTTTATCCAATGCTCTTTCCCGAAGGCATCGGAGGCTACCCATGCATATTCTCCTGTGGTTCTTTTAAAAGCTTCAGTTTGGACTAACCAAGATATAATCACCACTCTTACCAGCAGAAAGCGTAGAATTTCTTGCCACTTTTCCTTTTGCCATACTGGAATTCTGTTTACTTCCCAGTCCATTTGTTGCCAAAAAGGAAGCCACTCAGTATATCCCTTGAACATAGCATAGGAGTTAGTATAGATACAGACAGGAGAGGTATTCTGTGCCTCATGTTGGAAAACACTCCAAACAGCTATCAGCTCTGCAGCCTGAGCGCTGCTTTCTTCCTCAGTAACGATTTGTTCAGCAGAGGAAAGGTGGAGGGCTACTGCCCCGCACCTCCACACCTCTCCCTCTTGTTTGGCAGAGGTATCAGTGAACCAAGAGTTTGCTGATTGTTTTTGCTCACTGTCCAGAACCTGTGACTGGTGTTGCTTTGGCCCACTGCCCAGAATCAGTTGAGGGCGAGGTGGAGCGCTTGGTACAATGGGGCTGGAATCCTGCCACTGAGAGACCAATTTACTTAATTTTTCAAGCGGCAGGTTAACCATTAAACCCTTCGGTACCCCTTTCTTCACCCCCAAGTTCCACCAATATTGTAGGCTAGAAATCAGCCTACCCTTTTCTGTTTTTATGTTAAGAGGGGTTTCTTTAATTACCAAGTCAGGTTTGTCATGGCTGCTACTTAAGCTCTCAGGTTTTTGTATCACCTGATTTTTTTACAGCTCCTTCTGTTATTGAGAAGATGTTAGAGTCATGTTCAATCTGGGCATACCACTTTCTCACTGAGGCCCTCTGGGCCACCCCGTCAGGGTGGAGAGTCCCAGTAGTGACTGTCTTAGTAATTTCAAAAGGGCCTTTTAATGCAATTGGTTGTTGTTGTGCAATTTTTTTCTACTTCTATGAGAGCTGGATTAACTACAAACAATCCCTTTTCCCAGGTAGTGTACCTCTTTTCAGCATATTTCTTTTTTATTACTTCTTTTTCATCTCCTCCCACAAGGATATCATCTATGGTTGTTTGGAAGAGAATTGCTGTAGGTTTCAGTGATTCTGGAAGACCACAAATTAAAGGGGTCATAATTTCAGCTTTCACGGGTAACAACATTGGTGATTCATAGCCAGCAATTAGTTTTCTTTCATGAATCAGTTGCAAACAAGCTGCTTTATAAATATTTTCTAGAATTTGGTCTGGGGAGTCGGTCAAAGCTACAGGATCTCCCCTTTCCAGGGGGTTAAGTCCCCCTGCCCAATATGCAGCTCGCTGTGTTAGGGACCATGGGTTATGTTTATCTCCTGTTGTTAAGAAAACACCATGTCCCCAATAACCACTTGCTTCTTGTTCTGTTAATCGAATTTGATCTCCCCCTGTGAGAGGCACTCGGAATATGTATTCTGTCTCTGACTCGTGAGGGAGACGCCCGTACTCCTTTTTCAACTTAGCCAATTCAGTAGCAGTGTACAGGATTTCTTTAGTGGTTATATGTAGATCAAGATCTTCATCATTGATATAATTATATTCTGTTTTAATCAAAGGTCTCATTTGTGAGCAACAGTTTTCACCACAATTTTTTGCCAAATGTAATTCTGCTTGAGAATATATGTGATTTATCTGAGGAGTTTCTTTTTCCAACGACTCCTTAAAGGAGCCAGCATACTGTGAATTTTTGGCACACTTCTCACTCAGAGCAGTTTGTAACAAATGATTTTCATTTTGCAAACTTTCAACTAAATTTTGTAGGGATTCAATAATTGCATTTTCTTCCTGCCTTCGTCTAGTGCGAGCCTCTACAGCTGACGTAAGGCAAGCTCCCAATACAGAACAAATTATGGTTTTATTTCGGCCAAATTTTAACTTTGACTCATGTTGCAGGGAGCAAAATCTATCAGTTACATTTTCCAGGTTGAACCAATTATTTTGAGCCCATTCTTCCCCGGCTGGGGAGGGCTTAGCATTGTGCTTTGCTAACAAAGCAATGAATGCAGCTTTATCTTTTATACTAGAGTTTTCAGAGTGTTCACTCATCTTTGTGTGTGAAGGGTCCAGTACCACTACAGGGAGGTAAAACTTAAGTTACGCACAAACGCAGCCTTTGCTACGTCGCCCTTCGCGTCCCTGTATGGATGAAGAGACCAAATCTGCTTGGGAGGCACCCCTTTATGTTAAAATTCAAGTTGTCTCTTCACTACACCAAGCAGTCAAAATTCATCAAAAACACATAACAGTACACAGAACCACTACAGGGAGGTAAAACTCAGTCACACTACATCAGACTCAGCCAACGCTGTGTTCCCCCCTGCCGTGGGTGGAGAGACCAAATCTGCTTGGGAGGCACCCCTTTATGTTAAAATTCAGGTTGTCTCTCCGCTACACCAAGCAGTCAGCATATAAAAAATAAAAAACCCCAAAAAAAACCCCCAGTAAGTCCCACCTTTTGTACTCAAAGATCCTGTGTAAAATTCTGAAGACAGAGCCCTCAAATGAGTGTAGGGGTGCTTTTCACCTGGGCGTGTGCAGTTTGCGAGAAATTTGAGTCGCCTCCCTTGCTTTCTAGACACTGCTCACCAGCATGGCAGGCTAGGGGTGACTGAAGTGAAACGTCCTTCCCCTGATACAGACTGCACAACAACCTGCAACCCCTTCTGTCTCTCAGAATCCTGTCCGTGACACCAATTTATGTCACGATCTGCAAGGTGGGATTTGTGATGTAGTTCTTTTAGTCGGTCTTAGAGTACAAAAGATTACCAGCAAACCAAGGACTTAAACAACAAAACACACTTCATTAAGTGCTCATCAGCACTAATATGCAATAGAGAGAAAAGAGGAGAAAGCAAAGCATAAGGAAAAGAGAGTAAGGGGATTATAGCTACCAACGTCGAAGTCCACTCAGCCGTCCAACGACGCAGAGTCTTCTGTCCGCTGGGGAGATCTCGAAGGAAGGTAAGTTTGGGGTATAATTTTATAGTCTTTTGCAAAGCGAGGGGCGCAGAGCCAAAACCAGAGGAGATTGATGATCATTGTGATGAATTCCATTGCGTGGGGAGCAGGTGTAGGGTACAGAGCGATCCATGTCTTGCAAGTCTTTGCTCACCAGCAGGAACGAGGGCAAGGTGTCGTGGAAAACCCATTGCACAGGGTACCACGTACAAGCCTTTGCTCACCAGCAGGAACGAGAGCCATGAGTCGTGGAAAACCCGTTGTGCAGGTTACCAAGCTTCTGCTCACCAGCAGGAACGAGAGCAGTGTACCGTGCAACCACCTGCAAACAATCCCTTAGCAAACATCCATCTCAGCTAGGCCCGAACCCCCAAACCAAGTCCCTTGTGATATTCAGGGTCTCAGTCTCTGTCCTTGAGACGGTTGTGAGACAGATGAGGGAATCTTCGGACCGTCTCTTACACCTGCCTTGGATCCCGCTGTCCCAAGGCAGTATTCTGCTGCACCACTCGACAGGCCAACTGAGCTCACTGCGATTCAATAATGTCATATTCGACCGGCTGAAAAAGAACATGGGCTAAACTCCAGATATCATAAGGTACCAGGACACCACCTATTGGGTTTTCAAGCAAGGCAGGCGCCCTGGCCAGCTCCAGCACGGCAGCTATCCTCAGCCGGCGGTCCACAACCCACAGCATCAATGTGATGGATGGCGTTAATGGCGTTTATTACAGGGGAATTTTACATTTTATAGCTTAGGGTCACTGTGCTACTCCCATCTGCTTACGTCATCGTTAGGTGCTATTGGCTAATTGCAGAAGGTTTTACTATCCTAACAGAGAGGGGTCTACTAGCTTTCTGTAACATCCCGAAATCTTCAGATCGCAAGCCCTTAAACTACAACAACCACCAACAAAGCCTCGAAGGGCCTGCATAACTTCATTCAACCCTAACCCATGTTTCTCAGCCGTCTCCCAGAGATTCGCCAAAGCTTTCCAGGATAATGGCTGATGAGTCCTCTGAGTCGCATTCTGAAGCACAGGGAACACCTGATAACCATCCAAAGGAATGGCTGTCGTTCTAATTAGGAACGGCGGGAAAGAACGACACAGACTCTCAAGGGAGTCAGAACAGGAGAAATCTTCTTGTTTATTGCTTTAGGCTTGTTATATAGATTAGTTCGTGGAAAGTACAGAAAGGAAACTCTTATTGGTTAGTAAATCACTACATCACCATCATTGGTCAGTGGGGTTCACCACCCCCTGACTTTCTTCTGCAAGGAAAACAAGGAATAGAAAACAACACCTGCAAGGCTGTTTTGTGTCCCTGAGGATTGTTTTGATTCCTCCTTAAAACTTCCCAGGCCACTTTCTCAGGCTGGACTTGAGAAAGCTATGCGGCCTATAATTTGTACAGGCACTGTGGTTCAGATTTAGCATCCATAGAATGGCCTCGCCTGCTACGCCCTGTCCCACGGAGTCCCTTGAGACATGGCCAGGCACCTGGCTGGAAGACAGCACAACAGCGCTCAGCGGCACAGCTGTCATAGCACCAGCAGAATCAGAGGAGTCATCCCCACCTTCTAGGGAGCTGCGTTCAGAATCACAACCAGCTACCTTGTCAACCTTAGCCCTCACTGCCTCCCAAAATCGTGCCTGGTCCCACAGCCACAGAGGCATCTGGCAAGGAGGGCAAAGTCTACAGGCCAGTCAAAAAAGCCTCAGCAGCCCAGGGTCCTTTGCCCCTGGGGGCCATTGGCTTCGTGACAGCGGTATCACCGCCTGAGCCAAGAGTAAACAACGCAGGACCCAAATCTGCCGCGACCGTCTCGGCCGCAGGAGACTGCAGGGGCACCCCCGCTCCAGCCGCAGGCTCGGGAGGTGCCCAGGAACCCGAGACGGGGCAGGGTGGAGCCAGCTCGGCCCGGCCCGCCCCCAACACAGGGGGAGATTGAGGCACAGGAAGAGGTGCGGCTTGCAGAGCTGCGGCACCGTCCCACTCTGCTGCCAGGGGGACTCCCGGGATCGCGGGAGGGGAAACCCGCATCATGGAGCTGTCAGAAGCCAGCCCGGCTTCTGTGCCGCATTCCCCCCCCCCCCCCCCCCCCCATGCCCCATTAATCCAGCACGGGAGGAGCTGTGTCCAGGATCGCCCCCAACAGCATCTCCCCAGGGGCGCAAAGCCCAAAAATCAGCGCTGGCCACTCTGTGGAGCGGTTCAGGCACCCCCTTCCCACTGGAACAGGGTCCACATGTACATGCATGGCAGCCAGCGAGGAGCCTGGGCCTCTTCTGTCACCCACCGTGGGGTACGGCACAGCTCAGCCGCAATGAGGGCATGGGATCGTCCCCGACTCCACCTCCAGGGGCGGCACAGCCCCCCATTCAGGCAGTTCCACATTGCTTTGCACTGGGAACGCACACAGAGGAGGCAACCCCGCCCTGGGCTTCCGCTGCCTGGGCTTCAGGCGAGGCAGGGCCACACCCATCTGCTCCTCAGCACCCCCGATGGCCAGCTGCCGGTCAGGACCCAGCTCACCAGGGGCCCTAGCAACCCTGGGGGAGCCGACCTCGGAACTTGAGACACAGCTCTCTCCCAGCTCCATGTCACGGGGGGAGAAAGAAAACTCTGCCCCGCTCCCAAAGCTGGAGCCTGAGCCGTCCCCCTCATCCAGGTCAGAGAAAACAGCCACTGACCCAGCAGAAGATGCGCAGCTGTCCAGAGCGCAGTCACACTGCCACCAGATCATCAGAAGCTGAGCCAGATTGGCATCATACGCCACGGACATCACCTGGATCAGGGAATTGCCTAATGCATCCCAAGCCAGCTTCAACAAAACAGCCACAACCATAGGAAAAAACCCCTCAGCTCTCCCATAAGCATACAACCACTGAAAATCAGCATCCAAAACATCCATCCGCTTCCGATCAAATACAGCATGCCAAAACCCCACAACCAAGGCCTCTATTGGGGAAAACCTGAAGGAAGCCATGGCCCAGGACTGACCAGCGATACTGCCACTGTTACCTGCAATACATGTCTAATGTCACCAGATGTCACTGTCGGACACGAAATGATTCACACAGACACAGCTCGAAGTGTTTTGAAAGAAGAAGACCTATTCTGTCCTTTCAGTATTTATAGATTTTCAACAGCGACCAGGGATTGGATAATCAGGTCACCACCTTCCCAACCACACTGGCCATGAGAGACGTCCATCAAAAGGCATATCTTTAATGGAACGTATAAACATCTATGTTTATACTTTCCTGGGAAAGTGGCTAGAAATTATGAAAACAATATCAAAAGGTCTGATTCTCAGGGCGACACCTCTCCTAACTTCTGCAATTTTCTCCTAATATCATTCTGCGACTGCCCAAGGAAAATAAAAGCAAGCTGAACTTTTGCTTGTTCTGTTTCTATTTGGAGATCTGTATATTTTCTCACTGCTTCCTTGAGCCTTTCCAAAAATGCAGTGGGGGATTCTTTATTTTCCTGCCTTATCTCATATAATTTAGACCAATTCATAGTTTTAGGCACAGCGTTCTGAACCCTTATCTGGACCCACTCTTGGTATCTCTTCAGCCTCCGTATATCCCCTAATGCATTTGGATCCCACCCTGGATCCTCGGTCGGAAAGTTCTCATCTAAAGTCCCCGTCACCAGCCCAGTTCTGAGATCTTCTCTTGCTCTCTCCTTGGCTGCTCTAAGCACCATCTCTTTCTCAGTAGAATCCATTAAAGTATCTAATATTGTATATCATCCCAATCTGGATTCTGAGTTTTCATAACCATTTTTACCACTCTGGCCACTTTATCAGGATTTTCACTATAAGTTCCAGCTGATTGTTTCCAAATTACCAAATCTGCAGGGGAGAAAGGTACCTTTTACAAACACCAGCCCTTCCACTCCTACTCCTTGTCTCAAGGGGGCAATCACAGTCTGCTTTTGTCTGCCCAAGTCTTTTTCCATTTTACACAGGACCAGGGCAAACTTTGACCAGGTACGTTGAGATACCAGTGTCACTGATTTATTATCATCACCCCTGCTACTGCTATCTTCCTCACCCGCATTTTTCACATTTCCTTGTATCACAGTTAAATTTTGATCATCTCCTGGAAAAGAAGGATCTGGTGTAGTTGGGAGAGGAGGGTAAAGAGGGAAGTGTGAAGCAGGATTAGGTGAGATAGGGTTAGGTGAAATAGGATTGGGTGAAATAGGGGCAGGCGAAATAGAGTCAAGTTCCTTTGGTTCTGTTAGAGCCACTTGTAAATCAATATCCGTATCGTTCCCCCAACACAAACTTTCTTTCAATGCCAGGTGTTTTAAACACTTTCCTTTTACACAAACCTCACACTTATCACTCGCAAATGCCTTAACCACCATCAATCCACACTCAGTCTGCCATTCTGGCTTATCTCGCAGATAGAAAAACAAATCAAGATACGGAACCTCATCCCATTTTCCCTCTCGCTTAAAGAACAGCATCAACTGTAAAATGGTGTTATATTGCAAAGATCCATTTCTCGGCTACTTTTCCCCACTGTCCAGGACATATCCTGGCCACCATGTGTTACAATAATCAATCAACTTAGCCTTACGTAACTCTTCCTCAAAGTTACCCTGTCTCCAATGTGCTAATAAGCACCCCAAAGGAGAAGTTTGTGGTATGAGGGCATTGCCACCCGAAATTCCTTTACGCTTCTCCATATTACAACTACAATACACCACTGATGCCGAACCTGCAACGCTCTTGCAGTTGTCTGATGAACAATGCCTAGGCAATACAACCAGGAATTCCTTAGCCCAACCAAGTGTAGCTTTCACTGTGTCTTATTGGCAGGCAACCAGACCAAAGTAAAAGCACCTTCCCTCTCTCCCGGGGACGTTGTGAGCAGTGGAGACGGTCGTGACCAATGGGCTCCCTGAGAATCCTTCAGTGCCAGCTGGAATGTGATCAGGTCGCGAACTCGCTCAGCAGCACTCACAGGGTCCCATCTAGGGTCGCCAAAAATGTTAGCATTCAGGAACACATAATCACAGAATGATTATGTGAAGGTGCTTTATTGAAGAGCTCTGGGTGTCAGGGGTACACATGCAGAGAATATTTTAACAGAACAAGGGCATGACATTTTAGTAAAAGCATGTCTGCACAAGCCAGCCTTTAATCCAGGTGACAATATTAAAGGCAGTGTCCTTGAAACTCTCCTGGAGCAGCGAGAATAAACAAAAACAATAGCCTTGTGTCTTGAGAAAAGAATGTAAAACAATATGTATTAACCAGTGGTAGCTTGCTAAGCCCGTGAACCCTGTCGGACGCTATAATAGTGTGCTAAAGATAGAAATAAACGACATTTGCCATACTTCTGTGAAGACTCGGTGAATAGTCTGAGCAGTTTTTCAAAACCTGCTGTCCCGAACAGGAATCCTTTGTGGGCAGAGGGATTCGGAGGGGCCACATGCAGAGAGACATGGAAGCGGGTTGGTACCAGGTAGGCGAGCTCGCATGTGATGCGACGTGGAAGAGAGACTAGCTGGGGAAAACCGAGGGCGGAGGAGCTGGGGTGAAAACCGAAGGCGAGTGAGCATCTGCACCCAGGAGGAGGGGTTGCTCCCCTCCTCCCATCCAAGGCTGCTAGCATGGAAGTTGAATTTGCGCAGCACGGAAACTGCTTCTAAGCATTATTGTTAAATGAGGCGAAGCAGTCAAGGATAAGGACCTTGAAAAGCTCATTCTATGGGCTAGAGAAAATGCGCGCCTGCAGGTGCCACCGCTGCTTTTTGCAGCAGAAGAATGGAAAGACATAGGAGATTTGTTGTGGGAAAAAGCTATCACGGGGAAAAGCAAAGATGTTCTAACGCTCGGTTCAATCTGGTGAGTTGTGCTGAATACCTTAAAAGATATGAAAGCAGAGTCCACAGTCGTGGCCGCTGTCTTGTAAGACATGGCTCGGTTCGAGACGGACATGTGGCAGTGTCCTGGGTTGATTATGATGTTAAATTGTATCCCCATTTGTCCACCTAACCCAGACACAGGTTTTGTATTCTTAAAATTTCATCTCAGAGTAAAAGTGAGTGGAAAAGAAGCACCGAGTCTGTTATCAGAGACTGTACTTGCTCCCCTCGCATTGGGAGTTTTGACTACAGCACAGACAGACAACAAGACACAGATTGCCTTGGCTTTCCAGCTAGCCGGGGCAGAGAGGTCTTCCTGGACTGTTTTCTTTCCATTTTTTGAAACGAATCGAACCTGCTCTGGACTGGGGACTCGGGGGAGCACCGGGAGCTTGCACCCATGGGCTACTGGGAGCCCAGCCTGGGCAGAGGCATTTTCCAGCGCCAGAGGGATTGAAAGAAGAGCGAACACCCACAGGAAAGAGACCCTCTGAAGTTTGTCATCTCTTCAGAACGGTGAGAGGTTTTGTAATTTGATACTGTTCATTCTTGTGCTGGGTACTGCTGTGCCTGTGAAATAAATAGGTTTTTTCCACTTCTCTCAGAGAAATCTCTTCCCGAACCGGTTGGGGGGTGGGAGAAAGGGGCCACGTGGGTTTGCTTCCAGAGGTGGGGGGGCCCATTGGAGGTTTTGTCCCAAATTTGCCCTAAACCAGGACAGGCAGTCACCTCCTGTCACGGCAATCAGCCTTCGGGGTGCTTTCTTTGGGGTTGGGCACATTCGGCCGGTGAAGGGGCTCATGGGGAAGCAATGTAGCTCAGTCTCCGAACTTTTAAAATCTCAGGAGTGTGCCGGGGCGGGCGGAACCGCGCCAGTGGAGCCCAAGCTGGAAGTTACTCCGCCGAATGCGGACGTAGAAATGACAGCGTCTCGAGAAGGAGACAGCGCCAAGCCCCAGCCAGGCGGAACCCCACATGTCAGAGGAAGAGCCCAGATTGCAAGCCGAAAATCTATCCTTCGCTGCCATCTACTGTTCACTGGGGAAAACTGCAGGACATCCCTTTTCCCCCAGACGATGACGTATCGATGCATTCGGAAGACGGGCGACCACCAGCAAGGGAAGAACCAATCAATTGTAACGATATTGAGAGACCACCAGCTATTCACCAGCCTTCACAGAAGTAAACGTGAACGCCGTTTATTTCTATCTTTAGCACACCTTTTATAGGGTTCTACAGGGTCTGCGGGCTAAGCAAGTTACTATTGGTTAACACACACAGGTTTACATGTGAGTTGAACATGTTTTATACTCTATCGTTATACAACTTACATATTAGTTATCAAACTTACATTGTTCTATTGTAAGCACTGTTTTTACCCAAGCATGGATTTCTCGTGATCCCCCATAGCCCCCTAACATTGTTCTTCATGTTCTTTAAACAATAATTATATCTAATCACGTCTAACAATTGTATCATTTATCATATACTGACTACACAGGTGCAGTTTGACCTGGTCTTTAGCAAGCACAAGGCCTAACATTTCTCAGGGCCTACTTTTCCCAGGGCTTTCCCAGCTTAACTTTCTTTCTAAGTCTCCGAATTTTCTAAGATTTTAGAACCTTTTGCTATCAGTGGAACCTAACAAATCTAATTCTTCTGGGGGCTCTATGGTAACACTGAGAACTTTGATAATTTTTGCTTGCCAGCAGGCTTCAAGTTGTCTTAATGTGAAGCCAACAGTGCGATTGCACTCTTGCAACATTGCCAATCGATTCAGTCGAGTTTCATTACTAACTAAAACTTTAAATGCTTGAGGATCCCATGCAGGGACTCCTATGAGACAGGTGCAAAAGGATCTCCAGGGGTGGCTAGGCTCAAACACATTGACCTTTGGCCAGTTCAGTGTGCCAGAGTGACCCATATGTTCTGTCACTTTTGGATGTTAGTTAGCAGACAGTTGGTCGGGACTATACTCAAAACAATTACCATAAGCAGTTGGTTCCATGTAAATGACACCATACTTGCAAACTCACAGCTAAAACTTTAACGTTAAATGAACTTTCAAAGATGCTTACAACTACCTCTTGAAGGGGGGGAATGCTTATATTTATACTAATGCAACAATAACTATACAGGCTAAACTCTTTATCTTAAATTATTATCTAACTACTTCTAACACACGTGCTCTGGTATATATGTAGTCTAAGCATGAAAGCAATTTGCTGAAAGGGTAAACACACAACTACAATTTGCTTTATATACAATTAGATGGAATCTTTACACTTTTCTTAGATCTTCTACAGAATTTCTCTCACAAACAGACTATGATTTAACACGATTCAGTCCTGGAACGTTCACTGCTCCCGAGATGTCAGCTGGCAGTTGATCGGTGACTGAGGGCTTTGATGTTCAAGTTGTTCTTCAGATCCTTCTAAATCTTAAAACAAAGGATACCTGAAAAATTGGTAGAGACACAACATCATAATCACAACATAAAATTTCTGTTGGCAACTGTTTGTATAGTGTTCAGACACAACTGTGTCCTGACAGGTCCACTTCTGATCCATGTCTGGAGTACCAAGGCTGTGTGATGACATCTCTGTTCACTGGATCTCATGTGTTCAGAGGCACACAGTCTGGTCAGATGGACAGGTGACCTTTTTGAACCTGCCAACAAAACACAGACACTTCTCTCCTTGAAGTTAATGAATTACACTAATCAAATCCTTTTAGGGCATCCATTTCCCCCGTTTTCTTAAAAAAAAAAAAAAAGAGATGTACTTCTGTTATAAACATCAACATCAACACAAAACCATATACACAATTAAGAACTTATACCAGTTAAAAATCAATTAAATCATAAACATTATTAATAACATATGTAATATAAATCTACTATTAATTACTAAAACACTGCACCAGCATCCCATAGTTAGCAAACAAACAGAAACAAAAAAAGATCAGTGAAGGATTGGGTAATCATCTCCGGAAATGATTCTCCAAGCCCACTTCAAAATTGATCCAGCTGTCATATTAATAGGGTCAAATTGCTGAGTCAAAAGTGACTCAAATACTGATTTGGTACAGAAAACATCTGGATCTGCTGGCAAACATTCCATCCAGGTAAAGTCAAGGCTTGGCCAGGGCCTGGCTTTAAACTGGAAAGATGCCTCTTAACTCATTTCTAAAACAAGGTTCTCAATAGTAGCAGCTATGAGATGCTTACAGCACAGCAAACTGTTAAAATGCATTTGTACAAATCAAATGATCAGAAGCCTTAGGTACCAGACCAATTAAACCATGCAGCAGTTGGTTTAATCTGAAGCCTCCCCCATGGCAGCTGATCTTCAACAATGATACATCTTCTTAAAATTCTGGAAACACTGAAAAATAAGAAAGCTATAACAAACAAAAACTGCAGATATTGCAACAACCAATAGAACTCCCAGTGAAGTCAAGGGTGTCACAGACTGCATTCACTTCCATCCACAAACAGGTGTTCACCAGTGTTCCATCACTGCTGTTTCAGTTGTGGTTGTCTTCATCTCTCTAGGAAAATAATTATACTTTGCAGTTTAGACAAGTGTCTCCAATAAAACATAAAACAATTTAAATTAAACAATATTTAAACCTAACAATAATTATTTATGACAAAAGGAAATAACAA
Organism: Pseudopodoces humilis; assembly: GCF_049639895.1. Lineage (NCBI taxonomy): Eukaryota > Metazoa > Chordata > Aves > Passeriformes > Paridae > Pseudopodoces > Pseudopodoces humilis. Next base: position 6,826,474 of record NC_142211.1, on the reverse strand, counting down.
ACTTAACCTTAAAAGAATATCTAAGTTAGAAAACTTAACTTAAAAACATTCAAGCCTAAACATTATAAAACTCGACTATCCTTAATTCTATTAACACTTAATCTATGTTAAATGAAAACATAACTTAATCTTATTCTGTTACTACAAAAAGGCAGCTAAAAGTTTGATATATACCTTTCAAACACAATATAATAATAACATGGATTCACTATAAAGATTATAAAAATGTAACAAATACATCACAATTCTATGTCATCTAACTTTAAGAATAACCCACAATAACTGCAAATGTTACTAAAAATACTTATTCATAACAGGAATTTGCCTAGTATATGTTTAAATTGGTTAGGATTTTAAAGTGTAGTTTTTCTGGAGAAAAACCACAACAACACAGGAATTGGCAAGTTGCCATTTAGCTTTTGTAGCACTTTTCAGAAGTACTACATTTACATTTTTTCAGAAACATTAAGTCCAATTTTTAAACTAAAATCCAAAATCCAAATTGGTGTATATGCAGTTATATGTGTTTTATATAACAAAAGGACTCACATTAAAATTACCTTATTAAAATTGTGGAAAAAACAAGCAAATGGATAATATATACTTTAACTTAACTTTGTCTTGTACAGTAAAGTTCTCTTAACTAATTATTTTTTTTTTAAACCATAAATCTCTTCTGTAGATAACATTAATTGGAAGGTTTTCCTAGAAGCTGTAAATCACACCATATTTTAACCTTAGGTTTTAAAACCCAATTATTGCAAGGCAACTTCTGTTAAACACGTTTTCTCTTTTTTTTTTTTTCTTTCACTTTCAGAGACTCACAATAATTTCTCCACTAACACTCTAAAAACTGCAATTGCATAAACTCATAATTACTTAAAACACAAACTTAACTCTACAATGGTATATAAAAACATTTTGAAAACCCAATAAATCACAACTTTTTAACAAACTGGGTATAATCCCGATGCTTTTTCTTAGAGAGGGAGCGGGGGGGGGGTTTGACTGCCCGCCCTGCTGCTGCTCTCTGCTGCTCTTATCTTTCTTCACATTCTCCATATACTCTCGCAGAGAGGAAAAACGGAGAGAAATAAAAAAAAAAAACCTCACAAAGTTAACTTTAACAAATGCAGTTTTTCTCTCAATCTCTCTTGTTCGCAGATAGAGGAAAAAAAAAAGGCACGATTTTACAGAAGCAGGCGATGTTACACAAGAAGTCTCTCACGGCCAGGTGCTAACAGCGGTGATCATTGCAGCTTTTCAGCGTGGCCTTGGAACTTTTCTTGCGCTGCTTCTACCCCGAGGGTGCCTTTGTTCTCTGCGCACACCTCAGTGCTCCCCCATGTCCCCCTGGTTCGGGTGGAAACCAATCTAAATTTGGCTTCTTTTCTTCCAGGGTGGTAAAGATGGAACGTAAATAAGATGTATCACATCCTGCCATAACTGAACAGATTCTGTTCGTTGTTTCAGCGTTCGCTGTGGAACTTTTTTTTTTTTTTTTTTCCTCATTATTTTCTTCTCTTTGACTCTCCCTCCCTCTCTCCATGGGCAGCATAGATAGGAGTGCTCGCCCAGCAGTGGGAGGTGAAGGCATCTGCCGCTGTGACGCAGGTAGAATTACGGAGCTCACAGCCTCAGTATATCTTGCTTTTCTGATTTTGAAGGTATTAATTACAATCTGCCAAGTTCGACCGAAAGACACAGTGTCCTTGCTCTTTTTTCAAAAAACATTTTGAAAACCCAATAAATCATGACTTTTTAACAAACTGGGTACTATCCCGGTGCTTTTATTTAGAGAGGGAGTGGGCGCGTGGACTGCCCACTCGGCTGCTTCTCTCTGCTGCTGTTATCTTTCTTCACATTCTCCACATACTCTCGCAGAGAGGAAAAACGGAGAGAAAGAAAAAAACCTCACAAAGTTAATTTTAACACATACAGTTTTTTCTCTCAATTTCTCTCTCGCTGTTTGCAGATAGAGGAAAAAGGGCACGATTTTTATAAAAGCAGGCGATGTTACACGAAAAGTCTCTCATGGCCAGGTGCTAACAATGGTGACCATTGCAGCTTATCAACTTTTAATTACAGTGATGAATTTTGAACTAGATACCATATAGTTCGTGATTTTTTGGCTATTTTGTCTCTCTTTGAAGCTGTCTGAGCCACTTGTTTGTGCTCAACTGCTTCTGTAATTGTTCAGCGTGGCCTTGGAGCTTTTTCTGCAGTGCTTCTACCCCGAGGGTGCCCCCGTTCTCTGCGCACACTTCAGTGGTCCCCCATGTCCCCCTGGTTCGGGTAGAAACCAGTCTAAATTTGGCTTCTTTTCTTCCAGGGTAGTAAAGATGGAACGTAAATAAGATTGTAGTGTTAAAAGTGACTCCAAAAATGAAGCAAATAGTTCTGGATATATCACATCCTGCCGTAACTGAACAGATTCTGTTCGTTGCTTCAGCGTTCGCTGTGGAACTTCTTTCTCATTATTTTCTTCTCTCTAACTCTCCCTCCCTCTCTCCAAGGGCAGCATAGATAGGAGTGCTTGCCCAGCAGTGGGAGGTAAAGGCATCTGCCGTTGTGATGCAGGTAGAATTACGGGGCTCACAGCCTCAGCATATCTCGCTTTTCTGTTTTTTAAGGTATTAATTACAATCTGCCAAGTTCGACCGAAAGACACAGTGTCCTTGCTCTTTTCCGTGATTGCCGTTTCCCATATCAGATCCCTTATTATCAGTCCATTCCTTCACTGCAAAGAGCAGTGGGGGCACTGCAAAATGCCTGTGACAATTAGCCCATATAATGAGCATATCCAGGTCCTTTTCCAGGGCTGCTTTGCCTCGTTTAACGAGAATGCTAAGAAGCAGTTTTTTCGCCGCTGCAAATTTCACATCCATGCTAACGGCGAACGACGGGGGGGAAGGTCACGACCCCTCCACAATGCCCTCACCCCTCGGACTCCCCCAGCTACTCGTCCCCCTTTATTCACTAGCCGCCTATCTGGTACCGATCCAAGGCAGCATCGATCTGCGCTCACATCCGCTCCACCAACCGCGGTCCAAGGCTCCGTCCCACCATGCGTGGACCCACCGAAGCCCCCCTGCCTGCAGGGTGACCTGTTCGAAGTGCCAAATATTGAGAGACCGCCAGCTATTCACCACTCTTCACAGAAGTAAACGTGAACGTCGTTTATTTCTATCTTTAGCACGCCTTTTATAGGGTTCTACAGGGTCGGCGGGCTAAGCAAGTTACTATTGGTTAACACACACAGGTTTACATTTTTTCTCCTACACACAAGGATATTGTTTTGCTTTACTCTCTCTTCTGCAGGAAGGTTTCAAGGACCTTAGCCTTTAATATCATGACTTTTTTCAAAGACTGGTTTGTGGAGACAGGCCTTCACTAATGCATAAAATATATCAACATAATGATGCATCGAAAAAAGATCTATCAGAGTGGCAACAGCAAGTAGAACAACTTGTGCAACAGCTGCAAGCTCAGATTGAGCAGACATTAAGTGCAGGTGGAGCTCAGCATCATCAAGAGAAAGCAGCTCCACAGCAAATGCTGAGACAGCAAGCAGAATCTGTTCAGCAACTACAGGATATGATACGTCCTGAACCATCTGCTCCACCTTTAGAGACACTTTTAACACCACAATCTTGTTCCAGCTCTAACTCTACTACCCTAGAAGAAGAGAACAGAAAACAAAAATCAAGGCAAAGATGGACTGGCATCATTCAAGATGCAATCCTTGAAGGGGAATGGCAAGCAGCAGGAGCAATAGCCTGCCCCATCTTATATGATCAGCAAAATCCACGATATGAGCAGCATGACTGGAAAATCTTGCAGCAAGCCAAAAAGACTGTTACTGAACATGGCATTAAATCTGAAGCTGCAAACACTGCATTGGATTGGTTATTCACCTCTGTCGCTCTATTAGGAACGGCTGGGATTGAGCAACACAGACTCTCATGGAGTCGGTTAGGAGAATGTCTCGTAGTTTATTACTTCAGCTCTGTTTTATAGACTGATGCGTGGAAAGTACAGAAAGGAAACTCTTATTGGTTAGCAAACTACTACATTACCATCATTGGTCAGTGGGGCACACACCCCCCGACCTTCTCCTGCAAAGAAAACAAGAGACAGAGAAACAACACCTGTAAGGCTGTTTTCTGTCTTTGAGGATTGTTTTGAATCCTCCCATGAATTTCCCAGGCCAGCTTCTCAGACAGGACTGAGAGAGCTATGTGGCCTGTAATTTCTACAGGCTCTCTGTTTCAGAGTTAGACACAGAGTCCACACACCTCTGATGTTAATAGTCCCATAGACAGCCAGAATTTAGCACGTCTGCTTCTAACTCCATCACAGTTTATGGCGTGGGAGAAGGAATTGAAGAGGTTAGCTATTTTAGAAGCCAATCGACCTCAAGATCAGAATGATGTACTGTATGGACTTAATCCTGACATGATCACTGGTTCAGGAGTTTACAGTCACATGGCTGTACAATTGAATTATCAGCTTGCAATGTATCACTTGTCACTGCAGATTGCTCATCAAGCTTTTAATGCTGTGCCTGATTCCAAACCTCATCCTTCCTTCACAACAGTATGGCAAAGCCTCACAGAACCATATCCTCATTTCATCAATTGTCTGTCAGTGGCCCTGAAAGCTCAGAATGACATGACTGAGGAAGCAAAACAGAACATATTTGAATTATTAGCTTTTGAGAACGCTAATGCAAAAATAAAGCCTATCCTTGCCACGCTCCCAAAACAAGCAGATGTGGCAGACATGCTGGATATTACTCTGAAAATTAATCAGACACAACAACTGTGACTTGTAGTGGTTTAGATTTGCCAATTTGGTTTACCAGCCAATGCACCAAATAAATGTAGTGATTTTACAGCAGTAACTAAAAAAAAACTTACTTATTTCTTGCTATGAGATATGGATTAGAACAAGAGTAAAACAGGCTTAAAACTTAAAAGGAACAAAGAAAGTTTATTAACAAAGCTACAAGAATAAGAAACTAGAATAAAACTTCCAGAAGAACCCTCTTCTCCCCCACTACCCAGCCATTCCCTTGTTCACATGACAACATAGAGACAAAAAAACTTTGGTGGTTAAAACAGTCCCAATTCCTGCTATAATTTTTTCATCAGTCTTTGTAGAGAAACAGAAGTCTTCTTCTGCTAATCTATGGAGTTTCTCACAAGAAAACTATTTCTGTTATAGCTTTCTATTTCTCTGATGCCAGCTGCCCAAAAATCTGCCATCAGCTGTCTCCTCCCATTTCACATCACTCTGAAGTGTGTTATGGGTCAAATGAGTCTAGGGATGTCATTTTTAAGGATGAGTTATTCAAAGGCAAAAGTTCTCTTCATCTGTCTCTGTGAGCCTCCCTGGAAACAGAAGTTTCCTCTTTGCCTCTTAATGGCCACAAATCTTCAACTATTACTTCTCCCCCTCTGTTCCACTATCTCACAGTATCACAACCACTTCACCATTTGCTCAAAATCCACACTTTGAAACACTCTATTCCTCCCAATATACTCTGTCGTGAATTAAAGGAGTTTTTTTTCAGAACACTATTGTCCATCTCCATAGCTTTAACAGAAAAATATTTCAGTTTATTAAAGCATCTCCTTATTCTCTCTTCCCCATCTAAAATTTAATTCCTTTCTTCACTGTCTTTGATGGTTTTATGGTGTCTCCTTCATGTTGATTATCCCTCTCTCTCACTTCCCCTCTCTCTGGGAAAAAAGGATTAATCTGTAAGTCTCATCCAGGTAGTAAAAGAGTTAAAATCTTGCTTAAGCTGCAGATGTTCATGGTGTCAGGTTTCAGTTCAGTGGCAGAAACTGCAAACCAAGTCAGGCCGGCCGGCTCTGCTTTTCTCCCCCCCACCCTCTGTGGCCTTGTCCAGCCTGATGTGGGGGGGGGAGGAGGAGGAGGACTGATCCGGAGCCCTGTTACCTTTCCAAAAGCTGGAAACCAAAAAAACCCAAGAAATTCCCGGTCTTAAGTCTTAAGGTAGGTATTCACAAGTTGATCTCACTTTTCAATGGTCAGAATCACTATCAGTTCTCAGAAATGACTAGTAATTGGTCAGGAGAAAAACTCCCATCAGCCTCCAGCAGCTTCACCTTCCCTAGCTCCCAAAGCTATCTTAAAGGTAAAGTCACCCCAGGACACCAATGCTGTTGCAGAAGCCATAAAACCCACCACAAACTTACTTGCTGCTGTGGTCAGTAAATTAGGAAATAGACGTAAACATTTTGCTACCACTTCAAGTATTTGCTACTGATGTGGCAACAAAGGACACTTCCAAAAGTCCTGCCACGCTACCATGTGGTGTGATCGATGCCAGATGGATACCCATGCTACTGCTACATGTCATTTTGCAAAAAACATGAGCAAGAGCACCAGGAGCTGCTGTGTGGGGACACAAGTAGCCAGCCCAACTCTATACAGCAACTCAACCCACCAGCAACCAGGGGAAGCCTGGGAATCGATCTGGCAGCATCAGTAGATGTCACTCTCATCAACAGCACCACCCATAAGATTCCAACTGGAGTCATGGGACCCATTTATTCTATCACCAGTGCATTTGGTGCTTTGCTAATTGGAAGATCATCTACTGGAGTTGCGGGACTCATTGTTCTCCCAGGAGTTATTGATGCTGATTATACCGGTGAAATTCAAATTTGTGCCTACACATTAGCCCCTCCACTCATGATTAAGAAAGGGACAAGAATCGCTTAATTAGTGTTGTTTCAAAAGGTAGCAACTGAAAAAGATATTTTTCAAAGTGCCCCTAAACATGGAGCCAGGAGATTTGGATCTACTGGAGATACAATGGTGAATCTTGTTCAAAAAATGAACCATCGACCAGTAGTTGAAATCACCCTGTGCCAAAGAATGAAGCAGCAAAAGGTTAAAATTATGTTAGACACAGGAGGTGATGTCACCATCGTCAGCTGAGTATGATGGGTACATGGATTGGAAGACAGCAAGACTCAGAAAAGAAATTCCACCAAAAAGAAAGCCACTCCAGTAGCCTGTAGCCGAACTGCCAAATATAATGATGATGACGACGTCTGATCCCCTTGAAGGAACCTCCAAGACATATACCCAAGAAAAAAAAGATAACCAAGCTTAGAGGGGCCCTGCCTCTAGCCAGGTAGAAGCTAGGGAAAATCGTGTTTTTTGGACTGTGTGGATTCGTTGGCCTGGCACAACAGAACCACAAAAATATGAGGCTTTGGTTGATACTGGTGCACAGTGCACATTAATCCCATCAAGACATGTGGGGGCACAATCTGTTTCTATTGCTGGCGTGACAGGGGGATCGCAAGATTTTACCTTAGTAGAAGCAGATGTGAGCCTGACTGGAAGTGAGTAGAAAAAAACCCTATTGTGACAAGCCTGAAAGCCCAAAGCATTTTAAGCATAGACTACCTCCGAAGTGGGTATTTCAAAGACCCAAAAGGACTCAGATGAGCATTTGAGATAGCAGCTGTGGAGACAGAGAGTGTCCAGCAACTGACCACCTTGCCTGGACTGTCTGAAAATCCATCTACAGTAAGACTTCTAAATGTGAAAGAACAACAAGTACCAATTGCCACCTCAACGGTGCACTGCCGACAGTATAGAACAACTTGAGATGCTGTGATCCCCATACATAAGATAATCCATGAGCTGGAGAGCCAAGGAGTGGTCAGCAAAACCCACTCACCCTTCAACAGCCCCATTTGGCCTGTGCGTAAATCTGAAGGAGAATGGAGATTGACTGTGGACTATCGTGCATTGAATGAAGTGACTCCACTGCTGAGCACTGCTATACCGGACATGTTAGAGCTCCATTGTGAGCTGGAGTCCAAAGAAGCAAAGTGGCACGCCACCACTGATATTGCCAATGCATTTTTCTCCATTCCCCTGGCAGCAGAATGCAGGCCTCAGTTTGCCTTCAAGTGAAGGGGAGTGCAGTACACTTGGAACCCACTGCCCATGGGGTGGAAGCACAGCCCCACCATCTGCCATGGACTGATCCAAGCTACCCTGGAAAAGGGTGAGGCTCCAGAACATCTACAGTACATAGATGACATCATTGTGTGGAAGAGCACAGCAGCAGAAGTGTTTGAGAAAGGAGAGAAAATCATCCAGACCCTCCTGGAAGCTGGTTTTGCCATCAAGAAGAGCAAAGTTAAGGGACCAGCTCGTGAGATTCAGTTCCCGGGAGTAACATAGCAAGATGGACGGCGTCAGATTCTTGCTGATGTCATCAACAAGATCACAGCAATGTCTCCACCAACCAATAAGAAGGAAACACAAGATTTCTTAAGTGCCATAAAGTTTTGGAGAATGCATATTCCTGAACACAGTCAGATTGTGAGCCCTCTTTACCTGGTCACCCGGAAGAAGAATAATTTCCACTGAGGCCCTAAGCAGCAACAAGCCTTTGCCCAGATCAAGCAAGAGATCGCTCATGCAGTAGCCCTTGGCCCAGTCAAGACAGGACCACATGTGAAAAACGTGCTCTATTCTGCAGCCGAGAGCCATGGTCTGTCCTGGAACCTTTAGCAGAAGGTGTCTGGTGAGACTCTAAGCTGACCATTAAGATTTTGGAGTCGAAGCTACAGAAGATTTGAAGCCAATTACACCCCAACAGAAAAAGAAATTTTAGCAACCTATGAAGGAGTCCAAGCTGTCTCAGAAGTGATTGGCACTGAAGCACAACTCCTCCTGGCACCCCGACTACCGGTGCTAAGATAGATGTTCAAAAGAAAGGTTCCCTCCACTCATCATGCCACCAGTGCCACATGGAGCAAGTGGATTGCTCTTATTACGCAGTGCGCCTGTATTAGTAAACTGAACCGCCCAGGGATTTTGGAAATAATTACAAACTGGCCTGAATGTGAAAATTTTGGTCTCATAGATGAAGAACAAGAGAAAGTGGCAAGAGCTGAAGAAGCTCCACCATATAACCAGCTGCCAGCAGAAGAAACACACTACGCTCTTTTCACTGATATTTCCTGTCGCATCATAGGGATGAACCAAAAGTAGAAAGCAGCCGTATGGAGCCCCACATGACAGGTCACAGAGGCCACTGAAGAAGAAAGTAGATCAAGTCAACTTGCAGAACTCAAAGCTGTTCAACTGGCTTTAGATATTGCTGAAAGAGAGAAGTGGTCAAAACTCTACCTCTACACGGATTCATGGATGGTGGCCAATGCTCTGTGGGGATGGTTAGAGAGGTGGAAATAGGCTAATTTTCATCATAGAAGAAAACCAATTTGAGCTGCTAAAGAGTAGAAAAATATTGCTACCAAAGTAAAGAGACTACCAGTAAAAATCCACCACATAGATGCCCATGTCCTCAAAAATAGAGCTAATGAGGAACACCAAAATAATAAGCAGGTAGATCAGGCTGCAAAGATACAAGTGTCAAAAATAGATTTGGAATGGGAACATAAGAGAGAGTTGTTCCTAGCCCAATGGGCTCATGATGCCTCAGATCATCAGGGTAAAAATGCCACCTATAAGTGGACACGAGTCCTAGGAGTAGATTTAACCATAGACAGCATTTCTCAAGTTATTCATGACTGTGAGACGTGTGCTGCGATCAAATAGGCCAAGCAGTTGAAGCCCCTCTGGTATGGTGGGTGGTGGTCCAGATACAAGTATGGGGAGGCCTGGCAGATTGACTACATCACACTGCCCCAAACCCGCCAAGGCAAGCGCTACGTGCTCACAATGGTAGAAGCCACCACAGGATGGTTGGAAACCTACCCTGTGCCTCATGCTACAGCCCGTAAAACCATCCTGGGACTTGAAAAGCAGGTCCTTTGGAGGCATGGCGCCCCTGAGAGGATTGAGTCAGACAATGGGACTCATTTCAAGAACAGCCTTATAAACACCTGGGCTAGGGAACATGGTATTGAGTGGGTGTACCACATCCCCTACCATGCACCAGCAGCTGGGAAAGTGGAGAGGTACAATGGACTGTTAAAAACCACCTTAAAAGCACTGGGTGGAAGATCTTTTAAAAACTGAAAGCAACATCTAGCAAAGGCCACCCAGTTAGTCAACACCAGAAATTCCACCAACCGAGCAGGTCCTGCCCAGTCTGAGTCTTTGCATGTTGTAGATGGAGATAAAGTCCCAGTAGTACATGTCAGAGGTCTGTTAGGGAAGACAGTTAAGTCAATTCTACCTCGAGTACAGACAAACCCATTCGTGGAGTTATCTTTGCTCAAGGACCAAGTTGTACATGGTGGATAATGCAGAAAGATAGAACAACATGATGTGTACCTCAGAGAGACCTGATGATTAAGCAAAAGGTTACTGCCATTGTCTGTACATTAAACCACACAGACATGAAATAGAAGGAAATGTGTAAGTGTTGAAAGTTTGAGCAAGTGAAAGATGGTGTCTTGAGTGAGTAAAATGAGAGAATAGGGAATCCTGCAGCTCTCCAGCGTGAGGCCTAGATTCAGTAGCTTAGTGTGGGGCGTGACAAAAGCATAATGAATATACTGCTTGCATTTTTAAAGTAAAACAGAAGTTTTTATGTATGTATATGTGTGCAGAGTTAAAATGTTTTAGCAGTAAGTTGATGATATGAAGATAAAGAGTGAAATGTCCTGGGCTGATTATGATGTTAAATTGTATCCCCATTCATCCACCTAGCCCAGACACAAGTTTTGTATTCTTAAAATTTCATCTAACAGTAAAAATAAGTAGAAAAGAAGCACCAAGTCTGTTATCAGAAACTGTACTTGCTCCCCCCACATTGAAAGACGAGATTTTGACTACAGCACAGACAGACAACAAAGGACAGGTCACCTTAGCTTTCCAGCTAGCCGGAGCAGAAAAGTCTTCCTAGACTATTTTCTTTCCCTTTTCCTTAAACAAATCGAACCTGCTCTGGACTGGAGACTCAGGGGAGCACCAAGAGCTTGCACCCGTAGACTACCGAGAGTCCATCCTGAGCAGCGGCATTTTCCAGCTCCAAAGAGATTGAAAACAGAATGAACACCCACAAGAAAAAAACCCTCTGAATTTTATCATCTCTTCAAAACAGTGAGAAGTTTTGTAATTTGATATTGTTTATTCTTGTGCTAAATAGTGCTGTGCCTGTTAAATAAACAAGTTTTTTCCACTTCTCTCCGAAAAATCTCTTCCCGAACCGGTTAAGGAGTGAGAAAAAGAGGCCACGTGAGTTTGCTTCCAGAGAAGAAGACCCCATTAGAAGTTTTCTCCCAAATTTGCCCTAAACCAGGACAGTGTCCTATTGTCTGTTTTATTAAACCTTTTAAAATTTACCAGGAAAGTTAACATCATTTTTCACATAAACATACTAGCTATGTTAAAATAAATGTTTAAATTGTGGAAAAAATGGTATTGTAGTTCACAAAATTAAGGCTCTCGTTGTATGAAGTGTCATATGACAAATCTGTTAAGAACAATTTAAATAATCGCTTTGTGGATGAGAATCACTAGTGCCTGTTGAATGGGAAATACCTGAAGAACGGTCGGAAACTACGATTAAGAGGTATTGAAAACTATTTGCTTAGAAACTGACAAAAAGGAGGTGACAAGGAAATAGAAGGCAAGATTGAGTTGGCCGCTGTACTTGCCACCAAGAAGATCCTATACACCTGCTATGGGCAGCAAACCCGTAGGCATGGGAGGTGTGAGTATGGGGGTATAAGCCATACCGGACAGCTGTTTTTATTTTTTTGTGACTCATTTTTTGCCTTTTCCCTTTTGAGATATCGGCAAAGTCATGTCACAGATGCTACCAAAAGCTGTATATGGAAATACACAGAGGTTCCTTTTTAATTACTCATAACCATGTCAACAGACACTGTTAAAACCCATCTAAACTAAGTAATTGTATGCACAAGGATAAAAAATACTCAATTGCAGAAAACTTTGGAGTAAGAGGTAACAGGTTAGGAAGTGAATGTCCAAAAGGGGAGAGATGGATTTGTTTTAACATGTTATTGGGACTGAAAGTCCAAGGTTTAGGAAAATAACAACTGGTAAGCAAAAAGGCAAAACCAGCACAGCAATCTAACTGTGTCAGCTTCACTTCAGTATTTGTATACAAAACTTGAACAACAATTAGGAAAATAAATAGATATCTCAAGGCTGGGGAAAAATCAGTTTGTGGAATTGGGAGAAAGAATAAGTAAGGAACTTAACATAACCAACTGTTGGGTCTGTGGAGGGGCTCTGATGTCAGAATATCCACTCAGCAAAGCCAAATGAGCAGCTGTGTATCAGAATGAGTTGTCTTTAGACTATTTGTTAGATGAAGAAGGAGGTGTTTGTGAGAAATTTAATACATCGGATTGTTGTTTGAAAATAGATGCCAATGGGGTGTTCTGGATATAGTCAATGATATCAGAAAAATAGTCTATGTACTGGTTCAAAAATGGGAATCAATGCTAAAAACTAGCTGATAAGATAACCTATTGGGGATAGAATGGTGGAAAAAGCTAGGCTTCTTCCTTTTGTGGGCAACAGTTGGTTTGATATTTTTTCCTTGTTCAATTCTCTGTTCTATTCAGCTAATTACCTGTGAAATCTAAAAACATGGAAATAGACAAATATTGCTCAAGCCAAATGATTTATAAAGAATAAAAGGGGGGGGTCGCTATAGATACATATTACATTATTGTCTTTTTGCAAATATTAAAATGAAAGTTATTTGTATAATGTTGGAAAATGTTGCTGTATTAATATAGTTTATTTTATTTCTGTTATTGATAAAACTTAGAAATAGTGGTATAATATATGTTAGGTTGTAGCATGGTATTAAAATAAAGACTGCTTTTCTTCATATAACCCAGAGACTAAAAAGATAGTCAGAACCACCCCCCTTCATTCTTAGATTATCTTATCCAGATGAAGATAGCAGTGACCAATATTCCAAGGGAGGAATTTACTGAACCTCTGTTATCAAAGAGTGTGAGACTCAATGGAGCAAATGAGATTGATCTATTGGAGAGGGGGTGTTGTAATGCAGTTAGGAAAACTGTTATGACCCAAAGAATGTACCCCCGAAAATGTAGAATTGTAAGTTTCTTTCCCTTATCTTTTTCTCCCCAGTTCCCCTTATTGGTTGTGTGAATTCCCTCCACCCCTTTCCCCCTGTCTTCAAAAAGGAGTGCTTATCGATACCTCTTCCTCTTTCCCTTCTGTTACCTCACTCCAAAGGATCCCAAGAAATAAAGCTGTAATTGCCATCTCAGCAAAGGGAAAGAGCCTCGTTTTTAGGTTCTTCTTTGACAAGCTAAACTATCTCCCCTGTCTCCCTGGCTGCTGTGGGGTGGACAGTGGTAACAGAGAGGCAGGGGACATTAGAAATTATAGCAAGGGGGGAGTTGATTTAAACAAAGGAACATCTAAAACTTAAGGAGAATGTTTGAATCATGTATAAGAATTTATAAATATGTAATAAGTTTCTGTTTTTAAGGGACAATTCTTTGTTAGTCAGGTGTGCTCTTGGCTGAATGCTGAGGCACCCGGCCGTATTTGTTCATTTTGTTTTATTTCTATCTCCTAATTGTCTTTCTATGGCACTTTTTAAATTATATATTAAAAAAATGTGGACCTTGTTTTTCACAGTTTAGTGTGCTGCCTTGTGCAACATGCAGCAAAGAAAAACTGCTTGGAGAACAATCATCTGGTAGTCTGTGTGTATTCTTTGTACCACCTCTGAGGAACATGAAAATGTGTCCATATAATTAAAGAAACCATGGCACAGTCAACCTTATTCTGGGCCTAAATCTCATGTTTGTCTAATTTATCTCTTAAAAATAATTATGCATATATGTCGCCCTGAAAATTAAGCCTTCTGATCTTGTTTTCATAGCTTCTAGCCACTTTCCCAGGAAAGTAACTATAAACATTGATGTTTATACATTCTTTAAAATAAACATCTTTTGATGGACGTTTCTCACAACCAGTGCAATTGGGAAGGCGGTAACCTAACTATTCAATCCCTGGTCATTGTAGAGAATCTATAAATACTGAAGTCCCAAAAATAAAATCTTTTTTTTTTTTTCCTATCATACATTGAGCCGTGTCCGTGTGAATAATTTTGTGTCCAACAGCGGCCTCTGGTGACCTCGAAGTGTATTGCAGGTAACGGTGGCAGTGTCGTTTTGGTGAGTTTCTGTTCGATGGCCTCTCAAGTTATCCCCGATGGATGCCCTAGTTATGGGATTTTGGCGTGCTGTACTAGATAAGAAGTGGATCGACTTTTCGGATGCTGATTTTCAGCGACTGTATTCTTATGGGAGATCTGAGGGTTGTTTTCCTATGGTTGAGGCAGCTTTTTCGAAGCAAGCTTGGAATGCATTGGGAGATTCCCTGATTCAGGGCGATGCCCACAGGGTATAGTGCCGAAATAGCTCGGCTCCTAGTGATCTGGCGGCAGTGTGACTGCGCTCTGGAGAGCTGTGAGTCCTCTTCTGCTAGTTCAGTGGCTGTTTTCTCTGACTTGGGTGAAAGGGATGGCATGGATTCCAGCTCCGGGAGCGGGGCAGAGTTCTCCCCTTCCCCCCGTGACACAGGGCTGGGGGAGGGCTGTGTCTCGGATTCTGGGGTCGGCTCCCTCAACAGGTTGGGCCCCGACCAGCAGGCTCTCGAGGGCTTCGTGAAGCTGATGGGCATGGCCCCGTCTTGCCTGGCGCTCAGGAGGTGGAAGCGTGGGGCGGGGTCACCTTCCCTGTGTGTGTTTTCGGCGCAAGGGCGGGGGGGGGGGGAGCTGCCAGAGCAATGGCTCAGGCTACCTCTGGAGGCGGAGTATGGGACGATTCTCTGTCCTCGTTGCGGCGGGGCTGTGCCATATCCCACGGGGGATGACGAGGCGGGCCAGGGCTCCGCGTTGAATGTTACGTATGTGCAGGCGGGTGCCGTCCCGGAGGACGGGGGTTTGATTGACTTTCTCTCAAACCTTGTCCCTGTGGGCGAGGCGTCTGTGTCGCTCCGCGCGGAGCAGCCGGTGCCGGCTCTTGGGTTTTGGGTCACCAGAGGGATCCTATTGGGGGCAATGCCGGATGCCTCTCCTTTTTTGGGCGTGGGGAGGAGTGCCAGGTGCAGATCAGACACCGGGCTGGATTCTGCCAGTTCCTTGCTGCGGTGTTCCCCTACAGCGAGCCTGGGACACCCCCTGACAGCAGGGCGGGGTGGTGCCTCGGCTCCGTGAGCAGCACCTCTCCCTGCGCCTCGTTCTTCCCCGGCGCTGGGAAAGGGCCGTGCTGAGCTGGCTCCGCCCTGTCCCGCCTCGGGTTCCTGGGCACCACCCAGGCCCGCAGCTGGGGAAGGGGTGCCTCTGCCGTCTCCCGTGGATACGGGCCCTGCGTTGTTTACTCTTGTCACGGGCGGTGATGCGGCTGTCAAGAAGCCAATGGCCCCCAGGGGCAAAGGGCCCCGGGTTGGTAAGGCTTCATCTGGCCTATAGACTTTACACCCCTGCAGACGACCGTACGGCCGCGAGACCAGGCGTGGTTTTGGGAGGCGGTTAGATCCAAGGTTGACGAGGTGGTTGGTTATGATTCCGGGCATAGCCCCCTGGAAGGCGGGGACAACTCCTCTGATCCTGCTGGTGCTATGACAGCTGTGCCGCCGAGCGCTGTTGCGAAGTCTTCTGGCCTGGTGCCTGGCCCTGGCTCGGGGGACTCTGTGAGACAGGACATAGCAGGCTAGGCCATCCTTCCGGATGGTTATCAGGCGTTCCCTGTGCTTCATGGTGTGGCTCAGAGAACCCATCAGCCATTATCCTGGAAAGCCTTGGCAAATCTCTGGGAGATGGCTGAGAAACATGGGTTAGGGTCACCTGAAGTTATGCAGGCCCTTCAAGATCTTGTTTGTGATGTCTTGGTACCTTATGATATCCAGAGTATAGCCCGTGTTCTTTTTCAGCCGGTCAAATATGACATTATCGAATCGCAGTGAGCTCAGTTGGCATGTTGAGTGGTGCAGCAGAATACTGCCTTGGGTCAGCGGGATCCCAGGTGTGCGATCGGATCTGATGGTCTACTGGGTACGGATGGCTTTGCTGACATTAATAGGCAGATTGGCCTTGACCCTCTTGAGCTTGATCAATGCAAGGAGACGGGCATGGAAGCATTAGTACAGACCATAGAAATAGCCACCCCAAAGGAGCCTTTGCGACTGTTCTCCAGCGGGCTGATGAATCTTTTCTGTGGTTTGTGAATCGGCTGACTGCTTTTGTGGAGAGGCAGGTGCAGGATCACCAGGCAAGACAGCTTACGCTCAAAAACCTTGTGAGGTGTAACTGTAATGCCGTGTGTTGGAGGATCCGTGAGATGCTCCCTGGTGTTCCCTCGCTGCTGCAGATGGCACAGGCTTGTGTAGAGGCAGGTGTCACTGATGAGGAGCCACCTACCGTGGCTGCCGTGCTGTGGCTGACTTGGGTGAAGCCGCAGGGTGGGGAGGAGCAGCAGGGGAATGCTCAGGCCAGCAAGAAGCAAAGAAAGAAAACACAGGGGGTATCAACTCCTTTGTTTTTCTGTGCCCGGTGTGGTAGGCCAAATCATGCAGCAAATGTGTGCAAGGCAAAAGTCCATGCCAATGATCAGCCTTTGTCGGGCTTGGGAAACAGGAAGCAGAGCGTGATGAAGAGATGTGCTCAGACACAAGCATCTCTTCACACCCCAGAGCTGATGGAAGTTTGCTTGACCAGCTCGTACCCAGCACCTGTGGCTCAGTGAGCCTTGATGTCTGCACAGCAGACACAGTTGTCTTAGACTCTTGCAGGATGTACAGGGTTCCTTTGGATGCTTTTGGTTTTGTGGGTGAAGGCATGAGTGCTCTTCTTGTGGGGAGATCTAGTACCACAGCTCAGGGCATCATTATGCACCTGGGAGTCATTCATTCCAATTTCACGGGGCAAATTTATGCCATAATTTCCACACTCACTTCCCCTGTAACTATCCCTGCGGGAACCAGACTTGCTCAACTTGTGCCTTTTAAGTCTTGTGTTCACTAAGCTGAGAACCAGTGGCTTCGAGTCCACTGGGACGCCTCAGGTTCACTGGACTGCTGTCCTGTCAGCAATAGATCATCCTGAGCGGGTCTGCACCCTGTCCATCCCTGGTGAGAGGCCGGCAGAGGTTAGCCTCCGCAGACTTCTTGACACTGGGGTGGACATCACTATTGTCAGACTTGCTGACTGGCCCTCGGAGTTGCCCTTGGAACCGGTGAGGAGGTCTGTCATGGGGTTGGCAGGAGCAGCGCAATGCTACGTGAGCCAGAGGCCCGTGTTCATCATGAACTGAAAGGGAGACACGGCCATGGTTTGGCCGTACGTTATGAAGGACTCACAGATAACTCTCTGGGGGAGGGATGTTCTGCCTGCACGGAGAGTCCGTATTGGCATGGATTTTTGATGGGGGCCACTGTGCTGGAGGGTGCAGACTATCCAATGCCTCCTATACAGTGGCTGGTGGAAAAAACCATTTGGGAGAATCAGTGGACCCTCCCTCATGATAAACTAGTCACCCTCTGTAATTTGGTGCAAGAACAGTTGGACCAGGGTCATCTGGAGCTTTCTACCAGTCCCTGGAACACTCCTGTTTTCTATATCAAGAAGTCTGGGAAGTGGAAGTTGCTGCAAGACCTCCGGAAAGTTTATGCTGTGATGGAAAGCATGGGGACGTTGCAGGTTGGCATGCTGTCACCCACCATGCTTCCCGCTGGTTGGCCGGTCCTCATTGAGGATCTGAAGGATTGTTTCTTTACAATTCCTTTGCATCCCGATGACAGACCAAAATTTGCTTTCTGGGTGCCAGCTGTCAACAATGCTGAGCCCGCACAGAGATATCAATGGAGGGTTTTTCCATAAAGCATGCGAAATTCGCCAGCCATTTGCCAATGGTATGTGGCTTGAGCCCTGTCTGGAGTTTGCAAGCAATTTCCTGATGCTCATCTCTATCATTATATGGATGACATTTTGGTGGCTGATCCCACAGAGGATGATTTGCTGCCGATATACCCTCAGCTGATCGCTGCCTTGCACTCTCATTGGCTGCAAGTAGCTCCAGAAAATGTTCAGCACCAACCTCCTTGGAAGTATTTGGGGGTCAAAATTTTGGAATGAACAGTCCAACATCAAGAGCTGCAATTTTTGCATTCAGTGAAGACTCTGAATGATGTCCAATAGTTAGTTGGTGTCGTCACTTGGTTGTGACCCTATTTGGGGCTGACCACGACACAGCTGTCTCCCTTGTTTGATCTGTTGAAGGGAGACTGATTTGAAGTCACCTTGGACACTGACCCCGAAGGCACAACAAGTGCTGGAGGAGGTTCAGCAAGCAGTTTCTGCTCCTCTGGTCTATCCCACTGATCCTTCCACTGATGTCCTTGTTTTCATTAGCACTTCAAATTTGCATCCCACAGGTATCATTGGCCAATGGAATGATGAGTGGTCCGGTCCCTTGCATGTCCTGGAATGAGTCTTCCTGTTCCATCAGCTGCAGAAGACAGCAACTGCATTGTTTGAGCTGATAGCTCGTTTGATAGTCAAATGCCAGCAACAGTGTTTGCAATTGATGGGTGCGGATCCCACAAAGATTGTGCTCCCGGTACCGTGGGAGGACTTTGACTGGAGCTTTACAAACAGTAGTTCCTTACAAAGTGCTCTGGAAAACTTTTCTAGGCAGATCACTTATCATCTGCCCAGCAACAAACTATTGCAAGTGGTGAAATTCACTGAAATTTCTTTGTGGCCCAAAAATTGTCAGGAACCTTTGCAAGGACCCACCGTCTTTACTGACAGTTTGGGGAGGACTGGGAAGGCCATTGCTACCTGGAAAGACAGATCTGAGTGGCAGGTTTTTGAGAGTCATGAGGATGGGTCAGCTCAATTGGTGGAATTACAGGCTGCTGTCATGGCATTTCAGAAATTTTCCCAGGAACCTTTCAATCTGGTCATGGATTCTGCCTATGTGATCGATATAGCCCAGTGGTTGGGTCATTCGGTTTTGAAGGAGGTCAGTAATCCTGCCTTATTTAATTTACTGAAGACCCTGTGGTGTGCCATTCAGGCCCGGGTGTTGTAGTTAAGGCCTGGCGATCTGAAGATATCGGGATGTAACGGAAAGCTAGTAACCCACCCCTCTCTGTTAGGATAGTAAGTCCTCTTGCAATTAGCCAATAGCACCTAGGTGTGACGTATGTAAATGGGAGTAACACAGTGAACCTAGGCTATAAAATGTTAAGTTTCCCTGCAATAAATCGCCATTATACGCCATCCATCACATTGATGCTGTGGGATATGGCCCGAGCGGCTAGAGGTAGCCGCCGTGCTGGAGCTGGCCAGGGAGCCTACCTTGCTTGAAACCCAACAGCCGGGTGCATCCATACTACGTTCTGCATGTGAGGAGTCATACAAATTTGCCAGGGTTCATTGCAGAAGGTAATGCAAGGGCTGACAAGTTGGCTAACCCTATGTCGGTTGTGTCTCAGCCTGACACGCTCAGGCAGGCCAAGGCATCGCATGGGTTTTTCCACCAGAATGCACATACTTTGCAGAAGCAGTTCCAGCTGACATCAGCTGAGGCCCATGACATTGTCGAGTCTTGTGACGACTGTCATGCGCTTGCTGCGCCTTTGCCAGAAGCGGTAAACCCCAGAGGTCTTAGGGCCTTGGAGCTTTGGCAGACGGATGTCACCCAAGTTGCCAAGTTCGGTCCGCTCCAGTATGTGCACATTAGTGTGGACACTTCCTCCTCAGCAATGTGGGCTTCTGCTCACAGAGGGGAAAAGACCCACGATGTCATTGCCCACTGGAGGCAGGCATTAGCCGTCTTAGGCATACCTTCTGCTGTGAAGACCGATAATGGTCCTGCTTACACCTCTCAGAAGGTGTGGCAGTTCCTGCAGTTGTGGGGTGTGTCACACAAGTTTGGTGTCCCTCATTCTCCGACAGGTCAAGCTATTGTAGAACATGCTCATGGTACACTAAAGCAAGTTCTACAGAAGCAAAAACAGGGAATGCAGGATGAAACCCCTCACAGTCGGTTGGAAAAGCTTTATATACCCTCAATCACCTCACAGTGCCACAGAACTCCAATAACCCCGTCATGTTGAATCATCACCTTTCATTGCGGGCTTCGGATGAGACGCATCAACCTCGAGGGAATGTTCGAGTGAGGAATTTAGTCACCAAACAGTGGGAAGATCCCTATGACCTTATCGCTTTGGGGCACGGGTATGCATGTGTATCCACAGATACTGGGGTACGCTGGGTACCTGCAAATTGCACTCGTCCCGACCTGCGACCGCAAAGGCAGCATCCGGCCATGAGCGGGTTGGAGACCGTGACCAAATTGAAAGTCATCCAATGGATGGGCCATTGGATGAGTACTCAGATGCAGATGACGTGAGTGATCACCCTGATGGCCCATCCACAAGCAGACACTGATGCCAAACATGTTTTCATTTCTATTTTTTGTAATGGAGAAAGGGTGAGATACCACCCTGAAACTAGAGCCTTCTGATTGTTTAGAACATTGTTTATTTCCTTTGTTATTTTCCTTTTTGATTGTTTCAAATATTGTTCTTTTTCTCTGTTCAGTTTTCTTTTCTTTTTTTTCTTTTTGTTTAAAGAAAAAAGGGTGAGATGTCGCCCTGAAAATTAAGCCTTCTGATCTTGTTTTCATACTTTTTAGCCACTTTCCCAGCAAAGTAACTATAAACACTGATGTTTATACATTCTTTCAAAGAAACGTCTTTTGATGGACATTTCTCATGACCAGTGTTATTGTGAAGGTAGTAACCCAACTATCTAATCCCTGGTCATTGTCAAGAATCTATAAATACTGGTGTCACAAAAATACAGTCTTTCTTTTTCCCTATCGTACATTGAGCAGTGTCTGTGTAAGTAATTTCGTGTCCTACAGTGACACATATACATTCTATTTACTGGCATATTTGTTTTGTTTTATCAAACTTGTTTTTCTTGTTATGCTAGCATGTGATCCATCAACTATTTCAGGCAACTAGGAAAAAAACTGCATTAACTCTGCAAGTAAGACTCTGCACACCTTCCAAGGCTGTGATGCTATCACAAATCATGGGAGCTTTGCTTTTTGAGAGAGTATAGTTTTGCGAGAACAACTCTGTGTGTGTGCCTTTGGGTAAAAAATTAGTTTTGTAAGGTTGTTTGGACATAGCTTTTGATTCCCTAGCCTGCATTTTTTGCATAGGAAGGAAGCCTCCTAGTGCCAAATGCTACATCTAAACATGTGGATAATCACACCAGGGACAAAGCAGTGCTACCAGGATCACCCCAGTATGCACATATCGACAGCCTGATGGTATTTTAACTGCTCTTTCTCTGAACTTTCTGCCTAAAGTTCCTTAATCAAGTAACTTAAAGTGGCTGTGGTTCACTTCACTGAAGACCTCCTATTTGCTTTCCAATATGGTTTGGAAAAAGTAATTTTGACCCACTCATTATGACCTCCAAGATACAGATCTCCTGACTTGCAGTACTGCTGGATTTATTAACGAACTATGTTCCATCTAATTCTAAGATCTCTTGCATACCTGATGGATCAAGGCATATATTTCAATGTTTTTCTCTCTGCTGAATGCATTCGGGATAGTACCTGCATAATAATTTCAAGGTCTAGCATTTGTTGCTTGCATTGATGAGGCCGTATTCAAGGTCGTGCTTCAAAAGTACATAATACTTCAGTGTTTTTGTCTCCTTTTCTTCCTGGCTTTTGCATGCCAGGTATTTTTGTCTGCTTTTTCTGTTGGCACTTGCATGACAACAAAGTAATTGCTATGACACAGAATATACTTCATTTGTCACAAGCATTTTTTTTAGCAAAGTTTTATCTGAATGTTGAATGAATACATGTTAGCGATTGATGATATGAGGTCTCCATGATTTGCATCAATTAAGCCATTTATTGATTCCAAAAGCTCAGAATTTATACCTTTTCAGGCATAGCTGAAATTAGCAACAATCACGTTTCTTAGCAACATTGCTAAATCATAGCCTTGCACAGACCTGCACAGACATGTACGGTCCTGCATGATTTATCTTAAACAAAGATTACCAATCACACCTTTTGCTTCCTCATTTAGGGTTCTGCCTTGACTTGCCAGGGCTTGTGGACCACTAGACTTAGCACATACACTTTAGTTGTGAGTTCAGCAGTACTTTGAGTCCTGTTTTCTAATTATATTCCCACAAATGTCTTATGTAGAGGAGTTTAAAATAATTTTCTGTTTGTGGAAGAGGACAGTAGGAGCAGGATGAGGATGATGGTTGTCAGGAAGATAGCTGGAGGGAATCAGAATATATCATTACCTAAGGGAGTGATATTCTTAGTTTCATCTACTTTAATTATCTCACCAGAGAAACCAAATGTTAGTGGTGTGATGCTTAATGATTTTTGTCTTTTTTCTTTTATATACTCTCTGTATTCTTTACACATATACTTGTAGCTTTGTTGCCTATTTTTGTAAAGTAGCTTCAGTATTTTTCTTGGCAGAAAGACAAAACATGTTCCAAAGCCACTATCCTATCTTGGCTCTTTCTGGGAACCAAGGCCAAAAAACAGCTCTTTGAGACAGTTTCATCAACAAAGTTTAGGCCTATCTGAGGGGGAAGGATTCATAAGGGGCTTGGACTTGGGGGGGAATTGCATCACCACTTGTGCTTCTAATTGGTGATTTTTGTCAATTATGCTAATTTACTAAACTTATAAAACTTATTTACCCCTGTGGGGGGTGAGCTTTTAAGGACATTTTTACATAACTGCCCCTGGAGGCCTTCAATAAAGATCCACTTTTATGTAACCTCCCATACTAATATTATCTTGAAAGTGTATGTGTTGTTTCATTTATAGGTTCTTAAGGCATCTGTGTAAGGTTAAAAAAAATTTGGGCAAAACTGGGGCATTGAGTGACTGATAATTACAGCTTGTCTAAATGTCAGAGTGTCGGACAAGTAGAAGTTTGTGGTACGGGCTAGTTGAGGTGGATTTGAGTTGCAGAATAAGGACTTCACAATAAAAATTGTAAAATTATATGCTTTATTCCAGCTGGTGACACATGGGGGATCATCCACTATACATGCGTACCTGGTCAAGACAGGTTTCAGGTTTAAATACACATTGATCCTACAAGCCTGCTGTCTTGGGTTGCAAGGCAAGATGTAACCAAAAGTATGCATTCTATCACTATCTGTTGAAACCTAGTGGCCGCAGTTTTCTGTATCTTTCATGACCCATCCTTCATAAATGGGGGATGTCTTCTATTAATGGGCCAGCTGTTAAAACCAGGTGGGGCAGTGTTCTTTATCTCTTCCACAACCCATCCTCCAGGGGAATATGTTCTGTTAATGGGCCATTGAGTCAGTTACTGCATGACTGATTGTCCTGGGTTGATTATGATGTTAAATTGTATCCCCATTCGTCCACCTAACCCAGACACAGGTTTTGTATTCTTAAAATTCCATCTCAGAGTAAAAGTGAGTGGAAAAGAAGCACCGAGTCTGTTATCAGAGACTTTACTTGCTCCCCCCGCATAGAGAGTTTTGACTACAGCACAGACAGACAACAAGAGACAGATTGCCTTGGCTTTCCAACTAGCCGGAGCAGAGAGGTCTTCCTGGACTGTTTTCTTTCCCTTTTTCTGAAACGAATCGAACCTGCTCTGGACTGGGGACTCGGGGGAGCACCGGGAGCTTGCACCCGTGGACTACCGGGAGCCCAGCCTGGGCAGCGGCATTTTCCAGCGCCAGAGGGACTGATAACAGAGCGAACACCCACAGGAAATAGACCCTCTGAAGTTTGTCATCTCTTCGGAACGGCGAGAGGTTTTGTAATTTGATATTGTTCATTCTTGTGCTGGGTAGTGCTGTGCCTGTGAAATAAACAAGTTTTTTTCCACTTCTCTCAGAGAAATCTCTTCCTGAACCGGTTGGGGGGTGGGAGAAAAGGGCCAAGTGAGTTTGCTTCCCGGGGGGAGCCCCATTGGAGGTTTTCTCCCAAATTTGCCCTAAACTAGGACACTGATAAAATTACATCATCCCATTGTGAGATGCTCCATCCAGGGGGAGGAGCCAAGCATCTAAACCTGTATATCTTTGAAGACTCCTGGAGCACTACAGCAGCCTTTCTCCACTGAATTCTCAGAAGAGAGAGACTGGACCCATCTACACCACTGGACCTTCAGAGGAAAACTACACCCTTCTATGGGATCATTACTTCAACAGAACCACATCTGTCACTCCAGGACGACTGCAGCTATCATTTAATTGGACTGCTACCAACACCCTGACTAACAGGGTGTCAGGTTGTATTCTGACTGTCACTGGGTTGTTTTGGGGTTTTTTTGTTGGTTTTCTTTTTTGTACTACTGGATTTTTTATTTTAATTTTCCTAGTAAAGAACTGTTATTCCTATTCCCATATCTTTGCCTGAGAGCCCCTTGATTTCAAGATTATAATAATTTGGAGAGGGGGAGGTGGTTTTCATTTTTCTGTTTCAAGGGAGGTTTCTGCCTTCTTTACCAGACACCTGTCTTCTCAAACCAAGACACCCACACCTCCCTGCTTGCCCATTCCCTGTCCATTCTCCGCCTCCTTGCACTTCATATTATAACAAGTCTTCTGTGTTGCCATGCCTCCTGGTGGTCGCAAGTGGTGGTCTTCTGATGAAATAAAGACATCTTCCTCAGTGTTTGCTGATTGACCCCCATCTCTGGGAAAGCACAGTGGAGGTTTGGCTTTCTCCCAGGTCAGTTTGCCCTGGCCAAAACCAGGACCCTGGCTTTAGCTGGCTTCTTAAACCACAGGTTCTGCTTTATCGGGTTTTCACAATACCTAAGTCTTGCTTTACTGAGTTTTCACAATATACATCTTATCTTTATGGCCTTTACCTAGCAACTAAATTCCAGTGTGTTCTTGTTAAAAGTTGGTTCTACCTAACAAGTTGTTGAGGGTTAGGTGTCTTTTTTTTGTTGTTCTGGCCTGCCCGTGGAATTTTTACCCATTAGTTGCGGAGACAACCTAACTGTGGGTATTTAGTGAGTGCTCGACAAAAGAGTGGCCGGGCCCAGGGGGGGAAGGGGGCAGGAAAGGAGGGTGGGGACAGTTTTTGGCTGGCTTTCTTCGGCTTCGGGGAAAGACATTCGATTCTGGGTCGCAGAGCTGCTGCAGGAGAGAGAAGGGAATTTCGCCATCACCCAGACGGAGCTGCTGCTTCTTCTCCTTCTTCCCTCTTCATTGGTGGCCTCACACCCCCTGTTTTGCAGGGGTCCCTGGTTCTGTTTTCTTGTTAATGCTGTAGTTATTGTTGTTTGTTTGCCTGGTTATACTAGTAAAGAACTGTTATTCCTATCCCCAGATCTCTGCCTGAAAGCCCCTTGATTTCAAATTTATAATAATTCGGAGGGAGGGGGGCCGACATTCTTTCATCCCAAGGGAAGCTCCTGCTCTCCCTAGCAGACACCTGTCTTCCAGAACCAAGACACAAGTTCTATTCCTATGTGTTCTTGTTAAAAGTTGTTTCTACCTTTAAAATAAGCTATATTTCTGTTTCCCGCCATCTGCTTAAGCACTTTATATGCTTCTAATATTCTGAATTTTCATAAGCATACATGTTCCCCATATAAATTCTCCCCTTTTCTTCTAAGTGATGCAAATTCTTTTGCTTCCTAAAGTACCTATCACTTTTTTCTATGACTATCTTTGACTAGTTGATTGGATAATATGATAGACATTGTAGCCATCCTTCCTGACAGTTTCAAATTCCAAAAAATCATAACCAAAAACAGAACAAAACTTAGACTAACCAGAATTAACAAAACTGTTATAGGATGACACAATCAATTTAGGAACCCTGTTGCAGTAAGAGACCATCCAAAAAGTACATCCCATGAGTGGTGAGATGCGACTCCCTCCATTCTTCTTCAAACTGTCCTTATAGTCTGTGTCATGGTGTGTTGTATTTACTCTGAGAACCCCTTCATTCTATCCCCTGTGGAGATGTGCCTGCCCTTCACAGAACACGGGAGGGAAGGGGTCTCAGAATATATACAACATGGAATCCAAGTATCTTAGACACAGGAGGCTCAGACTTGAATAATGTGATCCTGAGTTTATTGTATGTAGGTCGCCTGGGGGCAAGAAAGAGACTGAGATGCCCCGGGTCTTATTTCTTATACTAGGGGGAGGGGGTGGTCAAAGATACAGGGGAGTTACAGCCAATGGGACAGGGGAAAGGAAAGGGAGTGTTATAAATGCAATGGCAAAATAGGGTTAATACAAAAAGCGATTTATTATAAAACAATTTTAATCACAAACAACGAGAGAAAAAAACCACAATAAATCAGCGCAGCGCTGGGTGGACAGGGAGACGTCTATACCCGGAGGTACAGATTTACCCAAATCCACGAAGGAGGGTAGACTGTCCGGGGTTTTTATAGGGATTTTGTGTCCTGAGGCCAAAACTCTGAGCAGTTACTGTTCAACAAAGAGTTTAGATGGCTGGTTGAATGAATTTCCTGGAACCGTGGAACTGAATCAATAGACGACTGGGCAGAGTCCTCTCGCATGTGAAAGGTTCTGAGTGCTTCTTGATTGTATCTTCAGTTGGGCTCTCAGGGTGAAGTGTCCAAGTCCGGTGCGGAGTCGATGGATATCTCGGCTGGGCTTCCACTTATTGTCTGGCCTGATTGCATCTTCAGTCGGGGCTTGCAGGAAGGGGTGCCCCGGTGCGGTGTGGAGTCGATGGGCATCTCGGCCTGGCTCCTTTCTTTGTTTAGCTTAATTGTTCGTGTCCTGCTCTTTCTTTCAGGCTGATGAACGTAGCCTAGGGTCGTTACCGCCTGAATGGGTAGTTACTGCTGGGTTTGGGGAAATTCTTCGGCCACACTATATTTTATATAATTTTTACATTGTTACAAATCCAGTTATATACTTATTTATTCTTTCACGAATTTTTATCCAAGGTTACATTTATCACAGGAGGTTTAGGTAAGAACTAACCTTATACAAAACCAAGGGTGAATTCTTCCCTTGGGACATACCATAATTTTTAAATGCACTACAACAATGGTGTATTGTAATCAAGGTCTTCTTGCCTATGTTTTTAATTTCTTTAAGAATTTCTTTAAGGCCTTCTTGTTTTAATAACTTTGACCAAAGTAAGATTCATCCCTATTGGCACAGGTGATATGTCTTGTACAGTAGACTACTTTGCCTTTATATATTGATGTGATTCAGTGGGTGCCTGATAGGAAAAGTCACATCCTTCAATTCTGATAAAGTTACAAAGAGACAAATTGGATTGTGTGTTATTCACAGGGAGCTCATCCACCACTATGGTAGGGCATGCTGTTCTGAGACATACATAACCCTGACCTATATACACAAGCAAAGTTGTCTGGTTAATTGAGTGAATTTTAAAATGACAAACGCTCAGTTCTGTGTCCAGGCAAATATCTTGGTCATTATCTACATTTCCCTGACATATAAACCCTAGTTGTCTTCTCATGGCACATAAATCTATATTAACAGTCTGCCACTTCCATTCAATTTCTCATGCCTATGTTCTATGTTCAGAAGGATATAGCACAGCTCCTTTGTGGTTTAATACTAAAGCAATTATTTGGTGTATCATACTGATGCGTTGTGTATGGTTAAAACAAAAGCAGTCATTACACTTGTTACAGGGTCATAAGTGAAATTAACCAAAACCCACCAGGATTGAAGTTATCTTTCTAGGTCAGAAGCATTATCCCAAATAATCTTGCGAATCTCAGTTGGGAAGGTGCCATCTCTACCTTCCCTAATAATTTTGCCGGCTACTGATTGCATCCATAATTTTGCTTGTATACAACCAAGGGCTAGAGAAATGTTTTCACTAGCTGTTCCCAGAGCATTGGTTATCAATTCATGATCTCGTTCTTCTATGTTTTCCCATTCTGGTAATATCTTGGACAATTTCCTCTGACTAATAAAGTGCTAATAAAGATGATTGTAAGGGTTGTTGCAGTTTGACAGTATCATTACCAGCTACAGTCAATTTATTCATTATTACCTCTGAATCCATTTTATTTAAGACCCCCAGTCCTGTTCCTAATATTCCAGTAAGATCTCTTTTCTGTTTAACTGTATAAGGTGTACACTTCTGTAACCAAGTGGCCTATTCAAAAAAAGTTTTGAGGAATGGAGTACACTCTGATTGAATGGCAGGAGCATTTACCTGCATTGCCATTTCTACTCGCTTCAGGGACCATTCTGGACTGAGCAATAGCCTTTGGATCCCTGTTTTTTTTTAATAGCATAATGTCCTGTTTTGGTAATTAAAGGCTGAATGATCGGCTTTGGGGTTTGAATAGGTGTGGTCCAGGTCACTATGGTCTTTCCTGGTGTCAGGCTTTGTGGAGTTGTTCTAGTCTCTCCATTCCAAGGGTTATCATTTGATGTTATACAAATTTGAGTTATATTATAATTAACCTTGAGTCCTGCATTTTCACATCCCAATACTACAATCCTGGACTCAGAATAGTTGGTTAAGCATTTGTCACAATATTCAATACCAATTTGAATAGGTTTTATAGGGCCCCGGTGTATTCCTTCCTGGACAAACTTTGCTCTACACCCTGGGACATTTCTCCCTCTCCAAATAGTTGAATTTGTAATTTGTAACACCTGCCACAGAGACTCTCGAGAGTTAAAGTCATAATCTTTTCCTTGACAAACATACATGCAAGCCACATTATATACAGGTGGTCTTGCATTGACATCTGTTGGAGCCATGACTATGATTGTGACAACCACAGCTTTCCAGGTTGCACCTGCTTGATTCTCCATGGTGACTCTGAAGCCTTTTTGATCCTAGTGTGATGTATCCATGCAGCTTGCTCTCTGATCTTGACTGCAGTGAAGGAGGTGAGGAACACTTGGAATGGTCCTTTCCACTGTGGTTCCAAAGTCTTTTCTGCAAGAGACTTTACATATACATAATCTCCAGGTTGTACATTATGTACTGGTCCATCCAATGCCCTACAGTGGGTTCCTAATACGTTTCCTAATATTACTGAGTTGTTTCCCCAGGGCTACCATGTATTCTGTTATAGTTTCTTTCCCTACTTGTGCTGATGTTCTCTTCTGTATCTCATAGGGTCATCCATACAAGATTTCAAAGGGACTTAGTCCTTCCTTTGCCCTTGGCTTAGTTTGTATGCGTAAGAGAGCTAGAGGAAAAGACTGAGACCAAGGTAGATTGACCTTCTGTCCAAATTTCACAATTTGCTGCTTGATCAGATGGTTCATCTTTTCTACTTGTCCACTTGAGGACGATACGGGGTATGCAATTGCCAATCTTTACCTAAAGAATTGCTAACTTGTTGTACCACCTTTAAAATAAAGTGGGGTCCTCTGTCTGAGAAAATGACATCTGGAACCCCAAATCATAGTACTATTTCTTTGATCAATACCTTGACCACCTCTCAAGCCTTAGCGGTTCTGGTGGGAAAAGCCTCAGGCCATCCTGAAAAGGTATCAGTTAACACCAGTAAATAATTGTCTCGGTTCTAGAAGACAGGTGTCTGCTAGGGAGGGCAGGAGCCTCCCTTGGAATGAAAGAATGTAGACCCCCTCCCTCCAAATTACTATAATTTTGAAATCAAGGGACTTTTAGGCAGAGATCTGGGGATAGGAATAACAGTTCTTTACTAGTATAACCAGGCAAACAAACAACAATAACTACAGCATTAGCAAGAAAACAGAACCAGGGACCCCGTGACAGCTTTCTCGGCTGAGACGGATGGAGGAGAGGCTTTGTTTCACAAACCCCCCTCGGGCAGTCAGTCTCGGTGCTCCTGCAGGGCTCTGAGGAACAGTCGGCTGGAACAGCAGGGATGAGCAGAGATCCTGGGCTGGTGGCTGAGGTGTATCAGCAGCTCCGCTGGCACTGCCACATGTCCCGTCAGGACAGGGTGTGCGAGGCCACCAACAAAGAGGGGAGAAGGAGAAGAAGCAGCAGCTCCGTCTGGGTGATGGCGAAATTCCCTTCTCTTTACCACAACAGCTCCGCGCCCAAAAATATCTTTCTCCGAAGATGAAGAAAAACCCGCCAAACTGTCCCCACCCTCCTTTTTCCTGCCCCCTTCCCCCCCTGGGCCCGGCCACTCTTTGTCTTTTGTCGAGCACCCACTAAGTACCCACAGTTAGGTTGTCCCCACAACTAATGGGTAAAAATTCCACGGGCAAGCCAGAACAAAAAAGGACACCTAACCCCCAACAATAATGAAACCCCCCTTTTTTTGGGAGTTCTGAAAAATCAATTTGCCATTGTTGGCCAGGTTCATTCCCTTTCCCAATTTGAACCATTTCTGGTTTTGGGGTGTTTTTGGGATTGGTCTGGAGGCAGAGATCACATTGTCGGGTTACCTGGCTTACTGTAGTGCATAATTTTTTAGCTATGATGTCTTGAGTCATGTGCTCATACAAGGCCTCTGCTCCCCAATGCCTTTTCCTATGCTCCTCCCTTATTACAGACCATGTTAGATGGCTAGGTATGATAACCTTTCATTCTGGAGTGTAGGCCCACCCTTCTTCATTGTATGTACCCTCCAAGTCTGTGATTAGCTTTTGATCCTCTTTGTCATAGTTTGGCTTATCTTCAAGGGAAATATTTCTGTCCAGAATTAAAGCTCTTCTATTTTTACCTCTCTCCTTGCTGCTTCTTTTACCTCTCTGTCTGCCAGCTCATTTCCTTTTTCTAATTCCAAGTTTGTTTTTTGATGTGCTCTGATGTGTATAATTGCTATTTTCTCTGTGAGCTTTAATGCCTCCAGCAATTTCAGAATTTCTTCTGCATGTTTAATGTTTTTCCCTTGGGAGTTCAATAGCTCCCTTTCCTTCCAGATTGCACCATGAGTATTAAAAACGAGATTCACTTAATAAATTATAAAAAGTTTAATATAAACAAAAAGACAATTAGGAGACAAAGGAAATAAAGCAAAGGGTTAAAACGACCAGGTGCCTTGGTGCGCTGCCAAGAGCACACCTGGTATCTCGGGAACACTCTTTTTATCCCCTCCTGCTGTGAGGGTTTAATGCATATTCAAAGCATGTCCCCTCCCTGGTTCCGCCTTCTTAGAACATGCTCTGTGGGTTTTCTATTTCTGCTGGTCAGCATTTTTTTGCTGGTCATCATTATTCTAGCTGGTCAGCATTATTTGGAGTTTGGTTTCCTTTCTTCTGCAAATGGTCAGTGTTGATAACAGTCCGGGACCCTCATCCTTCCTTTGAGAGCAGCTGGGCTTCATATCTTTCCCGTTGCCAGCGGCCTGATCTTGGCTTCTTGATAACGGCTTGGGCTCTATTGTTCTTCTATTGATAACAGCTGGGGCCCCACTGTCTTTGCCCTCTGGGGTTTCCTTGCTTTGTACCTAGGAGATTCCTTTAAGCTTAAAACTTGTTAGCCAGAAAAAAGTACATACATAGCCAAAAAGTATTTAACATATAATATTCATCTTAATACTTGCTAAAGCCAATATCACAATATAGATTTATAACAATGAGCATGCAGAACTCCAGGAGAGTACTTTGAATCCGTGTATATGTTCACATTCTTACCTTGGGCCAATTCCAAGGCTTGGGTCAAGGCGATTATCTTTGCCTTTTGTGCCAAGGTATGGACAGGCAATGGCTCTGACTATTACCTCATGGCAAGTGATGATGGCATATCCTGCATGCCTTCTACCATTTAGGACAGAGTTGTTTCTGTCTGTGAACCAGCCCTCTGCATCTTCCATAAGAGCATCCTTCAGATCTGGGCGGCTTGAGTACATTGCTTCAATGGTTTCCAAGCAGTCATAGTGCATTGGTTCCCCTGTGTTTCCACTGAGAAAAGAAGCTGGATTGACAATGTTAGTGACCACAATCTCCACATCATCCTGTTCCACCATTATGGCTTGGTACTTCAGGAATCTCTGTGGAGAAAGCCAATGTCTGCCCTTCACTTCTAATACTGCAGATACTGTATGGGACACAAGCACAGTAATTTTCTGTCCCAATGTGAATTTTCATGCTTCCTGGATGTTGAGCACCATGGCTGCTACTGCATGTAGGCACCCTGGCCATCCTTTTGCAGTTGTGTTTAATTGCTTGGAAATGTAGGTGACTGC
This sequence comes from Pseudopodoces humilis, assembly GCF_049639895.1. NCBI lineage: Eukaryota > Metazoa > Chordata > Aves > Passeriformes > Paridae > Pseudopodoces > Pseudopodoces humilis. The sequence goes on along the minus strand of NC_142211.1, from coordinate 6,794,272 downwards.
CCTATGGTATGGGCGCAGATCTTGCACCAGTATTCCTAAGGTGATTCCCTGTTTCTCATGAGAAAGCAAAAAGAAAGAATTACTCATGTCAGGGAGTCCCAGGGGTGGAGCTAACATCAAGGCCTTTTTCAGTTGTTCAAAGGCTCATGTGGCTTGCTTATCCCATTGAAGATTCTTCTGCTCGGTGTTGATAAGTGCATACAGGAGCTTAACAAGCAATCTATAATTATAGATCCAGAGGGACACCATCCAGTCATTCTGAGAAAAGTTCTCAGCTCCTTTACAGTCTGTGGCTTCGGTGTTTGGCATACAGTCTCCTGGGCTTGTCCCAGGGTCCTCTGCTCAGCACTAATCTCATAGCTCAAGTAAATGACTTCTCACTGCATTACCTGGGCTTTCCTCTTAGACACTCGGTATCATTGGAGCCCTAAAAAGTTTGAGATACTCACTGTCCAAGCCAGGCAAACATCTGTTTCAGTGGCAATCAGGATTTTGTTCATGTATTGTAATAGTCTCCCCTTCCCAGGTGGGTTTTCCCAAGACTCGAGGTCCTTGGCAAGTTGGTTACCAAATATTGTGGGGGAATTTTTGAATCCTTGAGGCAGCACAGTCCAGGTGAGTTGAGTCCTTCGTCTGCTTTTAGGATTTTCCCCTTCAAAGGCAAATATCTTTTGGCTGGCTTCATGGAAAGGGAGGCAAAAGAAAGCGTCTTTCAAATCAAAAAGAGTAAACTAAGTTAATTCTGGTGTTAATACTGTTAACAAAGTGTATGGATTCACTACTATGGGATATAAATCCTCTACTATCCTATTGACAGCTCTCAAATCCTGGACTACTGTATATGTTCCATCAAGTTTCCAGATCAGTAACATAGGAGTATTAAAATCAGATTCACATTATTTTATCAGGCCTCATTGCAAAAAAATTTCTATTCTTACAGGTCATTGTCCTTCTTTAAGCTGTACTTCTACAGGTGATGCACTTTTAGCTCTTCCTGGTTTCTCAGTGACTCACACTCCAGGGTACACTTGGGCTATGATGTCTTCACTGATTTCTCCTTCTATGGGAACATCAACTAAAAGTAAACTCATTATTTGAATATATTGTTCAGCATTTACCTCTGGAGTAATCTCTCCTTTTTCAAGTCTGATTATTGCATTTAATTGTTCAAGTAGATCCCTTCCCAGGAGTGCATGTGGTGAGTTAGGCATATATAAGAATTTGTGTATACCTATTTGTTTTACCAATTTGTGTTTTAATCGTTCACCAAAAAAAAAGCCTTTTCAGCTTGGCCAGTGGCTCCTTTAACCATAATATAATCTTCTCCCACAGGGATTAGAGCTTTATTTAAGACTGAATATGTTGCCTGTAACAATGTATCTGAACAACTTAGGGTATAGTGTGCCTCAGCCAAACTGTAAAATTTCTTATCAAACCCTCTGGAATTCCTCAAGGTTGCTGAGACATAAACTGTTCTGTGATAAATGTAACCTTGGATAAAAAAATTTGTGAAAGAATAAATAAGTATATAACTAGATTTGTAACAATGTAAAAAGTGTATAAAATATAGTGTGGCCGAAGAATTTCCCCAAACCCAGCAGTAACTACCCATTCAGGCGGTAACGACCCTAGGCTACGTTCATCAGCCTGAAAGAAAAAGCAGGTTAAGCCAAACAAAGAAAGGAGCCAGGCCGAGATATCTGTCTACTCCACACCGGACTTGGATACTTCACTCTGAGAGCCCAAACCGAAGATACAATCAAGAAGCACTCAGAACTTTTACATACGAGAGGATTCTGCCCAGTCGTCTATTGATTCAGTTCCACGGTTCCAGGAAATTCATTCAACCAGCCATCTAAACTCTTTGTTGAACAGTAACTGCTCAGAGTTTTGGCCTCAGGACACAAAATCCCTATAAAAACCCCGGACAGTCTACCCTCCTTCGTGGATTTGGGAACACCTATACCTTTGGGTATAGACCCCTGTCCACCCAGCGCTGCGCTGTTTATTTTATTGTGGTTTTTCCTCGTTGTTTATTTTTATTATAAAAATTGTTTTATAATAAACTGTTCTTTTATTTAACCTAAATTTGCCTTTGCATTTATAACAGTTCTAAAATAAGAAAGAAGACACTGAGAAACAGAAAAACAAGACCACAAAAGCCAGATAACAGAGGGCATTTGAACACCTGTACTGTGACCAATCACAAAACCTGAGCAGTGCGTGCTCAACGCGTGGACAGGATAGAGGCAACAATAAAGTAATGCGTGATCGTGTGAACAGTAGTTTTAGAATCTATAAATAAGTTCATAATGTAAACAATAAAGGGCTTCTGCGAAATCATATTGGTTGGTTAATCAGAAGTCCAGAGCTCCTGCATATTGGTGGCCCTATCAACGTGATTCTAGCAACGTGATCGGAAGGAACACGACGTGATGACAGCGCCGTGATATGAAGCAGGCGCCACAACCCTTTGAACTTTGAAGGGGGTCCTGTGGAGTGAAAAGGCAGGAGGCCCGACCGGAGACTGACATGGCTGCACCATGTTGGTAGGAGGCGGAGGACGGCTCCACACGGAGTGAGGGAGAGACAGTGGCTCCCGGGAAGAAAAAACTCCAGATAATATATGCAAATGCTGCAACGGTACACCGGAAAAGGTGAGCGGTCAGGGCTGGAGAGAATGGGCAAAACTCTGCCAAAAGAAGAGCAGGCTAAGCTAAACATCCTCCAGCATATTCTCTCTAAGAGAGCAGTTAAATATGACCCAGAAGTCTTAAAAAGACTGTTAAAATGGGATCGAGAGAGGATTTTTTGCCACCCCTAGGAGTGTTTTTAATAGTGTTGAGTAGGAAAGGCTGGGAGTGATCCTATGGGATGCGGTGAGCAAAAGACACCAAGGGTCTTAGCACAGTGTCAAAGTTAATGCTTACAGTGCTAAGGGATTTAAAAGCAGAACGAACAGCTGCAGCAGGAGCCGTGGCTGCGTTAGAAGCAGATGACTCAGCAGCGGCTTCCTTCCCGGCATTTGCATGAGAATTCTTTGGGGGGGAAGAACTTATAATACCGTCCTTACCTTCTGCACCCCCGGAGCTGGAGTTACAAGCTCAACAGGTGGTTTCAACCAATGTGGAGCAAAAGCCCGCACTGTCTGCGGAGCAAAAGCCTGTCCTGGCTCCCCAGCCTGCAACTGAACTGGGGCAAATGGAAGTAGATGTGCCGCTTCCACCGCCCCTCTCCACGGAGAAGTGCAGGGAGTACCCACAAAGTGCCCGGTGATATCCCCTGAAGAGTTAACGATAGCGGCAGGGGGGATAGTCTTTCTTCCCCTTCCCTCTTCCCACCTAATTCGCCTCTGCATGCCTGTGGCATAAAAATGCAGAGCAGTTATTCAAATGCAAAAAGTTGGTGCCACTTTAAGAAAGAGGAATGCAGGCAGCAGAAGATACACTTAATTAAACTCAGAACTTTGATATATCGACAAATAAGGGAAAGAAAAAAAGCCAAATTGTTGTTGATGGTGGAAGCAAGAAGGAAAGATGTGTTAGAACAAAGGGATGGTTTTTACTAAACTAAGGACTCTGATAAGATTAAATTCTCAATTCGAAGATTTACTACTCCAGGTGATTGAGAATTCTCTGAACTTTGGGGCTCTGTTGATGTTCAACTTTTTGATCTTACCATTGGGAGAAAGGGGGTTGCCCCTGTTTTCCTTCGAATGTGCCGTGTAATTAATGAGATCTTGTCGAACTGCACAGCTAGCAATTTTATCTTCAGAATTTTTGCTGCGCAACAGCAAGTGCTAGCTTTGACCCACTGCTGAGCTCACGCCACTTCTATTATTGCAAGGAAAAAAGAAGATAAAAAGTTCTATACCAAAACACAAGCAGAAGAAACAAATCTACAGAATGCAGATCAACCATATCCAAAGAAAAAGCCAAATTTATTTCCTCCAGATACCAGAGACTTTTCGAATTGTAAATCAAGTGCTCATTCAGAAAAAGCAATCCTGCAAGCCCAACCAGCAGGAAACCCAGAGGGCACAAATACTGAAATAAGACAGCTATACTTATAGGGTCCTTTCTCTAATCCTTTACATTCTTTTTCCATATTTCAAAATCATTGGTATTGAAATGAACTTCTAGTAACATCATTGTTCCATCTGGTCCCACTGCCTCCCTAAGAGGTGCTTGCAAAACTGCCGGTTGTTCCTTAGTTCTTGTCCTTGTATGGGAGGACACTGGGCTTCCTGGGGGTGTTCGTGCTCAATCTGGTGCCCTCCCTGGGTTCCCACCCAACTCCAGTGATTGAGGAGGGGGTCTGTATAGATCATCCAGATCAGTCTTCTTCCTTATATACCTTGTCATTTTTAGTGCACTGCTGGCCAATACTACAGGCTGAGCAACATTGTTTTAATTTATGTGGGACCCTTCTGTTTTCCCTTTCCATTGCTAGTATGATAGGATCTTGCGGCGTGTTAATACCACAATCCTTTTGCCATTCTAGGTGGTTTTGCAAGGTGAAAAACATATCTGCATATGATGCTTTATCCCATTTTCCTTCCCGCCTCAAAAATAACATTAACTGCAACATGGTGTTATAGTCAACTGTCGCATTCAATGACCATTTTGCCCTATCTAATTTATACAGAAGCCACCACTGATTATTATGTTTGATCAGAACCCTCTTATTCTCCGTTCCTCTAGGCCCCACAATCTCCTTCCAATGGGTTAGTGTGCATCCTAGAAGACTTCTTTTAGGGACTTACTTACTCTACTAGCTTCCCATTGTCTGCTTCCTTATTTCTCCTCCTTTCTTTCTTTAATTTTCACGCAAACCTCTGCTGAAACTGATCCTTTACCTTTTCCCAATTGTCTTGGAAAATGTCCCAAGTCTCAAGGACCAAATGATTCTTTCCACAGATAAAGTTCACTATTTCACATTTAACATGAATTAATTCCCAATTATAATATTGTAACCCTTCTGGGTTACACCTGGAGCATGTAGGCTTTCACCTATTAGATATGCAATACCACTTCTTTTTACACTGTTCACACTGGAGGAAAACCCAGTCTGGATGCCACCCTAATCCCTGATGAAAGATTGTTAGTCCATACACAAAACAGAGAATCACTCTTCTTTGTCCCTGTATACTGGGATTTCTAAGCCCTTTCTCAACTGGAGGTTGTTCCCATAAGAAGAAATCTGGTAAGATTTACTACTCTAGGTGATTGAGAATTCTCTGAACTTTGGGGCTCTGTTCATGTTCAACTTTTTGATCTTACCATTGGGAGAAATGGGGTTGCCACTGCTTTCCTTCGAATGTCCCATATCACCATGAGGCTGCAGGACACCCGAGTAGCCTGTGATGCTGCCAGCCGTGCCCACAGGGAGCGCTGGAGAGGGAGGAGCTGCGTTTGGACACTGGGGCAGGACATCGACTGGCTCTGGTATACAGTGTATGATAAGGAGAGTGAGCACGAGGAAGAGGAAGGAATATCAGAGAAATGCAGATTGTACATAGAAGGATTAGGATTTTCTCTTAAAGATTTTGTTTGGTTCACTGGAGGAAGGAATAATTTTGAGCTGTAGGAGAATTAATATCCACAGACAATAGTGGGGGGACTAGAAGAAGGTCACAATAAGTCCCTGGATGAACTGGATGGAAAGATACAGCAAGTGTGCATAAAATGGGATGAAGAAAAGGCAAACGCAGAGGTGATGGAAGAGTTTTTACAGCCCCAGAGGAATAAACTACAAGGTCCAAAGTGTCCCTCTGGACAGAGGTGTTATAGATGGGTAATATGATGATTGGCTCTCACAATTAGGGGATGAATATTGTGTGTATGTTAAGAGAAGTTTCACTGATGTATGGTTATGTTATTATGATTTGTTGTTTGGACGTCCTCTGTTCTCCCCATAGTCCCCTTTCCCCCCCTCTGTATTGTCACCACTGAACAGCCCAGGTTGTCAAGGCCATGTGGAGGGAAGGTGTGTACATGTGCCCCTTGTATGGGGCATTTGGGAACAGGGGAGGCTTGTTGCTAAGGAGGCATGGCATGACAACAGCTGACTTCCAATCAAGTTGCAAGAAAGTAGTCTCCACCAATGGACAGCAAAGAATAGTTGACTGGCAGACTTTGGGAGAGGCTAGGGTTGCCCAATGCGACACCAGGGGTATAAAAGGTGGAGCAGCCATTTTGTGAGGGAGCATGTGGAAGATGTTCATGCGCTCCCAGCGCACTGCCCTTTTTCCTTATTCAGTCCTCTGTTGTATTTTTAAGGCTTAATAAACCTTTGAAATTTTAAAAGTGAGAGGTTGTTTCTCACAGAATGGACGGGGTCTGCCACAAAGACCTGCGAAAAGGATCTCCAGGTGTGGCTAGGCTTAAACACATTGACCTTTGGCCAGTTCAATGTGCCAGAGTGACCCATATGTTCTGTCACTTTTGGATGTTAGTTAGCAGACAGTTGGTTGGGACTATACACAACACAATTACCATAAGCATTTTACCATGTAAATGACACCATATTTGCAAACTCACAGCTAAAACTTTAACGTTAAATGAACTTTCACAGATACTTACATTAGCTCTTGAAGGGGGAATACTTATACTTTATACTAACATAACAATTACTACACAGGCTAAACACTTAAACTATTATCTAACTACTTTTAACACACGTCCTCTGGTATATATGTAGTCTAAGCGTGAAAGCAATTTGCTGAAAGGGTAAACACACAACTACAATTTGCTTTATATACAGTTAGATGGAGTCTCTACACTTTTCTTAGATCTTCTACAGAATTTCTCCAGCACGATTCAGTCCTGGAACGTTCACTGCTCCCGTGATGTCAGCTGGCAGCTGATCGGTGACTGAGGGCTTTGATGTTCAAATTGTTCTTCAGATCCTTCTAAATCTTAAAACAAAGGATAACTGAAAAATTGGTAGAGACACAGCATCATAATAACAACATAAAATTTCTGTTGGTAAACTGTCTGTGTAGTGTTCAGACACAACTGTGTCTGGACAGGTCCACTTCTGATCCATGTCTGGAGTACCAAGGCTGTGTGATGACATCTCTGTTCACTGGATCTCATGTGTTCAGAGGCAGACAGTCTGGTCAGATGAACAGGTGACCTTTTTGAACCTGCCAACAAAACACAGACACTTCTCCCCTTGAAGTAAATAAATTACACAAATTAAATGCTTTTAGGGCATCAATTTCCCCCGTTTTCTTAAAAAAAAATAAAAATGAGATGTACTTCTGTTATAAACATCAACATCAACACAAAACCATATACACAATTAATAAGAACTTATACTGGTTAAAAATCAATTAAATCATAAACATTATTAATAACATATGTAATATAAATCTACTATTAATTACTAAAACACTGTACCAGCATCCCATAGTTAGCAAACAAACAGAAACAAAAAAAATCAGTGAAGGATTGGATAATCACCTCCGGAAATGATTCTCCAAGCCCACTTCAAAATTGATCCAGCTGTCATATTAATGGGGTCAAATTGCTGAGTCAAAAAGTGACTCAAATACTGATTTGGAACAGAAAACATCTGGATCTGCTGGCAAACATTCCATCCAGGTAAAGTCAAGGCTTGGCCAGGGCCTAGGCTTTAAACTGGAAAGATGCCTCTTAACTCATTTCTAGAACAAGGTTCTCAATAGTAGCAGCTATGAGATGCTTACAGCACAGCAAACTGTTAAAATGCATTTGTACAAATCAAATGATCAGAAGCCTCAGGTACCAGACCAATTAAACCATTCAGCAGTTGGTTTAATCTGAAGCCTCTCCCATGGCAGCTGATCCTCAGCAATGGTACATCTTCTTAAATTTCTGGAAACACTGAAAAATAAGAAAGCTATAACAAACAAAAACTGCAGAGATTGCAACAACCAATAGAACTCCCAGTTAAGTCAAGGGTGTCACAGACTGCATTCACTTCTATCCACAAGCAGGTGTTCACCAGTGTTCCATCACTGCTGTTTCAGTTGTGGCTGTCTTCATCTCTCTAGGAAAATAACTATACTTTGCAGTTTAGGCAAGTGTCTTCAATAAAACATAAAACAATTTAAATTAAACAATATTTAAACCTAACAATGATTATTTATGACAAAAGGAAATAACAAAACTTAACCTTAAAAGAATATCTAAGTTATAAAACTTAACTTAAAAACATTCAAGCCTAAACATTATAAAACTTGACTATCCTTAATTCTATTAACACTTAATCTATATTAAATAAAAACATATCTTAATCTTATTCTGTTACTACAAAAAAGCAACTAAAAGTTTGATATATACCTTTTAAACACAATATAACGATAACATGGATTCACTATAAAGATTATAAAAATGTAACAAATACATCACAATTCTATGTCATCTAGCTTTGAGAATAACCCACAATAACTGCAAATGTTACTAAAAATACTTATTCATAACAAGAATTTACCTAGTATAAAGTGCAGCTTTTCTAGAGAAAAAACACAACAACACAGGACTTGGCAGGTTGCCATTTAGCTTTTGTAGCAATTTTTAAAAGTACTACATTTACATTTTTTCAGAAACATTAAGTCCAATTTTTAAACTAAAACCTAAAATCCAAATTGGTGTATATGCAGTTATATGTGTTTTATATAACAAAAGGACTCACATTGAAATTACCTTATTAAAATTGTGGAAAAAACAAGCAAATGGATAATATATACTTTAACTTAACTTTGTCTTGTACAGTAAAGTTATCTTAACTAATTATTTTTTAAACCACAAATCTCTTCTGTAGATAACATTAATTGGAAGGTTTTCCTAGAAGCTGTAAATCACACCATATTTTAACCTTAAATTCTAAAACCAATTATTGCAAAGCAACTTCTGTTAAACACTTTAAACATTTTTATTTCTTTTTTTAATTTTTTTTCTTTTTTTTAACTTTCAAAGAATCAGTAATTTCTCTAGTAAAACTCTAAAAACTGCAATTGCATATACTCATAATTACTTAAAACACAAACTTAACTCTACAATGGTATATAAAAACACTTTGAAAAACCAATAAGTCATGAGTTTTTAACAAACTGGGTATTATCCCAGTGCTTTTTCTTAGGGGGGGGGGGGGGGTGGACTGCCCGCTCTGCTGCTGCAGCTGCTGTTATCTTTCTTCGTCATCCCCCACATACTCTAGCAGAGAGGAAAAACAGAGAGAAAGGAAAAAAAACCTCACAAAGTTAACTTTAACAAATGCAGTTTTTTCTCTCAATCTCTCTTGTTGTTCGCTGATAGAGGAAAAAAGGGCACGATTTTACAAAAGCAGGCGATGTTAGACGAAAAGTCTCTCACGGCCAGGTGCTAACAACGGCGATTATTATTGCAGCTTATCAGCGTGGCCTTGGAACTTTTCTTGCGCTGCTTCTACCCCCAGGGTGCCTTTGTTCTCTGCGCACACCTCAGTGCTCCCCCATGTCCCCCTGGTTCGGGTGGAAACCAATCTAAATTTGGCTTCTTTTCTTCCAGGGTAGTAAAGATGGAACGTAAATAAGATTGTAGTGTTAAAAGTGACTCCAAAAATGAAGCAAATATTTCTGGATGTATCACATCCTGCCATAACTGAACAGATTCTGTTCGTTGTTTCAGCTTTCGCTGTGGAACTTCTTTCTCATTATTTTCTTCTCTCTAACTCTCCCTCCCTCTCTCCAAGGGCAGCATAGATAGGAGTGCTTGCCCAGCAGTGGGAGGTAAAGGCATCTGCCGCTGTGATGCAGGTAGAATTACGGGGCTCACAGCCTCAGCATATATCGCTTTTCTGTTTTTTAAGATATTAATTACAATCTGCCAAGTTCGACCGAGAGACACAGTGTCCTTGCTCTTTTCCGTGATTGCCATTTCCCATATCAGAACCCTTATATCAGTCCATTCTTTGACCGCAAAAAGCAGTGTGAGCACTGCAAAATGCCCATGACAATTAGCCCATATAATGAGCATATCCAGGTCCTTTTCCAGGGCTGCTTTGCCTCGTTTAACGAGGATGCTAAGAAGCAGTTTTTCCGCCGCCGCACATTCCACTTCCATGCTAGAGGGAAACCGCGAGAGGGAAGGTTGCTACCCTTCTACTACGCCCCCGCCTCTCGGTCCCCCCCATCAGCCTGAATTTCCACGTCCAACCGCACCGCGTCTCACGGCGCTCAGGTTGCCTATCCGGTGCCGATCCAAGCCCATGGCTTCCCACGCCCAGATCCGCTCCGCTGACTCCAAAGCCCCTCTGCCCGCAGGAGGTCCCTGGTCGGAGCACCACATCTTGAGAGACCACCAGTTTTTTCACCAGCCTTCACAGAAGTAAACGTGAACACCATTTATTTCTATCTTTAGCACACCTTTTATAGGGTTTTACAGGGTCTGCGGACAGAGCAAGCTACTATTGGCTAACACGCACAGTTTACATTTTTTCTCCTACACACAAGAATATTGTTTTGCTTTACTCTCTCTTCTGCAGGCAAGTTTCAAGGATTTTAGCCCTTAATATCATGACTTATTTCAAAGGCTGGTTTGTGCATACAGGCCTTTACTAATATATAAAATATATCAACACAGAACTCTTGAGGGTCTCCACCTTTGAGGGTGGAGTTCAGGGTCAGGGACCACTAGAAACACAACAAGGGAGAAACCCCCAGGGACTCAAACCCAGTCAGAACTCCTGGGCCGCCCTTCACAAGGGGTTTGGGGTGGGACAACTTCATCCATGGCTCACATACCCATCCCCCAACACAGGGGGTCAAAATTCAGACACATGGCCTACAGCCATGCCTCTCCTTTAAC